>NC_041381.1:161012958-161031620 GCF_002162155.2 Triticum dicoccoides
CCCCGAGCGGCGGCGGCGTCGAGCGCGGTCGTCGGGGCAAGAGGCGGGGCGCTGCCCCGATCCGATCGGGGAAAGGGAGAGCGGCGTGGGGCGGGGAAGTGGGGGATCGATCCCGATCCAGATCGGATCGAGAGAGGGGAGTGGGAGCGAGTGGGGAATGGGTTAGGGTTTCGGGTGTCGTGGGGGGGCATGTGTAGGCCAGGGGTGGGCTGGCCTGGGCCAGTTGGGTTGGCTGGCTGGGCCGGTTGGCCCATGTGGGGAGGGGGGCTTGTTCTCCTTTTGCTTGTTTTGTTTTGTTTTTCCTTTTCTATTTTTGACCTTTTCCTTTTATTTATTTCCTTTCTGTTTTTTTATCATTTTAAATTATTTAGACATCTTCTAAAAATGTGATTGCTGTACCATAATTACCCTTGTAATATTTGGCACCCACCGAACATTTTTGTTTCTACTTTCGAAAACTTTTATTGTTGACATTAATTTTAAATTTTAATTTGACGCGGTTTCGAACTAACGCGAGATTAGCAACAGTAATCGAGGTGACGTGGCATCTTTAGCGGAGGGTTACTGTGGCTTAATTATCCGGGCGTCACACATATTAAAATAGGACAACAAAATAAAATTAAAGAAAAACATTCACTTCTAATCAAAGATATCATCGAGTTCAACATCACCATGAGATTATAAGGCAGTACGTTCATGAGACCACGAAAGGTAACCACTTTCATTAAGTTTAGTACTAAGAGCACGAACATGAGAGGGCAATGTCCTAATCTAAAACAAAGTTTGCAGCACATCCATATAAGCCAGCTAGCTACCCAATATAGGCTAAAGTTATACCAAAAACAACTTCACTACAAAGGTAACATCTCAAAAAGGAGGTTAGTACACATTAATGATTCAATACTAAACATCAAGGTGCATCACACGACATTGGTAAAATTCATACCAAATTATACTTGTGTAAGAAATATACAAATATACTTAGAACAACGTTCTGGGAGCGTTAATGCATTTCATAAAACAATCCTATAAAGGGGGACATCCACGACACAACATAATTGTTCGTTCTCAACTTTCACTTCTACTATCCCCAAGTATATTGGAATTCCAAAGAGCGGTCTTAGAGCGTCATGCCCTGTCCAGCACCATGGTCCGGTGCTCACATCCAAACCATAAAGCAGGTTACAGTGATACATAGTCCAGATGGTGTTGAGCAGAATAAAACACAATATATTACACGAGAAAGAACATGCCATTCTTGTACATAAGTGAACCCCGAACAAAGCAATGCCCTAGGTTACTTAGGTATCATCTTCACACACCCATGAGACTCCAGGTTGTGGCCTTAAAGACAACACACACCGATGAGACTCCAGGTTGTAGCCTTAAAAGACAAGTGTAGAAAAACCCTGTCAGTAATAATACATGGGTTGCAAGGGTAGAGAACATTTATTGTATACGAAGCCACACCATTCTCTGCCATAAAAGTACGGAGACAGAGCACTAAAACAAAGAAGAGTACATATTCCTTTCACCAACAGATGAGCTTTGCAAATAACACTCAATAGGGGATGAACAACAATGTGAAATTTTCTTCTAAGACTGCCGCAAATCATTATGAATCATGGGCATGTGTCCTGGACACACAGATCATGTATTTTTATTATTACCATGCACTACTGCCTACTCTATATATCATTAAGAACAGGTCAGTAAATCCTTAGATGGTTGACACTAAGATAAAGTCACATGTTCAAATTCTATTAACCAAAGGCCACAATTCAAACAGCATGTCAAAGCCTTTCCAAAAAGGGCCCCTAAAAATAATCAGCCAAACTATATGTACTGAAGATAAGAGCTTATTCCAGAGATATGTTAACAACACATTATGAAAGATCATACGTCGACGAACCAATTCAGGGACAGCGGGTCCACGGATGTACATCCCCACTTTCTACAATTATGCAAAATAAAATCTAACGTGAGAACATCACTGAATTATAATTGGAAACTGAATTTTGCTCTGAACCATAGCATGCACTTGAATAGTAAAATACACAGAAACGGAGTTATAATATGAACCATAGCATGCGCTTGACAAAGTAAAGAATGTGAACTGGAGTTAAACCGATATAATCATACAATGGTATTTTCCTGAAATTCTAATCATAAAATGAGAAACAAAAATCAGCGGATAGAAAGGCAATCAACATGCCAAATCACATCCTTATTACATGAATAGGCACAAAGGTCAAACATGAAGTACGAGGAAGCCCGAGATGACAGTACCATATACATATTGTATACGAATATACCTTCATCGCCGGTGTATATTGGATTGCCGCTCCTTGCCCCTTCAATGATGTTACTATATATCGGATGCTTGGTTGTTACACAAGGCCACAAAGGAAAACCTGAAATAAACATGAAACAAAGACACAAGGAACCACATAAAAATATCAGCACGCGTACAACCTGCAAGACTCTGGGCATGAAATGAACACACAAAATTAGCCGGTCGCATGAGAAGAAATACAAGGACATTTTTCTGTCCCAACCCCTATTTGTGCTCACCTCACTATGGTTGGATTCTTCTTTTGAGCAGTGAGCACAACAACAGCACACATTCTTTTTTGGCTTTATCAGTTCATAAACATTTTTGACCAAGGCAAGGATGGTTAAATTTAGCAAATCTCAGAAAACATATATGAATGCCTTGAGTATGAACTGAGAGATACCAGAACCTTATATGGAGTAGAAAGGAAAACGTTGGAGTGACATATGGGTTCGAGGTGCACATGACAACCTTATGTGGTTAAGCCGGAAAAATACCATAGTTGTTCGCCATTTATCATCAATGGGGAGCAACCATATGCAATGCAACAATCATAATCAGGGCAAGCAGTAAAACTAAATGACTATCATCATTGGCCAAACCCGTCAGGCGATTACCTATTTTGCCAGGCGGGCGTAGTCAGATTTCTTGTAGCTGCAATCGAAGATAAGATTCATTTCTTGTGGTAACGCATACAAAAAAACTTCTATCATCTCGTAAATATTGAATATGCTAAATAAACTTTTGAAGGAACCTTATCTATTTTTTTAAAATGTACACACATTTTACAAACAATTTCCTCTGTACTTGGAATTCTATAAGCATTGCAAGTGTGGCCAATATAAAATTGTAGAGCACTTGCTACAAAGAAAAACATGTAAACACGATCCAAACAATATAAAAGTAAACCCGACCTCACCAATTGATATCACAAACAGTTCTTAATGCTCATTTAAACAATATATGCAAGTATATATTAATATAAATAGGGAGTTTCTTTAGCTACAAAAGCAAGCAAGGTGCTTTTTCACTGGATAAATATAAATACATCAGACCATACAGAACTAAAACCAATTGTGTCTCTTTGTACCTCTTATGAGTACAGAAAAGGCCAGAAGGGGAGACCCCACAGTTAGCATTGATTTTATACCTGCATGTAATCGCAGCAGTAGAGTGCTATGCTAAAGTGCATCCTTAGAACAAAAATAGCAGGGAGATCTTAATGCCTATAAAAATGGAAAATGACAGCATTGAATAGACAAACTAATATATATTATTTGGAAATGTGGCTTTATATGGTCATCAAATAATAACTAATTCAGAGTAGTAAATAGATGTCAGAGGATCCTAATTCTACAGTCTGTACTCCAAATACCAACAATGGCTTTTTCAGCAAAGTTGTAACATAATAAGGTAATGAGGTAGCATGCGAGTATGATTAATTCAGAGCAATATGAATGGAATCATCCCTGAAGACAATCATTAGTACAGAGCAAATATGATGAACATTAATTCAGATCTAACCTTCTAGAATATGACCCTGTTCCATCTCATGCAGTACCTTCTTTGCTGCAGTTATGCAACGCTGTAGTTTCTTCTTTTCGTTCCAATCCTGTAACATAAAATAGAAACGGTTTATCTGAAAGAACACAACAAACAACAAAAAAAGTAGCTCAGATCATTGCATCAATCTTTGTTAGAACCTAAAGCAAGACATTTCAATCACATATGCTCATTGTAAGAATTGTTACATGAGATCCATCTATCATCTACAATAGTCAGGAACGCTGCTACTGCTGGTATCAACATTATAGCTCTTTGGATCAGAAATGATTTTTTGAAGCGCAAGTTATGTACCATAAAAGAGATCATCGCATGCAATAAAAGGATGACGCGGACCTAACCATCGCACGCCTTTCTTTCTTTGATTTCTCAGGACATGTGTTGACCTCGAGAAGACCCTTTGGTGGTGCAATCCAAATCTCTCTACTCTCCATATCAATATCAGGCACAGTATCTTCATCATGACTATAAGGCAGAATAATGCATGACTGTAAGGCATAATAATTTCGGTACGTTCATAAGACCACAAAAAAATAGCCATCATCAAGTTCAACATTTGTATGAGAAGCAAGACATCATCAAGTTCAACATGGTCATTGAATTACAAGGCCGCATCAAGTTCAGCGTGTTCATGAGACCACAAAAGCTAATCACTTGACACTACATTCAGTACTAAGAGCATAAACATGCGATAGCAAGTACTAAGAGTAGGAGCATTATAAGATGCACTTGAGACATACAAAACTTGGAAGTGTCTTTTCTTTTCACAGGTACACAGCCTTTAGTATATCTCAACCAAAACAAATAAAACAATCTCCTAAAAGAATGTTCTACTGACAGAATGGGTATAGTAAAGTCTCACCGGCACATTGATACAGAATCATCTTGTTACAAAAGAGGAAAGGCACAATCACCACCTGACCAATGTCCACGATTTTGTCTATTAATCAGTCACACCTATAATGAAGGTATTGCAGATCTATAGGACACCAACTGTCTACTTACATAAAGCTGGGTAGGATTATGCATTTGACCTATCAAAAGGGAAAAATAAATAAGTGGACTTTTAATAAGGCAAGTCATTCCAAACACAACAATTTTTTTAGGTGATAAACTCTTTCAGCCAACCACCCTCCTTTGTATATCCTAAGGCATCGGTTACTCATTCTAGTAGTAGAGAGGTCCATCATATTTAAGCTGGGTATATGCCTTCTTTACAAAAAACATATTCATTCCTAAAAAATAAAGCCATATTCCAAATATGTATACTAAGAATTTCTAAATAAACAGTAAATGGTTGATAAGGTAATCACACACGTGCATTAAAGAAACAAATTAATTAGTAAACAGAAAAGTATTACCGCGGAGTGAGTGTACGAGTAAAACTGGGTGTCAGCAAGACAAGATTAACATAGAGTTGGTATACATACTTTACAATCATTTTTTGATCAGCATGCCCATCCTGTGCAAAGTATGCCATTAATCAGGTTCTCCAAGAAAGCCCCAATGCGGTAACCCACTGGTGTGTACAAGGCAAACTCTGGATCAATCACTTGAGTGAAATCTGTGGTCAGCATGTTGGAACCAGTATGGAAATCTCCATGAATCAGAGCCTGGGCTCTCTCAATAAACCTGCAGTCCAACCAATCTGCATAAATTCAGAGCTAGCTGATTACATTTATTTCAATTCAGCAATCTCCACTTGAACCCATCATCCTCTCGGACCGCTTCAGCGTCAAGAAGAGGTGAATCCCTGCAAGTGTATTTAGAGGCCATGTATGGATCCGAGAACACAACCTGCTCCATGAGCCTGCACATCTCCACGTTCTCACGGTACCAAGCAACTGCAATTCAATCACAACATAACAATTAAGATATGTCAGCAGGTTCACTCTGCCCCCCTTTTATAGGTAGAAGAATTTAGCGGAGTAAGGTAGGACTGAAACATCATGGACATAACAGAGTAATGTGTTTCATCGTGTCAAGATTAGCAACGCAACTACAAAATAACAGAGTAATGTAGTTATCATCTCCCAGTTAATTGACTATAAGAATCCAGTATCTTGCAGGCAATAGCACACAACTACAAAATTTCGACAACTATTATTGGTCTCATATAAACGTTGATAATCTCTACATGTAAAGTATATCGGTAATGCAAAATATATCAAGGAAATATTGATTGGCTATTATTTGTCGGTGGAAAAGGATGCTCATCTAAAAAGAGTTTACTTACAATCCAAAGCCAAAAATAACATCAGGAAGTGCTAATCCTAGCTTGAAACCACAAACATAATAAATTGAAGCTTAAAATTACTACAAGTATGAGTAGTCGGGCTACTTGTTGGAACATTCAAACATACTAATACATCTTAACTATATGTTGGCGCTGCAAGATACTTGAGAGCATGTCATCTCACTACAAAGATGCGTATTTGTCTAATATACTCCCTATTATGTCTCACGATATTGTTTCCATTGAGCAGGCAGAGGAACCAATGGATAATAAGTTATTTAAAGATTTCATATGATCAACTTGGATAAAAGGCACAATACAACAACAACAACAAAGCCTTTAGTCCCAAACAAGTTGGGGTAGGCTAGAGGTGAAACCCATAAGATCTCGCAACCAACTCATGGCTCTAGCACATGGATAGCAAGCTTCCACGCACCCCTGTCCATAGCTAGCTCTTTGTCGATACTCCAATCCTTCAGGTCTCTCTTAACGGACTCCTCCCATGTCAAAATCGGTCGACCCCGCCCTCTCTTGACATTTTCCGCACGCTTTAGCCGTCCGCTATGCATTGGAGCTTCTGGAGGCCTGCGCTGAATATGCCCAAACCATCTCAAACGATGTTGGACAAGCTTCTCCTCAATTGGTGCTACCCCAACTCTATCTCGTATATCATCATTCCGGACTCGATCCTTCCTCGTGTGGCCACACATCCATCTCAACATACGCATCTCCGCCACACCTAACTGTTGAACATGTCGCCTTTTAGTCGGCCAACACTCCGCGCCATACAACATTGCGGGTCGAACGCCGTCCTGTAGAACTTGCCTTTTAGCTTTTGTGGCACTCTCTTGTTACAGAGAATGCCAGAAGCTTGGCGCCACTTCATCCATCCGGTTTTGATTCGATGGTTCACATCTTCATCAATACCCCCATCCTCCTGCAACATTGGCCCCAAATACCGAAAGGTGTCCTTCCGAGGTACCACCTGGCCATCAAGGCTAACCTCCTCCTCCTCACAGCTAGTAGTACTGAAACCGCACATCATGTACTCGGTTTTAGTTCTACTAAGCCTAAACCCTTTCAATTCCAAGGTTTGTCTCCATAACTCTAACTTCCTATTTACCCCCGTCCGACTATCGTCAACTAGCACCACATCATCCGCAAAGAGCATACACCATGGGATATCTCCTTGTACACCCCTTGTGACCTCATCCATCACCAATGCAAAAAGATAAGGGCTCAAAGCTGACCCCTGATGCAGTCCTATCTTAATCGAGAAGTCATCGGTGTCGACATCACTTGTTCGAACACTTGTCACAACATTATTGTACATGTCCTTGATGAGGGTAATGTACTTTGCTGGGACTTTGTGTTTCTCCAAGGCCCACCACATGACATTCCGCGGTATCTTATCATAGGCCTTCTCCAAGTCAATGAACACCATATGCAAGTCCTTCTTATGCTCCCTATATCTCTCCATAAGTTGTCGTACCAAGAAAATGGCTTCCATGGTCGACCTCCCAGGCATGAAACCAAACTGATTTTTGGTCACGCTTGTCATTCTTCTTAAGCGGTGCTCAATGACTCTCTCCCATAGCTTCATTGTATGGCTCATCGCTTAATTCCATGGTAATTAGTACAACTCTGAACATCCCCCTTGTTCTTGAAGATTGGTACTAATATACTCCGTCTCCATTCTTCTGGCATCTTGTTTGCCCGAAAAATGAGGTTGAAAAGCTTGGTTAGCCATACTATCGCTATGTCCCCGAGACCTTTCCACACCTCAATGGGGATACAATCAGGGCCCATCGCCTTACCTCCTTTCATCCTTTTTAAAGCCTCCTTCACCTCAGACTCCTGGATGCGCCGCACAAAACGCATGCTGGTCTCATCAAAGGAGTCATTCAGTTCAATGGTAGAACTCTCATTCTCCCCATTGAACAGCTAAACTAATAATTAGAATTCATAAATCTTGGTCTGAATTCATAATTCAAGAATTAAGAGAAAACGCATGCCGGAGCAGGAATTACCGCAGGTAGTTTTCCTAAATCTATGTATACTTAGCAGCCATGTAGTAAAATACTAAAAATGTTGACCGGTCCCTCCACAATTTGTAATCCGAATGGACATCTAAGAGGACCCATCCTAGCCACCATGGCACTGGTTTGTTTGGTAGCATTTGACAGACAAAAGAAATACCTGTGTAGACCAACACATGTCTCACTACCGAACACAAAGGGAACTACCAAACAAAATTAAGCAAGGCAACAAAAGCCTCTCCTCCAAAGAGAACAGCAGCCTGGTCTCTCAGGATAAATAGGAGAAACAAAAAGAAGATAGACCACCAACCAAGACACATGAAATCACCTAGGCTTTAATAAAAAACCTACACCTGCCATGGAAAAAATCATGCACACGGATATTGTTGATGAATCGAATGGACAGAAAGAATAGAGGGTTAAAGAAAGGAAGGTTAAAGAAAGGAGGGCTAAACTTGCAGATTCATGGACGTAGCTATGGCAAGAAGGCCACCACGAGCACAAACTGGATGCTGGCATGTACGAGAATTCGAGGAACGGAAGACAACAACAATCCTGCAAAAAAATCCGACGCACAATCAATGAAAAACGAAAAGCCAGAACTGAATGAGACCACCAGCACCTCTAGGCAGGGGAACGGATCACCTGGCCATCGGCGAAGTGGCTGCGCTGGGGAGCACCGGCGCCATGTCGCCCTGGGCCTCCTCGCGCTCATGGGAAGACGCGGAGGTGGAGGAAGCGGGAGGAGAGGCGCAGGATCTCGGGCTCGATGCGCGTGATCTCGACGTCGGGGTCGTCCTCCTCGCGCTCCAGGGACGGGCGGTGGTTCTCCTTCTCACCCTCCTACGCATGGGCTTGCGGTGCGGTGGCCGGCTGCGGGGACAGCGACAGGGCAGGGAGGGGCGGGCGGCTCTAAAGTTTGGAAGGAGGGAGAGAGGCGAGGGGTCGTCCTTCTCGCGCCCCGGGGACGGGCGGTGGTTCTCCTTCTCAACCCTGCGCACGGGCGCGCGGTGCGGCGGCGGCCGACGGCGGGCAGGGAGGCGCGAGCGGCCCTAGGGTTTGGAGGGAGGGAGAGGCGCGGTGCACGAGGAAGAGGAGAGGGCGCGCCTCAAGTGGGGGAGGAGCGACGACCCCGTGGTCACCCTGTCGATTTGGATATTTTTTTCAGCCATGTGAAATGACGAAAATGCCCCCGACGGGGCAAGGAAATTACCCGCGGTGGCACGAAACGGGAGTAACTATTCATTCTAGCAGTATTTTTTTTATCCGACGGACGAGGTCATTCCAGGGGTCGATCCGACGGCCCAGATCCAATCAAGCCACCCGATCCAACGGCCAGGAAGCCCAAATCGCTGAGGAGCCGGGAGGATCCTCCTGATTCTTATTTCTCGATTCTTATTTCTCGATGCTGATCCGACGGCTGTGGAGCCCCTCGTCCTCCTCTTCCCTCATCGCAGCCTATCGACCGGGCCACCACCAAGTAGCAGTCCAGACGCGCGCACCACCCAAAAACCCTAATCCCCTCGCAGCCGCCACAGCCCCCGGAGCCCGCCCGCCCGAACCCGCCGCCATGGCCGACGACGCGGCATCGGCCCCGCCGACGGCGCAGCTGGCCGCCGCCTCCATCTCCTCCCCGCCCTCCTCGGACCTCGAGCCGCCGACCTCCCGCACCCGCATCCGCGCCATCCTGGACGCCGGCGACGCCATGGCCGGGGAGCGCGTGGTCGTCGGAGGCTGGGTCAAGACCGGCCGCCAGCAGGGCAAGGGCGAGTTCGCCTTCCTCGAGGTCAACGATGGGTCCTGCCAGGGGAACCTCCAGGTCATGGTCGAAAAGGACGTGCACCCGCTCGCGCAGCTCACCCACACGGGCACCTCCGTGCTCGTCGAGGGCGTGCTCAAGAAGCCCCCCGCGGAAGCCAAGCAGCGCATCGAGTTGAAGGTGGAGCGGGTCATCGAGCTCGGGGAGGTGGACGCCGCCGCCTACCCGCTGCCCAAGACCAAGATCACGCTCGAGACGCTCAGGGACTTCGTCCACCTGCGTGCACGCACCAACACGGTATAATTCATAGTTTTTGTTCTTATTCTTATTATGCATTGAATTGGATTTTGGACGTTGTCGTGAGAATCTTGAGTGATTCATATGAAACCAGAACTTTCCGTGTACAGCTGTATCCGCTGATGTAGTGTTTGCTCATTTCTACTCACCTTTGCTGATTATTGAGACAGTCCAAATACAGAAATTAAGTGTTTTGGCCTTTGTTATAGCTCGATGAAGTTGATTCTTAGAATCCGCAGTTTCCTGATAGTAATGCCAGTGTCCATTTATTCCTGTGAGGCTTACCCCTGGAATTACCAAATGATAGGCTGTCTTTTTGTATCTTCTTTTATATTTGTTATGCTGTTTATCTTGCTTCATTTGTGCCACCTAATCAAAATGAGTAGTTTCAGTCTTACCTCTATGCTTTCATTTTGCAATTCCCCAGTGAGAATTTTAGTTATAGTTAAAGCTATGGAGTTTGCAGCATACTAGGGTGTCATAGGCTTGGTTGCTTGATGTATTATGAACTTAAAGGCTGTAGGTTCATGATGCAGTTTTCTGTTATGTTTTTAAATTTTTTTACTGTGCTAATGGGAAGCATTAGTTAATTCAGGCCGCTAATGGATGGATGCTGGATTTTCTTGGCTGTGACATGTTACTATAGATAGAGGCAGTTATGGCTTGATTTACTATTTCTGAAGTATCCACCACATATGCAATCGGACTATTTCAGCGTGGGGGTTCTATACTTGGTTTTGCTCTTACATCGTGAAATATAGTTGATGAAATGCTGGTTAGCATTTTGATGAATTTGCTTGTTTGGATATTGGTGTACAGTATACCAAGGCTAGATCTGCAGTAATGAGAAAGAAATATTTTACCTTCTTGCAATTAATTATTTCACGCTGATTCCCCTCTGCTTTGGTCTGTAAGAATTAGCTTAACACTTGCTCTCTAATCTTCTGCAGATAGGCGCAGTTGCTCGGATAAGGCACCAGCTTGCCTATGCGACACACAGTTTTTTCGATGAAAATGGATTTTTGTATATTCACACCCCCATAATAACCACCAGCGACTGTGAGGGTGCAGGTGAGATGTTCCAAGTCACTGCCTTATTCAGCCAGGCTGAAAAGGTGGAGAAGGAGCTTAAGGAGAACCCTGCACCATCAGAAGCTGACGTTGAGGCTGCTAAGCTTGTTGTTAAAGAGAAAGGAGATGCAGTTGCACAACTGAAAGCAGCAAAAGCTAGCAAGCAAGAGATAACTGCTGCTGTTTCCGTGCTTACAAAAGCTAAAGAGAATGTGTTAAGGGTGGAAGAGCGGTCTAAGTTGAAACCTGGACTTCCACTCAAGGATGATGGGAAAATTGCATTTGAGAATGACTTCTTCAAGCGTCAAGCTTTTCTGACTGTTTCAGGCCAACTTCAGGTTGAAACTTATGCTTGTGCTCTCAGTAATGTGTATACCTTTGGACCGACATTCCGGGCAGAGAACTCACATACATCAAGACATTTGGCAGAGTTTTGGATGGTTGAACCAGAAATTGCATTTGCAAACTTGCAGGTGAGCCCATCTTAACTACATTCAGATTATTTCTGGCCTGACTTATCTATCTAGATTATTACGTGAAATTATTTTGGTGAACGGTATTAATTTTGGCCTTAATGAACCGTGCTACAGGATGATATGAACTGTGCTGAAAGGTATGTACAGTACCTGTGCAAATGGTTACTCAAGCATTGCCGAGAAGACATGGAATTCATGGTTAAACATGTGGACAAGACTGCAATTGAGCGTCTGGAGCTTGTTTCCTCTACTCCGTTTGAACACATTTCATATACAAAGGCTGTGGAGATCTTAGAAGGTGTAGATAAGAAGTTTGAGAACAAGGTTGAATGGGGAATTGATTTAGCGTCTGAGCATGAGAGGTATGGAGATTGGAATTTCTACTGCTATTTTGGTATCAGTTATTTACCCTTGTTTAGATTTGTAATTCTTTCTTTTGGCATGAAGGTATTTGACTGAGGTGATATTTAAGAAGCCAGTTATTGTGTATAACTACCCAAAAGGAATAAAGGCATTTTACATGAGGCTCAATGATGACCAGAAGACAGTAGCTGCAATGGATGTTCTTGTTCCCAAGGTACATAATCTGTTAAATTATGATATCAAATGATTTTTATACTTTTGCAAAAGCAATAGTCTTGCAATGATGATTATTCCACAGTTCAATTTCTGTATCTGCTTTTATATTCTTTGTTAAGCATGACAGTGGGAATTGTGCCCGGTAGGTTCAGTACTGATTCATGCCTTAAATCTATAGTTGCGATCACTTACTTTTTGAGTACCATTTTCCTAGGTTGGTGAATTAATCGGTGGAAGCCAAAGGGAGGAGCGTCTTGATATTCTTAAGCAAAGGTAGCATCACCTAAATTTGACTGCAGACTATTTTGTGTCTCAGTGACTTTTACATGTTATTTTATTCTTGTTGCTACTTGAATGATTCAAAGTCGAGTGAAGATCTGCTTTTTTTCTTATACAAGTAGATTTTTTTTTGTAGTGATCACCCTGTTGTTAGAGAGTTGTGTACTTTCTACCTGAGTTGTTTGTTTTTGCTTATGGCATATACTCCCTCCGTCCCAAAATTCTTGTCTTAGATTTATCTAGATACGGATGTATGTAACACTAAAATATGAATAGATACATCCGTATGTAAACAAATCTAAGACAAGAATTTTGGGACGAAGGGAGTATTATCTTAGTTTTGTTTAACACCTAGTGTCTGATACTGTTGAACACTGTTGTGGATTGACGCACTCAACATGATGATGATAGTAGTTGCATCATCCCAACGTGCACTATGGTTTTGGTTCTCTAATAAAACACTAGCAATCTGAGACTATTTTACATTATTTTATGATATGGGCATCCTTTTATTTTGGTAATCTTCCGGTTAGCCTTTTTTTTCTGGGTACAAATCGATGTCAATGAATACATTTTGTACTGTAAAAAACTTGCATTCTCATGTTCTTGACAGATTTTGTAATTGTAAGAGCTCTACATAAAGAATACAAACTTATGGATTGTTTCTTTATGACATGTGAGCTTACTGCGTAACATCTTGTTCCATAGGATACTGGACGCCGATCTTCCTCTGGAGCCGTACGAGTGGTACCTGGACCTCCGACGTTTTGGCTCAGTGAAGCACAGCGGGTTCGGCCTGGGGTTCGAGAGGATGATCCTTTTCGCGACGGGCCTGGAGAACATCAGAGATGTCATTCCATTCCCAAGATACCCTGGGAGGGCCGATCTTTGAAGGGCTGCAGATTTCTGCCTTGAAATATAAGAACGTCAATTCTACACTTTCGTTAGCGATTTTGGAGAAGTGTTGGCCGTCCGGTTAGATTGATATATATACGCATGCTGATATCATTTGATATGTCTCGTGTCTCGGCTTGTTATGATTCTTAAAAAAAGTATCAGGCTTGTTTTAAGATTAGAATATTGAAGTATTATTGGTCATTAGCATCTTCTCTTTTGTAAATTTAATTTTGATACCCTGTTTGTATCTTATGCCGCAAACTTTCGAACTGTTTTGAAGATGCCTTAGTTTCATGGAGGATGTTAAATCGGTGTCACCTTCGCCCACAATAGCCCAAGGGTCGTGCCCCAGTTTCTTTCTTAAAGTCATTAAGAAAACATGTTCCAAATGTTTACTGGAAAAATGATGAAAAAGTTGCTCGGCGACGAACTGCCCATGCACATCTCACCCACCGGGCTTACAAAAACATCATAGTACGACGATGTGGATCTGGACTGCATCGTCGGTCAGCTCAGGACGCAAGCAGTGACGCGTCGGTCTGCCTATTTAACCAACTCCGCTATGTGTATCAGCGCAATCAAGCAAGCAGAGCGCACACACGCGTCCATCTCCAAGAAGCGAAAGCCAGTAGAACAGAGCAAACCAAGCAAGGTTGGATGGCGCCGGCGGTGAAGGTGTACGGGTGGGCGGTGTCGCCGTTCGTGGCGCGCCCGATGCTGTGCCTGGAGGAGGCCGGCGTCGACTACGAGCTCGTCCCCATGAGCCGCGCGGCCGGCGACCACCGCCAGCCGGACTTCCTCGCCAGGAACCCCTTCGGCCAGGTCCCCGTCCTCGAGGACGGCGACCTCACCCTCTTCGGTACACCTACTTCCATCAACCTCTCTTCTCTTCTGCATGGAAAACTTGTATACGTACGAACGAGTTATTAACAATCTCAAATTCCACACGCAGAGTCGCGCGCGATCGCGAGGCACGTGCTCCGGAAGCACAAGCCGGAGCTGCTGGGCTGCGGCTCGCCGGAGGCGGAGGCGATGGTGGACGTGTGGCTGGAGGTGGAGGCCCACCAGTACAACCCCGCGGTCAGCGCCATCGTGGTGCAGTGCATCATCTTGCCGCTCCTGGGCGGCGCGCGGGACCAGGCGGTGGTGGACGAGAACGTGGCCAAGCTCAAGAAGGTGCTGGAGGTGTACGAGGCACGGCTGTCGGCGTCGAGGTACCTCGCCGGGGAAGACATCAGCCTCGCCGACCTCAGCCACTTCCCCTTCACGCGCTACTTCATGGAGACGGAGTACGCGCCGCTGGTGGCGGAGCTCCCCCACGTGAACGCGTGGTGGGAGGGGCTCAAGGTCAGGCCGGCCGCGAGGAAGGTGACGGAGCTCATGCCGCCGGATCTTGGGCTTGGAAAGAAAGCAGAGTAGTGATGACCGCCTGACAATTACGCCGGACTGCCGCCCACGTTCACCAAAATCGAGAACTGTCGAGTCTCCGGTTCTGCGTTATACCGCACCGCGGCACCGGCATGTATGTTCTGTGCCACTGGCTCATGTTTTGAGGTTTTAGTCTCATGCTTGAATAAAATGCAAGATACCCATCCGTTCCAAAATAATTAAAATTTTGAGTTTATTCCAAGTCAAGCTTCACTAAATTTGATCAATTTTTATATTGAAATATATCAACATCTACAACATCAAACTTGCTCATTATGATATATATTCATATTATATTGATAATGACACACACACACCTGACGCTCCTTACCCACTGTTTTCACGCGAACAATCTTTGTGCCATCGGATACTGCACAAGAATCACGACGCACTGCGTGTCACCGCATCATGATAGGTGCAAACTGTTGAACAAGTTTACGCCCGAGGGTGGCCTGATCTTCACGTGGTATGATTGAATCAGAAGGGATAACTAGCTGCAAGCACCTGGGATAACTAGCTTTATACCTGCCAAGGTTGGATGCAACCCGTACGTTGATGATGACTAACTGGAGCTATAAGAACTCCAACTTGTTGTCTGAAGAATCGTAGAATCACAAACCCGAACTAACCCACATAAAACATCTGAAACCGTAGAGCACGAATTAGGGGGAACTAGAGGCTCCTTCTGGTGAATCCGGATGAACTCACAAGAGCAAAGGTAGTAAGGATCTCTCGGATCTATAGCAGTCTTGCCGCATAAGCTTGTAGCTAAATGGTTTGACAAAAGATTTCTTAAAGGATGAAGGATATGGGGTTTTATAGCAAGGACAACCCCCTTAGCTAGGTGTGAAAATGTTTAAAAAATTACCAGCTTTGCATGGTTTCCTTGGGGGAATAAGCCGTCAACTTTGGAAGTTGTTGGAGAACTCCTTGAAAATTCGCGAAGCCTTGACAGTCTGGACACCTTCCACGAGAATGGCTAGAACGCTTGACTCAAACTCCAAATAATGTGAGCTTTCTTGCGTCGAAAAGTAAATTTGATGTAGTTTCTAGTGATATACCCCTATGGCAACACAAATACTTCATGGAATGCATAGGTTTAGCTTTCACCTTTGCAAACTTCTCCAAATGTTTATGAATGTCACATGATGTTTTGTTCGACTCAACAACTCCTTTCAACTAGTATTTCCATGCAGTATAAACTTGTAAGCAACCATGATCATGTTCATATCATCATCTCTCTCTTGGAGAAAATTCGTCCTCAACTTCCTTTGATCTACAAGATAATAGCGCTAGGACTAAACAAAATAACATGACAAAGGGAAAGGTGAATAATCATGTGTAACATTCAATTTTATTGGATCTTATATAGTCTCTTCAAGATTGAAAAGAATATATTCCTGGATGGATGATGTGCCCAACAATTTTTCTCTAATCTTATCATGCCATTGCTTAAATACTCATAAGTGCATACCTCACCGTGCATCAAAATGGATGATCTTTTCTCTTTTACCTCGTCAAGTATTTTGAAAATTAATTTGCACATATGCATATTGTGTAGTGTTACCACACGTGCACCATATTTGTTCTTGGATTTCATCCTCCCATTGTTGTAGAAGGGCATCTATGTATGATTTTTGCACCTGCACATATTGCAAAGCAAGAGAGTTTTGTGAATCGTTAGTAACACAATATTCCTCTCCCCTTTTATTTTATGAATCACCAATCTCTTTGATATTGTGGCAAACACCTTAAGCTCGCGTTTGGTGGACTCAAACAACTCACTAATCCTCTCTCTTGGATGATGTGATATTATGTTGTGGTTCACTCATGTCTCTAATCTTGTGGTGGAATATCTCACCCTCACATTTGGTGGAGTCACTCAACTCACTTTCCTTTCCACTCTCACATTGTGAGATTTTTGAAAGTGGACACTCTTCCTCACATTTGGTGGAGTCACTTAGCTTGCTTTTCTTATCACACTCAAGTTGTGGGATTTTGATTGTGGACTCTCTTCCTCACATGCAATTTGTAGCACATATTTCATGGATGTTGGGACAATAGTGGTGGTTGAGATGGCAACATTAGGAATGAGCTTCTCATGTGAACATGGGCTATGAATCACCGGAGTTGGTCCCTCAACCATGACCATGCTTTGCGACCGGCCATCATTTTGCCGACCGGTGCCACAATTTTGCCCTCGAGCATGACATCCTTACTACAATTCTAGAGAAGAACTGACACACCTAGGGGTAGCAGTAGCATGCCTTCTAGCATGTCCTCCTTGCTGCACTTTAAGAGCAGTAGCGGCACGCCCATGAAGAGCAGCAAAACCATGTCCCCGATCATGTCCTCCTTGCTGCACTACTTGATTAGTAGTGACACGCCCATGGACATCAACATCATGGCCTCAAGCGTGTCTTCTTTGCTGCACTTCATGAGCGATAGGGTATTGTCGGTGTCGAAGCTTATCATCACTTGCTAGAAGGCGCTCGTTAAGCCTCCTCACAAATCCTTGAACCATCTTCCTCAGTTCCCGAAACTCAGCATATGTGACCGGGGCGTCTTGTTCACCTTGATTTTCTCCTTGAACACTCGATCTAGATCTTGCCATGTTAGTGGGGCTAAAAAGTGGAATAGGATAATTTTTGTGGAATCACACAACCTCACCTCTTACTTACCAAACTTCTTATAAGTTCACATCATATTGCGATTCTCTGGGATGTCTTAAAGCGATTGAAAGACATGGATCAAAGAACTAGCTTCGGTTTTTGGTGGAGCTTGGTGGGGTAAACAAAAAGGGGCTTGTGCTGAAATCAAGTTGATGCAAACCAAGTAAATATGTGGATAGATCTGCCGGACCTTTGCACCAAAATTGAAAAACACACAACACACAAGCTTCTTGAATTTTTCTACCAAGCTAAAACTTTTGGATCTTACATAAAACTTTTCTTTCTTTCTCTCTTGACTGTGTTTTGCCACTCTTTTCTTTCTCTCTTAAATTTTTTTGCCACTCCTTTTTTTCAAAAAACACAAAAACCAAATATGAAAGAAACTATGAAGATGAACTTGGTGCAGATCTAAAAGATGAAAGATATGCAAGATATGCAACAACAAGATCTCAACACCAACAAGGCTTAGATTCATTTTTGGTGGGGGATTTGGACTTCTAGGGTAGAAAATAAGCATAAAAAACACTCAATCTAAAGGATGATAGTAAGATAAACTTGGATAACAGATCCTACCATGTAAATGAAGGCTCTGATACCAGATGATAGATGCAAACCCATTGAACAAATTCACGCCCGAGGGTGACCTGATATTCACGTTGTAGGATCAAATCAGAAGGGATAGCTAGATGCAAGCAGCCAGGATAACTAGCTTTGTACCTACCAAGGTTGGATGCAAACCCGTTGGGGATGGCTGACCGTAGTGATACATCTCCAAGGTATCTATAATTTTTGATTGTTCCATGCTATTATATTATCCATCTTGGTTGTTTTATATGCATTTATATGCTATTTTATATGATTTTTGGGACTATCCTATTAACCTAGAGCCCAGTGCCAGTTCCTGTTTTTTTCCTTCTTTTTGAGTTCTATAGAAAAGGAATACCAAACGGAGTCCAATTGACCTGCCAATTTATGGTGATTTTTTATGGACCAGAAGAAGCCCCCGAAGCAAAAGAGTTGGGCCAGAAGAG
>NC_041381.1:161031832-161113593 GCF_002162155.2 Triticum dicoccoides
TGACTCGGAGACCCTTCCGACGTGAAACGAACGCCAAAAATTCCTATAAATATAGAAACCCCTGAAAATAAACCTAGATCGGGAGTTTCGCCGCCGCAAGCCTCTGTAGCCACCAAAAACCAATCGAGACACTGTTCCGGCACCCTGCCGGAGGGGGGATCCATCACCGGTGGCCATCTTCATCATCCCGACGCTCTTCGTGATGAGGAGGGAGTAGTTCACCCTCGGGGCTGAGGGTATGTACCAGTAGCTATGTGTTTGATCTCTCTCTCTCTCTCTCTCTCGTGTTCTTGATTTTGCACGATCTTGATGTACCGCGAGCTTTGCTACTATAGTTGGATCTTATCATGTTTCTCCCCCTCTACCTTCTTGTAATGGATTGAGTTTTCCCTTTGAAGTTATCTTATTGGATTGAGTCTTTAAGGATTTGAGAACACTTGATGTATGTCTTGCATGTGCTTATCTGTGGTGACAATGGGATATTCACGTGATCCACTTGATGTATGTTTTGGTGATCAACTTGCAGGTTCTGTGACCTTGTGAACTTACGCATAGGGGTTGGCACATGATTTTGTCTTGACTCTCTGGTAGAAAATTTGGGGCACTCTTTGAGGTTCTTTATGTTGGTTGAATAGATGAATCTGAGATTGTGTGATGCATATTGTATAATAAAACCCATGGATACTTGAGGTGACATTGGAGTATCTAGGTGACATTAGGGTTTTGGTTGATGTGTGTCTTAAGGTGTTATTTTACTATGAACTCTAGTGCTGTTTGTGACACTTATAGGAATAGCCCAATGGATTGATCGGAAAGAATAACTTTGAGGTGGTTTCGTACCCTACAATAATCTCTTTGTTTGTTCTCTGTTATTAGTGACTTTGGAGTGACTCTTTGTTGCATGTTGAGGGATTGTTATATGATCTAATTATGTTATTATTGTTGAGATAACTTGCACTAGTAAAAGTATGAACCCTAGGCCTTGTTTCGAAGCATTGCAATACCATTTACGCTCACTTTGTTACTTGCTACCTTGCTATTTTTATATTTTTAGATTACAAAAAGCTATATCTACCATCCATATTGCACTTGTATCACCATCTCTTCGCCGAACTAGTGCACCTATACAATCTACCATTGTATTGGGTGTGTTGGGGACACAAGAGACTCTTTGTTATTTGGTTGCAGGGTTGTTAGAGAGAGACCATCTTCATCCTACGCCTCCCACGGATTGAGGGAAATTTTCTACTATCCTACAAACCTCTACACTTGGAGGCCCAACAACGTCTATAAGAAGAAGGTTGTGCAGTATACATCACACAGCTACAAGAGCTCCAACCCGGTGTCCGAACAATTGCAGAGCCACAAACTGGGACTAATCCACATAAAACAGTCAGACTCGCATAGTTCACGAATTAGGGGGAACCCGAGGTTCCTTCTCGTGAATCCGAATAAACTCACAAGAGCAAAGGTAGCAAGGATCTCTCGGATCTCTAGTAGTCCTGCTGCGTAAGCTTGTAGCTGGATGGTTTGACAAAAGGTTTCTTACAGGATGGGGGATGTGGGGTTTTACAGCAGAGACAATGATGTCTACTGCGCAACGTTCTTCTTGTAGACTCGTGTTGGGCCTCCAAGCTCAGAGTTTTGTAGGACAGTAGCAAATTTCCCTCAAGTGGATAACCTAAGGTTTATCAATCCATGGGAGGCGTAGGATGAAGATGGTCTCTCTCAAACAACCCTGCAACTAGATAACAAAGAGTCCCTTGTGTCCCTGATATGTCTGCAACGTATCTATAATCATGAAGTATTCATGCTGCTATATTATCATTCTTAGATGTTTTACAATCATTTTATAGCAACTTTATATCATTTTTTGGACTAACCTATTGACATAGTGCCCAGTGCCAGTTGATGTTTTTTGCTTGTTTTTTACATGCAAAAAATCAATACCAAACGGAGTCCAACGCAGCAAAACTTTTTGGAGATTTTTTCTGGACCAAAAGACACTCGGTGGGCCAAAGAAGTACACGAGGGGAGCTATGAGGAGAGCAAAACCCACCAAGTGCGCCTGGGGGCCCAGGCGCGCCCAGGTGGGTTGTGCCCACCTCGGTGGCCTCCCGCACCGCCTCTTCACCCTATAAATTCTCAAATATTCCAAAATCCCCGGGGGTAACCCTAGATTAGAAGTTACACCAACGCAAGGATCTGTATCCACGAGAAACCAATCTAGACCCCGTTCCGGCACCCTGCCGGAGGGGGAAATCATCACCGTTGGCCATCTTCATCATCCCGACGGCCACCACAATGAGGAGGGAGTAGTCCACCCTTGGGGCTGAGGGTTTGTACCAGTAGCTATGTGTTTAATCTCTCTCTCTCTCTCTCTCTCATGTTCTTGAGATGTCACGATCTTGATGTATCGCGGGCTTTGTTAATATAGTTGGATCATATGGTGTTTTCCCCTCTCTAACTTGTTGTGAATTGAGTTTTCCCTTTGAGATTTTGTTTATCGGATTGAAAACTTTTATGGATTTGAGAGCACCTGATCTATGTCTTGCTATGAATACCCGTGGTGACAATGGGGTATCGCATTGATTCACTTGATATACGTCTTGGCACTCGCGGATTCCCGAGATGACATTGGGGTAATCTATGCATAGGGGTTGATGCACGTTCTTGTCTTTGTTTCTCCGGTAGAAATCTTGGGGCACTCTTTGAAGTTCTTTGTGTTGGATTGAATATTACGAATCTGAATTTGCTTTGGTGTTATTTTAGTATGAACTCTTGGATAGATCGATCGGAAAGAATAGCTTTGAGGTGGTTTCGTACCCTGCAAATAATTTATTCTTATGTTCTCTGCTAGATAAGAACTTTGGAGTGATTCTTCATCGCATGTGAGGGATGTTTATATTATCCAATTATATTAGCACTGTTGAGAGATTGCACTAGCGAAAGTACGGACCCTAGGCCTCATTTTCAAGCATTGCAATACTGTTTGTATTCACTTTTATCGTTCGCTACCTTGCTGTTTTATTTATTCAGATTATAAAAGTATATTTCTACCATCCATATTACACTTTTATCAGCATCTCTTCGCCGAACTAGTGCACCTATACAAGTTTCCATTGTATTGGGTGTGTTGGGGACACAAGAGACTCTTTGTTATTTGGTTGTAGGGTTGTTTTAGAGAGACCATCTTCATCCTACGCCTCCCACGGATTGATAAACCTTAGGTCATCCACTTGAGGGAAATTTGCTACTGTCCTACAAAACTCTGCGCTTGGAGGCCCAACACGAGTCTACAAGAATAAAGTTGTATAGTAGACATCAAGCTCTTTTCTGGCGCCGTTGCCGGGGAGGTGAGTGCATGAAGGTATATCTTTAGATCTTGCAATCACATTTTTTGTTTCTTGTTTTATCACTAGTTTGGTTTATAAAATAAAACTACAAAAAAATGGAATTGAGGTTGCATCATATTATTCATCTTTATAATGTCTTTCGTGAAAATGATGGAAAGGAAAATTGTGCTCAATTGATAGAAGAAGAATTCAATAGAATGCTTGGTATAAATGATGAGCATGATTGCAATTTTGTTAGTATGAATTTTTTGAATATCCATGATGCTAATGATATGCAAAGCCATAAGCTTAGGGATGCTATATTTGATGAAGATTATATTTTTAATCCCCCAAGATTTGATGTGCCATTTTTTTATAATGATTGCATGACTCCTATTTATGATGATTATAATGATGAAAGTGGATTCAGAGAGGTCGTGACTTTATTTAATGATGGATCCACCATTTTGGATGAGGCTTCAATTGACTATGACAACAAAGTTGCTATCTATGATGATTATGGTGATGACATGTATGTTATAAATAATAATGATAACCATGAAACATGTCATCATGATTTTAATTTTCACTCTCATGATAGTTATTTTGTTGAATTTGCTCCCGGTACTATTGATGAGAAGAAATTTGCTTATGTGGAGAGTAATAAGTTTTCTATGCTTTTGTGTCATGAAAGAAATGCTTTATGTGATGGTAATATTGTTGAATTTCTTCATGATGCTACTGAAAATTATTATGAGGGAGGAATCTATGCTTTTAGGAATTGCAATAATATCTAGTTTCCTCTCTATGTGTTGAAAATTTTGAAGTTATGCTTGTTTTTCCTTCCTATGCTAGTTGATTCTTGTTCCCATAAGTTGTTTGCTCACAGAATCCCTATGCATAGGAAGTGGGTTAGACTTAAATGTGCTAGTCATACGCTTCATGATGCTCTCTTTATGGTTCAATTCGTATCTTTTATGCGAGCATCATGGAAATCATCATGCCTAGCTAAAAGGCATTAAAGAAAAGCGCTTGTTGGGAGACAATACAAAACTTTTACCTACTTTTTTTGTGTGTTCACATGATTATGCTAATGTAGTAATCATTTTTTATTGCTATTGTTTCAATAAAGTGCCAAGTAAAGCCTTTGGGATAGTGTGGGTGATAGTTGACTTGAATCTGTGCAAAAACAGAAACTTTTACGCTCAGTCCAGGAATTTTGAAAATTCACTGGAACGTGATTTTGATCTGAAATTTTTACATATGATAGATATAAAAATTCTCTATGTTTTCCTAATTTTTTAGAATTTGTGGAGTAGCAGAAGTATGGTTGAAGTACAGATTACTACAGACTGTTCTGTTTTTGACAGATTCTGTTTTCAATGCATAGTTTTCTTGTTTTCTAGTTTCTATGGCTTATATTGCTCAATATAAATTGTTGAAATGATAGGCTACAGTAGGAATTGTGTGAAAACAATTATGAATCTTGTCTTTGACAGTACCAAAGTGAAATGGTTTGCTCTTTATCATACTAACCTATCTCACGAAGTTCCGTTAAGTTCTGTGTGATTGAAGTTTTCAAGTTTTGGGTGAGATATCGATATGAGGAGAATAAGGAGTGAGAATACCCTAAGCATGGGGATGCACAAGGCACCCCGAGTTAATATCCAAGGAAGATCCAAGCAACTAAGCTTGGGGATGCCCCGGAAGGCATCCCCTCTTTCATCTCCAACATTATCGGTAACCTTACTTGAGGCTATATTTTTATTCATCACATGATATGTGTTTTACTTGGAGCGTCATTTTATTTTTCTAGGATTTGCTTGATGTTATTTAGAATAATGTTTTGCATCTTTTATTTCAATAAATGTAGCAAGGATAGCCTTTACCATGTTTATCTTGCAAGTATATGAGTTGCTATTTCAAAACAGAAAGTTTATCGATGTTGCAAAAATTCCCTAGAAAAGTCAGAATGTGATAAAATGTTGAAACCTTTTGTGAATCAAGGTCTGATAAATTTTCTACAGTGTGGTAAATTTTTAGAATTTTTGGAGTTACAGAAGTATGATTGTTCTTGCATTCTTTACAGGCTGTACTGTTTTGGCAGATTGTTGTTATGTTTGCATTGTTTGCATATGTTTGCTTGTTTAATGATTCAATTTGAGGATAGGAGTTAAATATGCAGAAGCATTTAGTATGCAATGTTGAATAATAATTTTAGTAATTTGATACAGTAGATAATGATAAGGTTTTTGCATTGGTTTATACTAACTTATCTCACGAGTTCTTGTTGAGTTTTGTGTGGATGAAGTTTTTGAGATTTAGGAAAACCGTATGAGAGAAATTAAGGAGACACAAAAGCTCAAGCTTGGGGATGCCCAAGGCACCCCAAGATAATATTTCAAGAAGTCTCAAGCATCTAAGCTTGGGGATGCCCCGGTAGGCATCCCACCTTTCTTCTTCAACAATTATCGATTAGTATAGGGCGAGCCTTAGTTTTTGCTTCTTCACATGACTTTGCTTGGAATGTCATTTTATTTTGTTTTGCTTGATGTTTATATAAAATATACTTAGATTTGAGAGTTTATAAATAAGAGAGAATCCACAATTGGCTACCCATTTGCTTCACTACTCGCTTGATCTTCACTTATATGTTTTTGGAGTTGCTTGTCATTTACTCTTGTGCTTCACTTATATCCTATGAGTAAATTGTTGAATGAATTGAATATCATGAAGTTGAAATTATATCATGCCTAGTGGTAGCTACACATTGGGTTTATAAAGTGAAATCTTTTGAAGCTTGACAATCACAATATTGTTCATACAAGCAATTCATGAATGATTAGTAGAAGGAAGAGAACTTTCACATGCGAATACACTATCTTGGAAATCTTTTGTGATTGTGAGCCCCCATCAAAATATTATATGCCAAAATTGTTGACATTGGACAAGGAAGACAACATAATGATTTATGTTTGTTCATATTCACATAGAAGTTATATTGTCATAGATCCTTCAACATGTGGTGCTTGCCCCCCATCTTTGCTAGCCAAAAATTGCGCACCAAGTAGAGATACTACTTGTGCATCCAAAAAACCCTTAAACCCAAATCTTATTTTCAAGAGTCCACCATACCTACCTAAGGATTGAGCAAGATCCTTCAAGTAAGTTGTCATCAGTGCAATAAGGCAATAAAAATTTCTTCTAAAAGTGTTAGATCATTTAGTGTAAGAGAAAATTGAGCATTGTACGAACTTGTGATGGCAAAGAATAAAAGTGACAAACTGCATAATAAAGGTTGCTATCATAAGGGGCAATATAACGTGACGTTATTTTGCACTAAGGGGTTGAGCATACAAACAAATAAGCACATGGCAACCTCTGCTTCCCTCCGCGAAAGGGCCTATATTTTACTTTTATGTATTTACTTTCATGCAAGAGTCAAAGTTTTTCTCTCTATTCCTTTTTATTTTTCTCTTTTGGCAAGCATCATGTGGTGAGGAAAGATCTAGGCACATATATCTAGTTGGATATGGGTAGCATGAGTTATTATTGTTGAGATCACCCTTGAGGTGAATACATTGGGAGGCAAAATTATAAGCCCCTATATGTCTATGTGTCCAGTTGAAATGTTTTGCTCATGTGTATGCGTGAGTGTTAGCAATCATAGAAGACTATATGATGGTTGAGTATGTGGAGCTCTTACTTAGACTCTGTTGAATAAGTTGAATTGCAATTGCTTGGTGACTGAGAACATAGGTAGTTGAGTTTCAAGAGAATTCATTGTTTGAACCTTAACATGTGAATTGCTACTTTAACATGAAAAGTTTCATGAGAAAGAATTGCTGTTATGATGCTAGGGAAAGTGATTGAAATTCTCATTGATCAAACATATGCACTTTGCTAGCATTCGCACTTCATAAATTATTTCTTTTATCATTTACCTACTCGAGGACGAGTAGGAATTAAGCTTGGGGATGCTAATACATCTCAAATGTATCTATAATTTATGAAGTATTCATGCTGCTATATTAATGTTTTACAATCATTTTATAGCAACTTCATATCATTGTTTTGGGACTAAACCTATTGACATAGTGCACAGTGCCAATTGTTGTTTTTTTGCTTGTTTTTTACATCACAGAAAATCAAATACCAAACGGAGTCCAAACGCAGCAAAACTTTTTGGAGATTTTTCTGGACCAGAAGACACCCAGTGGGCCAAAAAATTACCAGAGGGGAGCTCCGAGGAGAGCACAACCCATCAGGGCGCGCCTGGGGGCCCAGGCATGCCCAAGTGGGTTGTGCCCACCTCGGTGGCCTCCCACACCGCCTCTTCGCCCTATAAATTCTCCAATATTCCAAAACCCCCCGGGGTAACCCTAGATCAGAAGTTCCGTCACCGCAAGGATCTATAGCCACGAAAAACCAATCTAGACCCCGTTCTGGCACCCTGCCGGAGGGGGGAATCATCACCGTTGGCCATCTTCATCATCCCGGCGGCCACCACAATGAGGAGGGAGTAGTCCACCCTCAGGGCCGAGGGTTTGTACTAGTAGCTATGTGTTTAATCTCTCTCTCTCTCTCTCTTGTGTTCTTGAGATGTCACGATCTTGATGTATTGCAGGCTTTGTTAATATAGTTGGATCATATGGTGTTTTCCCCTCTCTATCTTGTTGTGAATTGAGTTTTCCCTTTTTGGATTTTGTTTTACCAGATTGAATTTTTTTATGGATTTGAGAGCACTTGTTGTATGTCTTGCTATGAATACCCGTGGTGACAATGGGGTATCGTATTGACTGACTTGATATATGTTTTGGCACTCAACTCGCAGATTCCCAAGGTGACATTGGGGTACTCTATGCATAGGGATTGATGCACGTTCTTGTCTTTGTTTCTCCGGTAAAATCTTGGGGCATTCTTTGAGTTTCTTTGTGTTGGATTAAATATTATGAATCTGAATTTGCTTTGGTGTTATTTTAGTACGAACTCTTGGATAGATCGATCGGAAAGAATAGCTTTGAGGTGGGTTCATACCCCACAAACAATTTATTCTTATGTTCTCCGCTAGATAAGAACTTTGGAGTGATTCTTCATCACACGTGAGGGATGTTTATATGATCCAATTATATTAGCATTGTTGAGATATTATACTAGCGAAAGTACGGACCCTAGGCCTCATTTTCAAGCATTACAATACGTTTGTGCTCACTTTTATCATTCGCTACCTTGCTATTTTTAATTATTCAGATTATAAAAGTATATTTTTACCATCCATATTACACTTTTATCAGCACCTCTTCGCCGAACTAGTGCACCTATACAATTTGCCATTGTATTGGGTGTGTTGGGGACGCAAGAGACTCTTTGTTATTTGGTTGCATGGTTGTTTGAGAGAGACCATCTTCATCCTACGCCTCCCACGGATTGATAAACCTTAGGTCATCCACTTGAGGAAAATTTGCTTACTGTCCTACAAAACTCTGCGCTTGGAGGCCCAACACGAGTGTACAAGAATAAAGTTGCGTAGTACTCCCTCCATTCCAAAATAGATTACCCAACTTTGTACAAAAGTTAGTACAAAGTTGACTCATCTATTTTGGAACGGAGG
Organism: Triticum dicoccoides; assembly: GCF_002162155.2. Taxonomy (NCBI): domain Eukaryota; kingdom Viridiplantae; phylum Streptophyta; class Magnoliopsida; order Poales; family Poaceae; genus Triticum; species Triticum dicoccoides. The sequence continues at coordinate 161,040,779 of NC_041381.1, forward strand.
GAGTAGACATCAGTCCCCAACACACCCAATACAATGGTAAACTGTATATGTGCACTAGTTCGGCGAAGAGATGGTGGTGCGATTGTAGTATGGATAGTAGATATAGGTTTTTGTAATCTAAAAATATAAACAACAAGGTAACTAGTAACAAAAGTGAGCAAAAACGTTATTGCAATGCTTGAAAACAAGGCCTAGGGTTCATACTTTTACTAGTGCAAAGCCTCTCAACAATGATAACATAATTGAATCATATGGCAATCCCTCAACGTGCGACAAAGAGTCACTCCAAAGTTCCTATCACGGAGAACATAAGATGAAATTGCTTGTAGGGTATGAAACCACCTCAAAGTTATTATTTCAGATCAATCTTTTAATCTATTCCGATAGGTGTCACAAACAGCCCTAGAGTTCGTACTAAAATAACACCATATGATACACATCAGTCAACCCTAATGTCAACTAGATACTCCAATGTCATCACAAGTATCTATGGGTGAATTATACGATATGCATCAAACAACTTCAGATTCATAATATTCAGTCCGACACAAAGAACCTCAAAGAGTGCCCCAAGATTTCTACTGGAGAAACAAGGATGAAAACGTGCATCAACGCTTATGCATAGATTACCCCAATGTCACCTTAGGAATCCACGAGTTGAGTACCAAAACATACATCAAGTGAATCAATAGAACACCCCATTGTCCCCACGGGTATCCCAAGCAAGACATACATCAAGTGTTCTCAAATCCATAAAAGTATTCAATTCGATAATAGTGAAACCTCAAAGGTAAAATGCAATTCATCACAAGAATAGAGAGGGAGAAACACCATATGATCCAACTATAGTAACAAAGCTCGCGGTACATCAAGATCGTGCCAAATCAAGAGCACGAGAGAGAGAGAGATCAAACACATAGCTACAGGTACATACCCTCAGCCCCGAGGGTGAACTACTCCCTCCTTATCATGGTGGCCGCTAGGATGATGATTCCCCCTCCGGCAGGGTGCTGGAACGGGGTCCCGATTGGTTTCTCGTGGCTATAGAGGCTTGCAGCGATGGAACTTGCGATCTAGGGTTCTTTTCAGAGGTTCATATATATAAGAGTATTTGGCGTTGGAAACAAGTCAGGAGGACACCCGAGGGGCCCATAAGCCCTAGGGGCGCGCCTTGGGGGGGGGGGGTGGGTGGGCGCCCCCCTGACTTGTGGCCTCCTCGGTCACCTCCTGGCACATCTCCAGTGCTCCGTGGGTCTCTTCTGGTCCATAATTGATCACCGTAAATTTTCAGCCCATTCTGAGAACTTTTATTTCTGCACAAAAAACGACACCATGGTAGTTCTGCTACAAACATTGTCAGTCTGGGTTAGTTCTAATAAAATCATACAAAAACCATATAAAATTATTGTAAACATGACATGAATACTTCATAAATTATAGATACATTGGAGACGTATGAGACAACCCCCCTTAGCTAGGTGTGAAAAGGTTTAAAAAATTACCAGCTTTGCATGGCTTCCTTGGGGGAATAAGCAGTTAACTTTGGAAGTTGTTAGAGAGCTCCTCGAGAATTTGCGAAGCCTTGATAGATTGGACACTTTCCATGAGAATGACTAGAACGTTTGACTCAGAAATCCAAATGATGTGAGTTTTTGTGTGTGTTGGAAAGTAAATTTGATGTAACTTTTGGTGATATACCCCTATGCCCCGTATCTCCCCCAAATGGGTGTAACACAACGAAATATCAAAGGTGAAAACTGACATCATCAACTTCACCTGAAACTTGTTTTGACAAAATTTGTTTCTTTGGCTTTGTTTCTTTACGGTTGAGATGTTATTTGCTTCCTCCGATATAGCACCTAAATTTAACCAATAACAAGGAGATGAAAGTGCAAACACATGTTCAAGATTATAGTATGAACTTAATTTAGCATTCACATGGTCATGTATTTGTTTGACACAAATTATTATGATTTCTCTTTTGATGGCCACGGGTGCATAAATGGTTGTCATGTCTGTTGGGAAACATTGTATCGAAAAACAAAACAAAAAATCTACGCACACGCATGATCTATCCATGGATATGCATAGCTACGAGAGAGGGACAACATCTTCATACCCTTTAAGAACGCAAAGCAAAAGCATTTATCAATGCAGTTGATGTAGTCGTACACCTTCACGATCCGTCCCGATCAAGTACTGAACATATGGCACTGATACGTCTCCAACGTATCTATAATTTTTGATTGTTCAATGCTATTATATTATCTATTTTTGATGTTTTATATGCATTAATATGCTATTTTATATTATTTTTGGGACTAACCTATTAACCTAGAGCCCAGTGCCAGTTTTTGTTCTTTTCCTTGTTTTTGAGTTTTGTAGAAAAGGAATACCAAACGGAGTCCAAACGGAATGAAACCTTCGCGATGATTTTTCTTGGACCAGAAGACAACCAGGATACTTGGAGATGAAGTCGGAGGAGCCACGAGGCGGCGACAAGGATGGAGGGCGCGCCCCCACCCTTGTGGCCCCCTCGTGACTCTCCTGACCTAGTTCTTACGCCTATATATTCCCAAATATGCCCAAACCACCAGAGACATCCACGAAAACACTTTCACTGTCGCAACCTTCTGTACCCGTGAGATCCCATCTAGGGACCTTTTTCGGCACCCTGCCGGAGGGGGATTCGATCATGGAGGGCTTCTACATCAACTCTATTGCCCTTCTGATGAAGCATGAGTAGTTTACCACAAACCTACGGGTCCATAGCTAGTAGCTAGATGGCTTCTTTTATCTCTTTGATTCTCAATACCATGTTCTCCTCGATGTTCTTGGAGATCTATTCGATGTAATACTTTTTTGTGGTGTGTTTGCCGAGATCCGATGAATTGTGGATTTATGATCAGCTTATCTATGAATATTATTTGAATCTTCTCTTAATTCTTTTATGCATGATTTGATATCTTTGTAATTCTCTTTGAACTACCGGTTTCGTTTGGCCAACTAGATTGGTTTTTCTTGGAATGGGAGAAGTGCTTAGATTTGGGTTTAATCTTGCGGTGTCCTTTCGCAGTGACAATAGGGGCAGCAAGGCATGTATTGTATTGTTGCCATCGAGGATAAAAAGATGGGGTTTTCATCATTTGCTTGAATTAATTCCTCTACATCATGTCATCTCACTTAATGCGTTATTCAGTTCTTCATGAACTTAATACTCTAGATGCAGGCAGGAATCGGTCGATGTGTGGAGTAATAGTAGTAGATGCAGAATCATTTTGGTCTACTTGACACGGACGTGATGCCTATATTCATGATCATTGCCTTAGATATCGTCATAACTTTGCGCTTTTCCATCAATTTCTTGGCAGTAATTTGTTCACCCACCGTATTATTTGCTATCTTGAGAGAAGCCTCTAGTGAAACCTATGCCCCCCGGGTCTATTTTCCATCATATAAGTTTCCGATCTACAATAGTAGTTTCCGATCTACTATTTTTGCAATATCTTACTTTCCGATCTATAAACCAAAAATACCAAAAATATTTACTTTACCATTTATCTATGTCTATCAGATCTCACTTTTGCAAGTAACCGTGAAGGGATTGACAACCCCTTTATCACGTTGGGTGCAAGTTGTTTGATTGTTTGTGCAGTTATTCAGTGATTTGTGCGTTGTCTCCTACTGGATTGATACCTTGGTTCTCAAACTGGGGGAAATACTTATCTCTACTTTGCTGCATCACCCTTTCCTCTTCAAGGGAAAAACCAATGCAAGCTCAAGAAGTAGCAGGAATAATTTCTGGCGCCGTTGTCGGGGAGATCTACGCCAAGTTAAGACATACCAAGTACCCATCATAAACTCTCATCTCTTGCATTACATTATTCACCATTCGCCTCTCGTTTTCCTCTCCCCCCACTTCTAGAACGATTTTTGAAAAGATTTTCCTTTTTATTCGCCCTTCTTTTGTTCGATCTTATGTTTGCTTGTGTTTCCATGTGCCTTCTATTTTTCTTGCATCTTTGCTTGCTAAAAATCTATTGATATAGATCCACTCAAAGTTTTCTACCCGAATCATCTTCGATCCATATGTGCTCGTGCTGAAACCCCAACTAGTTTAGTTGAGGGAAAATCTTTAGATGAGCATGCTCATTTTGTGCGTCATCCTTTGTCTGGAAAGGGAAGCTCTTATGGAATCAAATAAATTGTTTGCTATGCTATGCTTGGAATCTTTGTGAAATTTGTGATTTTACTTGTTGCTCCAAGAACCCTAAAAAACACCTTCCCTACCTATGCGAGTTTAATGATAATGAAATCTTATCTTCTTATGAAAAGGGTGTTTACAGTTACTATGATATCGAACAAATTGAAGAATTTGTTGCTTTTAAGGGTGCTTATGAAGTTGCTTATTTGATTGAAAAGTATGATATTACTCTCTAAAAATTTGGAAATTTTGACATACTTAAATATTTCTATGAAAACTATGCTCACAATGCCTATGTCAAAGAATTTATTGAGAGAATGACCGTTGCTTTGGAAGAGAATAATGATATACGTGAATCTATAGATAATTATGATTCCGACGATTTTATTGAAATATCCCTTGATGAACATGATGCTTGCTATTCTTGTGGCCATGATGCCAATATTTATGGAGATGAATTTGCTATAGTTCCTTATGTCAAACATGAGATTATTGCTATTGCACCCATACTTGATAGTTCCTTGAATCAAAAGCATGATTGCAATGATGTTACTATAAATTCTATTAATGTCAATTGTGCTAATGATATGCAAAACCCCAAGCTTGGGGATGCTAGTTTTGCTATGTCCGCTACTTATTGCAATGATCATGGTTGGGGTGATAATGCTTCTTATGATCTTGAAAATTTATTTAAGCCCCATGATGAATATGAGATTGATAATAGTGTTTGCAATATTATTGAAAGTGGGTTTGGAAGAGTGTCAACTTTAGATCCCACATATTTGGAGAATGTTCAATCTTATGATTTTTTTTGATAAAAGTGGGTTTGGAGAGGTCATGACTTTAGTTAATGATAATCCCACTATTTTGGAAGAGTGTCAACTTCACATGCATGTGGATTGTGTTGAGAATATTTTATATGATAGCTATATTGTTGAATTTGCTTATGATCCTACATGTAATTATTATGAGAGAGAAAAATATGGTTGTATAAATTTTCATGTTACTAAATTACCTCTTGATACGTCTCCGTCGTATCTATAATTTTTGATTGTTCCATGCCAATATTCTACAACTTTCATATACTTTTGGCAACTTTTTATACTATTTTTTGGGACTAACATATTGATCCAGTGCCCAGTGCCAGTTCCTGTCTGTTACATGTTTTATGTTTCGCAGAAAGCCCATATCAAACAGAGTCCAAACAGGATAAAAACGGACGGAGAATTATTTTGGAATATTTGTGATTTTTGGGAAGTAAAATCAATGCGAGACGGTGCCCGAGGTGGCCACGAGACAGGGGCCCACGCCCACTCCAAGTGGGCGCGCCCCCACCCTCCGGGGCCCCTTGTAAGGTGGTTGATGCCCTTCTTTGGCCGCAAGAAAGCTGATTTTTGGAAAAAGATCTGGGCGAAGGTTTCAATCCAATCGGATTTACGGATCTCCGGATATAAAAGAAACGGTGCCAGGGCAGAATTCCAGATCGCAGAAACAGAGAGAGACAGAGAGATAGATCCAATCTCAGAGGGGCTCTTGCCCCTCCCACGCCATGGGAGCCAAGGACCAGAGGGGAAACTCTTCTCCCATCTAGTGAGGGGGTCAGGGAAGAAGAAGAAGAAGGGGGGGGGGGCTCTCTCCCCCTTGCTTCCGGTGGCGCCGGAACACTGCCGGGGCCATCATCATCACCGCGATCTTCACCAACACCTCCACAATCTTCACCAACATATCCATCACCTTCCCCCATCTATATTCAGCGGTCCACTCTCCCGCAACCCGTTGTACCCTCTACTTGAACATGGTGCTTTATGCTTCATATTATTATCCAATGATGTGTTGCCATCCTATGATGTCTGAGTAGATTTTCGTTGTCCTATCGATGATTGATGAGTTGCTATGATTGGTTTGAGTTGCATGTTTTATTGTTGGTGCTGTCCTATGGTGCTCTCCGTGTCGCGCAAGCGTGAGGGATTCCCGCTGTAGGGTTTGCAATATGTTCATGATTTGCTTATGGTGGGTGGCGTGAGTGACAGAAGCACAGACCCGAGTAAGTAGGTTGTTTGCGTATGGGATAAAGGCGACTTGATGCTTTAATGCTATGGTTGGGTTTTACCTTAATGATCTTTAGTAGTTGCGGATACTTGCTAGAGTACCAATCATAAGTGCATATGATCCAAGAAGAGAAAGTATGTTAGTTTATGCCTCTCCCTCAAATAGAATTGCAATAGTGATTACCGGTCTAGTAATGTAGTCAATTGCTTAGGGGCAATTTCACAACTCCTACCACCACTTTTCCATGCTCGCTTTATTTACTTTATTGCATCTTTATCTAAACAGCCCCTACTTTTTATTTATGTGTTCTTTATTATCTTGCAAACCTATCCAACAACACCTACACAGTACTTATAGTTTTATACTTGTTCTAGGTAAAGCAAACACTAAGCGTGCGTAGAGTCGTATCAGTGGTAGATAGGACTTGAGAGAATATTTGTTCGACCTTTAGCTCCTCATTGGGTTCGACACTCTTACTTATTGAAAGAGGCTACAATTGATCCTGTATACTTACAGGTTATCAAGACCTTTTTCTGGCGCCGTTGCCGGGGAGTCATAGCGTGGGGTGAATATTCTTGTGTGTGCTTGTTTGCTTTATCACTAAGTAATTTTTATTTGCTGTTCTTAGTTGTTTTCTATCTTTAGTTATGGGTAGGAAATGCAAAATACCAAAAAAATTAGTTGTACCTACTGAACCAATGGTTGAAGAACCACTCAAAATCTATCACACTACTGAAGCTTTTTACTTGGATCATCTTCGATCCCTTTGTGCTCGTGCTGAAACCCCCACTAGCCTAGTTGAGGGCAAATCTCTAGATGAGCATGCTGTTATGTGCGACACCGTATATCTGAAAAAGGGAAACTTTTACTGGATCAAATTCATCTTTTGCAATGCTATGCTTGGACTTTATGTGAAATATATGATGTTACTTGTTGTTCTGAAAACCCTAAGAAACACCTTCCCTACCAATGTGAGGTTATTGATAATGGAATCGTATTTTCTTGTGCTAAGGGTGTTTATAATTACTATGATGTTCAACAAATTAAAGAATTTGTTGCTTTTAAGGGTGCTTATGAAATTGCTTCTTTGATTGAAAAGTATGATGCTACTCTCTACAAATCTGAATTTTTTTGCCATACTTGAATATTGTTATGATAATTATGCTTCTAATGCCTATGTTAAACTATATATTGAGGAATTCTCCGCTGTCCAAGAAAAGACTAATATTTTGCAGGAAGCTATGGAAGAAGAAATTGATGAAACTGTGAGCTCATTGGATGAAAAAGATGATGAGGAGAGCGAAGAACAAAAGGAGGAAGAGCGGATTAGCTACCCGTGCCCACCTTCTAATGAGAGTAACTTTTCAACTCATACATTGTTTAATTTCCATTCGTGCTTACGGAAGGATGATTGCTATGATGATTGCTATGATCCCGTTGATTCTATTGAAATATCCCTTTTTGATGATGCTTGCTATGCTTGTGGCCAAGATGCCAATATGAATTATGCTTATGGAGATGAACTTGCTATAGTTCCTTATGTTAAACATGAAATTGTTGCTATTGTACCCACACATGATAGTCCTATTATCTTTTTGAATTCTCCAAACTACACTATATCGGAGAAGTTTGTGCTTATTAAGGATTATATTGATGGGTTGCATTTTACCGTTGCACATGATAATTTTGATAGATATAACATGCATGTGCTTGCTGCTCCTACTTGCAATTATTATGAGAGAGGAACTATATCTCCACCTCTATATGTTTCCAACACAATAGAATTGCAAGAAACTGCTTATACTATGCATTGGCCTTTACTTGGTGTGCATGAATTGTTCTTTTATGACATGACGATGCATAGGAAGAGAGTTAGACTTCGTTGTTGCTTGATATATGTTACTTTGTGCTCACTACTAAATTACAAATCATTGCTAATTAAAATTGGCTTTGATATACCTTGGGATCCGGGTGGATCCACTACTTGAGCACTATATGCCTAGCTTAATGGCTTTAAAGAAAGCGCTGCCAGGGAGACAAGCCGGAAGTTTTAGAGAGTAATTTATTTCGGTTGAGTGCTTTTATATAGTTTAAAAACAAAAAAAATAAAGAGGGGAACCCAAAACTTTTCAAAAAGGAAAGTGAAAGTGAGAAAGACAAACATTGTTGAAGTGGGAGCTAGCCTTGAACTTTGTTCATGCTCACGGAAACTTTGTGAATCTTGATTACATAAAATTTTCAACAAAAATAATTATCCCCTTGTACATTCCATTGTATTATAAAAATATTGTGCCAAGGTTTGCCTTTAGGATGTTTACAATGCTTGTTGGTTTGTACGGTGCAGGACAGAAACTTTGGCTGTAGTGCGCGATTTTACATTTTTAACTGGAACGTCAAACGGTTCTGATTATTTTTGCACTGTATTTCTGTACAAATGTTTCATTTTTCCTAATTTTGGTAGAATTTTTGGGTAACATAAGTATGGTGAATGTTCAGATTGCTACAGACTATTCTGTTTTTGACAGATTTTGTTTTTGATGCATAGTTTGCTTGTTTTAATGAATCTATCAATTTATATCAGTGTATTTAAGCTATGAAAAAGTTATATTACAGTAGACACAATGCAAAAACAAAATATGAATTGTTTTGCAACAGTACTTAGAGTAGTGATTTGCTTTATTATACTAACGGATCTTACCGAGTTTTCTGTTGAAGTTTTGTGTGGATGAAGTGTCTAATCAAGGATGTCTCGATATGAGGAAAAGGAAGAGAGGCAAGAGCTCAAGCTTGGGGATGCCCGAGGCACCCCAAGTAAATATTCAAGGAGACTCAAGCGTCTAAGCTTGGGGATGCCCCGGAAGGCATCTCCTCTTTCTTCAAAAGTATCGGTATGTTTTCGGATTCGTTTCGTTCATGCGATATGTGCAGGTCTTGGAGCGTCTTTTGCATTTAGTTTTCACTTTTATTTTATGCACCATGATGGTATGAGATAGTCCTTGGTTGATTTATAGAATGCTCATTGCACTTCACTAAAATATTTTGAGTATGGCTTTATAGAATGCTTCATGTGCTTCACTTATATCATTTGAAGTCTGGATTGCCTGTTTCTCTTCACATAGAAAACCGCCATTTGTAGAATGCTCTTTTGCTTCACTTATATTTGTTAGAGCGTGGGCATATCTTTTGTAGAAATAATTAAACTCTCTTGCTTCACTTATATCAATTTAGAGAGATGACAGGAATTGGTCAATCACATGGTTAGTCATAAATCCTACATAAACTTGTGGATCACTGAATATGATATGTTTGATTCCTTGCAATAGTTTTGCGATATAGAGGTGATAATATGTGGGAGGTACTAGTAGATGGTTGTGTTTAGTAAGGATGTTGGTGTTAAGGTTTGTGATTCCCGAAGCATGCACGTATGGTCTACTAACTATGTAACCAAATTGGCGCGCATTGTATTTTGATTGTTTATCTTTGCGTGAAGGTCGGGGGCGCACGATGGTTAACTCCTACCAACCTCCCCCCTAGGAGCATGCGTGTAATACTTTGTTTCAAGGGCTAATAAATTTTTGCAATAAGTATGTGAGTTCTTTATGACTAATGTTGAGTCCATGGATTATACACACTTTTACCTTTCCATCATTGCTAGCCTCTTCGGTACCATGCATTGCCCTTTCTCACCTCGAGAGTTGGTGCAAACTTTGCCGGTGCATCCAAACCCCGTGATATGATATGCTCTATCACACATAAGCCTCCTTATATCTTCCTCAAAACAGCCACCATACCTACCTATCATGGCATTTCCATAGCCATTCCGAGATATATTGCCATGCAACTTCCATCATCATCATATACATGACTTGAGCATTCATTGTCATATTGCTTTGCATGATCGTAAAATAGCTAGCATGATGTTTTCATGGCTTGTCTGTTTTTTGATGTCATTACTACGCTAGATCATTGCACATCCCGGTACACCGCCGGAGGCATTCATATAGAGTCATATATTTGTTCTAGTATCAAGTTGTAATAATGAGTTGTAAGTAAATAAAAGTGTGATGATCATCAATATAGAGCATTGCCCCATGAAAAAAAGAAAAAATGAGAGGCCAAACAAGCCTAAATAAAAAAAGGGGGCCAAAGAAGCCCGCCCAAAAAAAGAACAAAAAAAGAAAAAAAAGAAAAGAAAAAAAAAGAAAAACAGAAAAGGGGCAATGTTACTATCCTTTTACCACACTTGTGCTTCACAGTAGCACCATGTTCTTCATATAGAGAGTCTCCTATGTTATCACTTTCATATACTAGTGGGAATTTTCATTATAGAACTTGGCTTGTATATTCCAATGATGGGCTTCCTCAAATGCCCCAGGTCTTCATGAGCAAGCAAGTTGGATGCACACCACTTAGTTTTTAGTTTGAGCTTTCATACACTTATAGCTCTAGTGCATCCGTTGCATGGCAATCCCTACTCCTCGCATTGACATCAATTGATGGGCATCTTCATAGCCCATTGATTAGCTGCGTCAATGTGAGACTTTCTCCCTTTTTGTCTTCTCCACATAACCTCCACCATCATATTCTATTCCACCCATAGTGCTATATCCATGGCTCACGCTCATGTATTGCGTGAGAGTTGAAAAAGTTTGAGAATACTAAAGTATGAAACAATTGCTTGTCTGACACCGGGATAGGCATGAGGGGTAGCTTGTGTTAAGAAAAATGAGCATACAAGACGATATGATTTTGTAGGGATAACGTTCTGGAAGCATTGATATTTTGAAAGACATGATTGTTTGTTGGGATGCCCTAAGTATTATTGTTTTTATGTCAAATGATAGACTATTGCTTTGAATCACTCATGTCTTAATATTCATGCCATGATTAGATATATGATCAAAGATTATGTTAGGTAGCATTCCACATCAAAAATTATATTTTTTATCATTTACCTACTCGAGGACGAGCATGAATTAAGCTTGGGGATGCTGATACGTCTCCGTCGTATCTATAATTTTTGATTGTTCCATGCCAATATTCTACAATTTCATATACTTTTGGCAACTTTTTATACTATTTTTGGGACTAACATATTGATCCAGTGCCCAGTGCCAGTTCCTGTCTGTTGCATGTTTTACGTTTTGCAGAAACCCCATATCAAACGGAGTCCAAACGAGATAAAAACGGACGGAGAATTATTTTTGAATATTTGTGATTTTTGGGAAGTAAAATCAACGTGAGACGGTGCCTGAGGTGGCCACGACACAAGGGCCCACGCCCACTCTAGGTGGGCGCCCCCACCCTCCTGGGCCCCTCATAAGGCGGTTGATGCCCTTATTTGGCCGCAAGAAAGCTAATTTTTGGTAAAAGATCTGGGCGAAGGTTTCAATCCAATCGGAGTTACAGATCTCCGGATATAAAAGAAACAGTGCTAGGGCAGAATTCTGGAACGCAGAAACAGAGAGATAGATCCAATCTCAGAGGGACTCTTGTCCCTCCCACGCCATGGGAGCCAAGGACCAGAGGGGAAACCCTTCTCCCATCTAGGGAGGAGGTCAAGGAAGAAGAATAAGAAGGGGGGCTCTCTCCCCCTTGCTTTCGGTGGCACCGGAACGCTGCTGGGGGCCATCATCATCACCGCGATCTTCACCAACACCTCCGCCATCTTCACCAACATCTCCATCACCTTCCCCCATCTATATTCAGCGGTCCACTCTCCCGCAACCCACTGTACCCTCTACTTGAACATGGTGCTTTATGCTTCATATTATTATCCAATAATGTGTTGCCATCCTATGATGTCTGAGTAGATTTTCGTTGTCCTATCGGTGATTGATGAATTGCTATGATTGGTTTGAGTTGCATGTTTTATTATTCGTGCTGTCCTATGGTGCTCTCCGTGTCGCGCAAGCGTGAGGGATTCCCGCTATAGGGTTTGCAATATGTTCATGATTTGCTTATGGTGGGTGGCGTGAGTGACAGAAGCACAGACCTGGGTAAGTAGGTTGTTTGCGTATGGGATAAAGGGGACTTGATGCTTTAATGCTATGGTTGGGTTTTACCTTAATGATCTTTAGTAGTTGCGGATGCTTGCTAGAGTTCCAATCATAAGTGCATATGATCCAAGAAGACAAAGTATGTTAGCTTATGCCTCTCCCTCAAATAGAATTGCAATAGTGATTACCGGTCTAGTAATGTAGTCAATTGCTTAGGGGAAATTTCACAACTCCTACCACCACTTTTCCACACTCGCTTTATTTACTTTATTGCATCTTTATCTAAACAGCCCCTACTTTTTATTTACGTGTTCTTTATTATCTTGCAAACCTATCCAACAATACCTACAAAGTACTTCTAGTTTTATACTTGTTCTAGGTAAAGCGAACACTAAGCGTGCGTAGAGTCATATCAGTGGTAGATATGACTTGAGAGAATATTTGTTCTACCTTTAGCTCCTCGTTGGGTTCGACACTCTTACTTATCTAAAGAGGCTACAATTGATCCCGTATATTTGCGGGTTATCACCTCTCTTCATGTTGAGACTGCTATCGTCTCTTTCGTCTTCCTTGCATATGCTAGTTTTTGCTTGCCTTGATAATTTGTTTGCTTATAAAATGCCTACGCACAGGAAGTAAGTTAGACTTAGATGTGTTTGTCATGTGTTTTACGATGCTCTCTTCGTGCTTCAGTTCTTCTCTTTTATGTGAGCATCATTGATATTATCAATGCCTAGCTAAGGGAGGCAACCCAATTTTCTTTTTCTTTTATGATTTAGGTTCTGTTTTGAAATAATTCATCTAGCCTCTGGTTAGATGTGATTTTTGTGTTTTGATTAGTGTTTGTGCCAAGTAAGACTTTTGGTATGGCTTACGGTGATAGTTGATTTGATCCTGTTGAAAAACAAAAACTTTTACGCTCAGGAAAACAATTCTCATTTTTAACATAAGCATTATAAAAGACTGATTCTTTTTGAAGAAGATTAATAAAAACAATCTTAGATTGTCCTAATTTTTCAGAATTTTTGGAGTTGTAGAAGTATTCGAGAAACACAGATTACTACAGACTATTTTGTTTTTGACAGATTCTGTTTTCTATGTGTTGTTTGCTTATTTTGATTATTCTATGGGTAGTATCGGGGGGTATGAACCATGGAAAAGTTGGAATACAGTAGATATTACACCAATATAAATAAAGAATGAGTTCACAATAGTACCGAAAGTGGTGATTTATTTTCTTATACTAACGAAGCTTATGAGATTTTCTGTTGAGTTTTGTGTTGTGAAGTTTTCTAGTTTTGGGTAAGGATTTGATGGACTATGTAATAAGGAGTGGCAAGATCCTAAGCTTGGGGATGCCCAAGGCACACCAAGGTAATATTCAAGGATAACCAAGAGCCTAAGCTTGGGGATGCCCCGGAAGGCATCCCCTCTTTCGTCTTCGTATATCGGTAACTTTACTTGAGGCTATATTTTTATTCACCACATGATATGTGTTTTGCTTGGAGCGTCTTGTATGATTTGAGTCTTTGCTTTTTAGTTTGCCACAATCAACCTTTCTGTACACACCTTTTGAGAGGGACACGCATGAATCGTGATTTATTAGAATACTCTATGTGCTTCACTTATATCTTCTGAGCTAGGCAATTTTGCTCTAGTGCTTCACTTATATCTTTTTAGAGCACAGTGGTGGCTTTATTTTATAGAAATTGTTGAACTCTCATGCTTCACTTATATTATTTTGAGAGTCTTTAAACAACATGGTAATTTGCTTTGGTTATAAATTTAGTTCTAATATGATAGGCATCCAAGAGGGATATAATAAAAACTTTCATATAAAGCGCATTGAATACTATCAGAAGTTTGATTCCATATGATTGTTTCGAGATATAGAGATGGTAATATTGAGTCATGCTAGTGAGTAATTGTGAATTTTAGAAATACTTTTGTTAAAGTTTGTGATTCCCGTAGCATGCACATATGGTGAACCGTTATGTGATGAAGTCGGAGCATGATTTATTTATTGATTGTCTTCCTTATGAGTGGCGGCCGGGGACGAGCGATGGTCTTTTCCTACCAATCTATCTCCCTAGGAGCATGCGCGTAGTACTTTGTTCCGATAACTAATAGATTTTCGCAATAAGTATGTGAGTTCTTTATGACTAATGATGAGTTCATGGATTATACGCACTCTCACCCTTCCACCATTGCTAGCCTCTCTAGTGCCGCGCAACGTTCGCCGGTACCATACACCCACCATATACCTTCCTCAAAGCAGCCACTAGACCTACCTATTATGGCATTTCCATAGCCATTCCGAGATATATTGCCATGCAACTTTCCATTGTTCCGTTTATTATGACATGTTCCATCATTGTCATATTTCTTTGCATGATCATGTAGTTGACATCGTATTTGTGGCAAAGCCACCGTTCATAATTCTTTCATACATGTCACTCTTGATTCATTGCACATCCTGGTACACCGTCAGAGGCATTCATATAGAGTCATATTTTGTTCTAAGTATCGAGTTGTAATTCTTGAGTTGTAAGTAAATAAAAGTGTGATGATCTTCTTTATTAGAGCATTGTCCCATGTGAGGGAAGGATGATGGAGACTATGATTCCCCCACAAGTCGGGATGAGATCCCGAACGAAAAATAAATTTAAATAAAAAAGAGGCCAACAAAATGAAGAAGGCCCCCCAAAAAAATGAGAAAAAAGAGACAGGGGACAATGTTACTATCCTATTACCACACTTGTGCTTCAAAGTAGCACCATGATCTTCATGATAGAGAGTCTCCTATGTTGTGACTTTCATATACTAGTGGGAATTTCTCATTATAGAACTTGGCTTGTATATTCCAGTGATGGGTTTCCTCAAATTGCCCTAGGTCTTCCTGAGCAAGCGAGTTGGATGCACACCCACTTAGTTTTCTTTTGTGCTTTCATAAACTTATAGCTCTAGTGCATCCGTTGCATGGCAATCCCTACTCACTCACATTGATATCTATTGATGGGCATCTCCATAGCCCGTTGATACGCCTAGTTGATGTGAGACTATCTCCCTCTTTTTGTCTTCCCCACAACCACTATATTCTATTCCACCTATAGTGCCATGTCCATGGATCACGCTCATGTATTGTGTGAAAGTTGAAAAAGTTTGAGAACATCAAAAGTATGAAACAATTTCTTGGCTTTTCATCAGGGTTGTGCAGGATTTAAATATTTTGTGTGATGAAGATGGAGCATAGCCAGACTATATGATTTTGTAGGGATAAGCTTTCTTTGGCCATGTTATTTTTGAAAAGACATAATTGCCTTGTTAGTATGATTGAAGTATTATTGTTTTCATGTCAATAATAAACTTTTGTTTTGAATCTTATGGATCCGAACATTCATGCCACAATAAAGAAAATTACACAGATAAATATCTTGGGTAGCATTCCACATCAAAAATTCTGTTTTTACCATTTACCTACTCGAGGACGAGCAGGAATTAAGCTTGGGGATGCTTGATACATCTCCAACGTATCTATAATTTTGATTGTTCCATGCTATTATATTATATGTTTTAGATGTTTATATGGATTAATATGCTATTTTATATTATTTTTGGGACTAACTTATTAACCAAGAGCCCAGTGCAAGTTTCTATTTTTTTCCTTATTTTTGAGTTTCGCAGAAAGGGAATACCAAACGGAGTCCAAACAGAATGAAACCTTTGCGATGATTTTTCTTGGACCAGAAGACAACCAGGAGACTTGAAGATGAAGTCGGAGGAGCCACGAGGCCGCCACAAGGACGGAGGGCGCGCCCAGGGGGTAGGGCGCGCCCGCCACCGTTGTGCCCCCTCGTGACTCTCTTGACCTAATTCTTTCGCCTATATATTCCCAAATATCCCCAAACCACCAGACGCATGCACGAAAACACTTTTCCACCGCCGCAACCTTTCGTACCCGTGAGATCCCATCTAGGGACCTTTTTCGGCACCCTGCCGGAGGGGGATTTGATGTCTACTATGCAACCTTCTTCTTATAGACGTTGTTGGGCCTCCAAGTTCAGAGGTTTGTAGGACAGTAGCAAATTTCCCTCAAGTGAATGACCTAAGGTTTATCAAACCGTGGGAGGCGTAGGATGAAGATGGTCTCTCTCAAGCAACCCTGCAACCAAATAACAAAGAGTCTCTTGTGTCCCCAACACACCCAATACAATGGTAAATTGTATAGGTGCACTAGTTCGGTGAATAGATGGTGATACAAGTGCAATATCGATGGTAGATATAGGTTTTTGTAATCTAAAAATTTAAAAACAGCAAGGTAAATAATGATAAAAGTGAGCACAAACGGTATTGCAATGCTAGGAAACAAGGCCTAAGTTTCATACTTTCACTAGTGCAAGTTCTCTCAACAATAATAACATAGTTAGATCATATAACTATCCCTCAACATGCAACAAAGAGTCACTCCAAAGTTACTAATAGCGGAGAACAAACAAAGAGATTATGGTAGGGTACGAAACCACCTCAAAGTTATTCTTTCTACTCGATCTATTCAAGAGTCCATAGTAAAATGACACAAAGCTATTCTTTCCGTTCAATCTATCATAGAGTTCATACTAGAATAACACCTTAAGACACAAATCAACCAAAACCCTAATGTCACCTAGATACTCCATTGTCACCTCAAGTATCCGGGGGCATGATTATACGATATGCATCACACAATCTCAGATTCATCTATTCAACCAATACAAAGTACTTCAAAGAGTGCCCCAAAGTTTCTATCGGAGAGTCAAGACGAAAACGTGTGCCAACCCCTATGCATAGGTTCATGGGCGGAACCCGCAAGTTGATCACCAAAACATACATCAAGTGGATCACGTGATATCCCATTGTCACCACAGATAAGCACAACAAGACATACATCAAGTATTCTCAAATCCTTAAAGACTCAATCCGACAAGATAACTTCAAAGGGAAAACTCAATCCATCACAAGAGAGTAGAGGGGGAGAAACATCATAAGATCCAACTATAATAGCAAAGCTCGCGATACATCAAGATCGTGCCATAGAGAGAACACGAGAGAGAGAGATCAAACACATAGCTACTGGTACATACCCTCAGCCCCGAGGGTGAACTACTCCCTCCTCGTCATGGAGAGCGCCGTGATGATGAAGATGGCCACCGGTGAGGGATCCCCCCTCCGGCAGGGTGCCGGAACGGGCTCCCGAGAGGTTTTTGGTGGCTATAGAGGCTTGCGGCGGCAGAACTCCCGATCTATTGTTTTGCCCGAAGGTTTTAGGGTATATGGACTTATATAGGCGAAAGAAGTTGGTCGGGGAGCCACGAGGGGCCCACGAGGGTGGAGGGTGCGCCCCCTGCCTCGTGGCCTCCTTGAAGCTTCCCTGACTTCAGCTCCATGTCTCCTGGATCATGTTCGTTCCAAAAATCACGCTCCCGAAGGTTTCATTCCGTTTGGACTCCGTTTGATACTCCTTTTCTTCGAAATACTGAAATAGGCAAGAAAACAACAATATGGGCTGGGCCTCCGGTTAATAGGTTAGTCCCAAAAATAATATAAAAGTGCTTAGTAAGGCCCATAAACATCCAAAACAGATAATATAATAGCATGAATGCTTCATAAATTATAGATATGTTGGAGACGTATTAGCATCCCCAAGCTTAATTCCTGCTCGTCCTCGAGTAGGTAAATGATAAAAGAAAGAATTTATGAAGTGTGAATGCTAGCAGGTGCACAAATTTGATCAATGATAATTTCAATCACCTTTTCTAGCATGATTATATGTCATAACAGGAGTTCATCTCATAAAACTTCTCAAGATCAAGTAACAAGCTATTCACATATTAAAGCATAGACCATAAACTTTCTTGAAAACTAGCAAACTTCATTCTCAGTCATCAAAAAATTACAATTCATCTTATTTTCAGGAAGGGTCTATGTCAGAGCTTTGATTTAGCAAACTCCACATACTCAACTATCATATAGTCTTCTACAATTGCTAACACTCACACAATACTTATGGTTATGGAGTTTTAATCGGACACTGAGAAAGATAGGGGCTTATAATTTTGCCTCCCAACGTATTCACCTTTGGGTGATGTCGACAATAATAGTTCATGCTAACTTACATCCAATTGGATATATATATATATATATATATATATATATATATATATATATATATATATATATATATATATATATATATATCAGGATCTTTCCAACACGAGGTGCTTGCCAAAGGATAAAATGAAAAAGGGAAAGGTGAAGATCACCTTGACTCTTGCATAAAGTAAAAGACATAAGGTAAAGATAGGCCCTTCGCAGAGGGAAGCATAGGTTGTCCTGTGCTTTTAGGGTTGGATGCCCAAAATCTTAATGCAAAAGAACGTCACTTTATATTGCCCCTTGTGATATAAACCTTTATTATGCAGTCCGTCGCTTTTATTACTTCCATATCACAAGATCGTACAAAGCTTATTTTCTCTGCACTAATAAGTCATACATATTTAGAGAGCAATTTTTATTGCTTGCAACATGACAACTTACTTGAAGGATCTTACTCAATCCATAGGTAGGTTTGGTGGACTCTCATGGCGAAAACTGGGTTTAAGGACATTTGGAAGCACAAGTAGTATCTCTACTTGGTGCAAGGAATTTTGGCTAGCATGAGGGGGAAAGGCAAGCTCAACATGTTTGAATGATCCATGACAATATACTTTAACTGAGATGTGAGAAAACATAACCCATTACGTTGTCTTCCTTGTCCAACATCAACTCTTTAGCATGTCATACTTAATGAGTGCTCACAATTATAAAAGATGTCCAAGATAGTATATTTATATGTGAAATCTCTCTTCCTTCAATATTCTTTCATGAATTGTTCAAATGACCAATACAATGCTTGCTAACCTTCAATAAATTTACAACCTCTACTTCTTAGATGTGAAGTCATTACTCCCCATGAGATAAGCAAATGAAACATATATAATTTCAGATTTATGACATTCAACTCATTCAACCATTTACTCATAGGATATAAGTGAAGCACACGAGTAAATGACAAACTACTCCAAAAAGATATAAGTGAAGATCAATGAGTAGCTAAATAATTATGTAACTATGTGAAGACTCTCTCTCATTTAAGAATTTCAGATCTTGGTATTGTATTCAAACAGCAAGCAAAACAAAATAAAATGACATTGCAAGGATAGCACAACTCATGTGAAGGAGCAAAAACTTAGGCTCAACCGATACTAACCGATAGTTGTTGAAGAAGAAAGGTGGGATGCCTAACGGGGCATCCCCAAGCTTAGATGCTTGAGACTTCTTGAAATATTATCTTGGGGTGCCTTGGGCATCCCGAAGCTTGAACTTTTGTGTCTCCTTAATTCCTCTCATATCATGGTTTCTCTATTTCTCAAAAACTTCATCCACATAAAAATCAACAAGAACTCGTGAGATAAGTTAGTATAAACCAATGCAAAACCTTATCATTTTCTACTGTAACAAATCACTAAAATTATTATTCAACATTGCATACTAAATTCCTATGCATATTTAATACTCCTATCCTCAAATAGAATCATTAAACAAGCAAACATAACAGCAATCTGCCAAAACAGTGCAGTCTGTAAAGAATGTAAGATTACTCATATTTTCCTAACTCAAAAAATTATGCCAATTTACCACACTGCAGAATATTTATCATAGCTCAATATGCAAAAAAGTTTCAACATTTTATCATTCTCTGACTTTTCTAGGGAATTTTTGCAACAGCGGTAAACTTTCTGTTTTGAAACAACAACATGTATACTTGCAAAATAAGCATGGTAAAGGCTATCCTTGACATTTATATTGAAAATATAGAAGCAAAACACTATTCTAAATAACAGCAAGCAAATACTAACAAAAGAAAATGACGCTCCAAGCAAAACACATATCATGTGGTGAATAAAAATATAGCTCCGAGTAAAGTTACCGATGAACGAAAACGAAAGAGGGGATGCCATCCGGGGCATCCCCAAGCTTAGGCTCTTGGTTGTCCTTGAATATTACCTTGGGGTTCCTTGGGAATCCCCAAGCTTAGGCTTATTCCATGGTCCATCGAATCTTTCCCAAAAACTTGAAAACTTCACAACACAAAACTCAACAGAAAACTCGTAAGCTCCGTTAGTATAAGAAAATAAAACCACCATTTAGGTACTGTAATGAACTCATTCTAAATTCATATTGGTGTAATATCTACTGTATTTAAACTTCTCTATGGTTCGTACCCTCCGATACTACTCATAGATTCATCAAAATAAGCAAACAACACATAGAAAACAGAATCTGTCAATAACGGAACAGTCTGTAGTAATCTGTATCAAACGTATACTTCTGGAACTCCAAAAATCCTACAAACTTAGGAAGTCCTAAGAAATTTATGTATCCATCCAGAGAAAAAAGAATCAGATCAAAAGCATGTTTCTGTGAATTATCAAAACTAATTTACTGGGTGCAAAAGTTTCTGATTTTCAGCAGGATCAACACAACTATCACCATAAGCTATCCTAAAGGTCTTACTTGGCACTTTATTGAAACAAAAGCTATAAAAAAGGATTACTAAAGTAGCATAATCATGTGAACACACAAAAACAGTAAAGGTAAATATTGAGTTGTCTCCCAACAAGCGCTTTTCTTTAATGCCTTTCTAGCTAGGCATAATGATGACAATGATGCTCACATAAAAGATAAGAATTGAAACATAAAGAGAGCATCATGAAGCATATGACTAGCACGTTTAAGTCTAACCCACTTCCTATGCATAGGGATTTTGTGAACAAACAACTTATGGGAACAATAATCAACTAGCATAGGAAAGCAAAACAAGCATAAATTCAAGATTTTAAGCACATAGAGAGGAAACTTGATATTATTGCAATTCCTACAAGCATATGTTCCTCCCTAATAATAATTTTCAGTAGCATCATGAATGAATTCAACAATATAACCAGCACCTAAATCATTCTTTTCATGATCTACAAGCATAGAAAATTTACTACTCTCCACATAAGCAAATTTCTTGTCATGATTAGTAGTGGGAGGAAACTCAACAAAATAATTATCATGTGAGGCATAATCCAATTGAAAACTAAAATCATGATGACAAGTTTCACGGTTATCATTATTCTTAATAGCATACAAGTCATCACAATAATCATCATAGATAGCAACTTTGTTCTCATAATCAATTGAAACCTCTTCCAAGATAGTGGACTCATCACTAAATAAAGTCATGACCTCTCCAAATCCAGTTTCTTATTCATCACAATAAGATTCAACATCCTCCAAAATAGTGGGATCATTACTTCCTAAAGTTGACACTCTTCCAAACCCACTTTCATCAGTATAATCATCATAGGTAAGAGGCATGCTTTCATCATAATAAATTTGCTCATCAAAACTTGGGGGACAAAAAATATCATCTTCATAAAACATAGCTTCCCCAAGCTTGTGGCTTTGCATATCATTAGCATCATGGATATCCAAGGAATTCATACTCACAACATTGCAATCATGCTCATCATACAAAGATTTAGTGCCAAACATTTTATAGACTTCTTCTTCTAGCACTAGGGCACAATTTTCCTTTCCATCATTCTCACGAAAGATATTAAAAAGATGAAGCGTATGAGACAAACACAACTCCATTTTTTGTAGTTTTTCTTTTATAGACTAAACTAGTGATAAAACAAGAAACAAAAAGATTCGATTGCAAGATCTAAAGATATACCTTCAATCACTCACCTCGCCGGCAACGGCGCCAGAAAAGAGCTTGATGTCTACTACACAACCTTCTTCTTGTAGACGTTGTTGGGCCTCCAAGTGCAGAGGTTTCTAGGACAGTAGCAAATTTCCCTCAAGTGGGAGGCGTAGGATGAAAATGGTCTCTCTCAAGCAACCCTGCAACCAAATAACAAAGAGTCTCTTGTGTCCCCAACACACCCAATACAATGGTAAATTGTATAGGTGCACTAGTTCGGTGAAGAGATGGTGATACAAGTGCAATATCAATGGTAGATATAGGTTTTTGTAATCTGAAAATATAAAAACAGCAAGGTAAATAATGATAAAAGTGAGCACAAACGGTATTGCAATGCTAGGAAACAAGGCCTAAGTTTCATACTTTCACTAGTGCAAGTTCTCTCAACAATAATAACATAATTAGATCATATAACTATCCCTCAACATGCAACTAAGAGTCACTCCAAAGTTACTAATAGCAGAGAACAAACGAACAGATTATGGTAGGGTACGAAACCACCTCAAAGTTATTCTTTCTGCTCGATCTATTCAAGAGTCCATAGTAAAATGACACGAAGCTATTCTTTCCGTTCAATCTATCGCAGAGTTCATACTAGAATAACACCTTAAGACACAAATCAACCAAAACCCTAATGTCACCTAGATACTCCATTGTCACCTCAAGTATCTGTGGGCATGATTATATGATATGCATCACACAATCTCAGATTCATCTATTCAACCAATACAAAGTACTTCAAAGAGTGCCCCAAAGTTTCTACCGGAGAGTCAAGACGAAAACGTGTGCCAACCCCTATGCATAGGTTCATGGGCGGAACCCACAGGTTGATCACCAAAACATACATCAAGTGGATCACGTGATATCCCATTATCACCACAGATAAGCACGACAAGACATACATCAAGTGTTCTCAAATCCTTAAAGACTCAATCCGACAAGATAACTTCAAGGGAAAACTCAATCCATCACAAGAGAGTAGAGGGGGATAAACATCATAAGATCCAACTATAATAGCAAAGCTCGCGATACATCAAGATCATGCCATAGAGAGAACACGAGAGAGAGAGAGAGATCAAACACATAGCTACTGGTACATACCCTCAGCCCCGAGGGTGAACTACTCCCTCCTTGTCATGGAGAGCTCCGGGATGATGAAGATGGCCACCGGTGAGGGATCCCTCCTCCGGCAGGGTGCCGGAACGGGCTCTCGAGAGGTTTTTGGTGGCTACAGAGGCTTGCAGCGGCAGAACTCCCGATCTATTGTTTTCCCCGAAGGTTTTAGAATATATGGACTTATATAGGCGAAAGAAGTCGGTCGGGGGAGCCACGAGGGGCCCACGAGGGTGGAGGGTGCACCCAGGGGGTGGGCGCCCCCCTGCCTCGTGGCCTCCTCGAAGCTTCCCTGACTTCAGATCCACGTCTCCTGGATCACGTTCGTTCCAAAAATCACGCTCCCAAAGGTTTCATTCCGTTTGGACTCCGTTTGATATTCCTTTTCTTCGAAATACTAAAATAGGCAAGAAAACAGCAATATGGGCTGGGCCTCCGGTTAATAGGTTAGTCCCAAAAATAATATAAAAGTGCTTAGTAAGGCCCATAAACATCCAAAACAGATAATATAATAGCATGAATGCTTCATAAATTATAGATACATTGGAGACGTATCAGGATTCGATCATAGAGGGATTCTACATCAACTCTATTACCCTTCCGATGAAGCGTGAGTAGTTTACCACGGACCTACGGGTCCCTAGCTAGTAGCTAGATGGCTTCTTCTCTCTCTCTGATTCTCAATACCATGTTCTTCTCGATGTTCTTGGAGATCTATTCGATGTAATACTTTTTTGCGGTGTGTTTGCCGAGATCTGATGAATTGTAGGTTTATGATCAACTTATCTATGAATATTATTTGAGTCTTCTCTGAATTCTTTTATGCATGATTTGATATTTTGTAATTCTCTTCGAACTATCGGTTTGGTTTGGCCAACTAGATTGGTTTTTCTTGCAATGGGAGAAGTGCTTAGCTTTTGGTTCAATCTTGTGGTGTTCTTTCCCAGTGACAGTAGGGGTAGCAAGGCACGTATTGTATTGTTGCCATCAAGGATAAAAAGATGGAGTTTTCATCATATTGCTTGAGTTAATTCCTCTACATCATGTCATCTTAATTAATGCGTTACTCGGTTCTTCATGAACTTAATACTCTAGATGCAGGCAGGAGTCGGTCGATGTGTGGAGTAATAGTAGTAGATGCAAAATCATTTCGGTCTACTTGACACGCACGTGATGCCTATATTCATGATCATTGCCTTAGGTATCGTCATAACTTTGTGCTTTTCTATCAATTGCTCGATAGTAATTTGTTCACCCACCGTATTATTTACTATCCTGAGAGAACCTCTAGTGAAGCCTATGGCCCCCGGGTCTATTTTCCATCATATAGGTTTCTATTTTCCATTATATAAGTTTCCAATTTACTATTTTTGCAATCTCTTACACTACTGGAATCCACTACTTTGCCATCAGCCACTTCTTTGCCATCAGCAAAGAGCTTCTTTGCCGTCAGTTTCCAGAAAGAAATAGCTGATGGCACAGGTTATTTTGCCATCAGCCAGTACTTTGCCGTCAGCTCGCGGATGGCAAAGAGTTCTTTGCCGTCAGCTGGCCGACGGCAAAGAACCTTGTGGGCCCCAAACGCAAGGCTGTGGCTAGGTCAGCTCTTTGCCGTCCGCCAATTCTTTGCCATCCGCTAGGCTGACAGCAAAGAGGGTAGGTGTCGTGGTTCTAAGACTGACAGTAGAAAGAGGGGTAGGTATGGAGAGGCAAGATCTCAGCTATGGTGAAGGTGTACACGCGGGGTTTACGAGTTCAGTCCCTTCTCGGTGTAAGTAATAGCCCTACGTCTCGGTGCCCGGGCGGTCGATTGGATTATATGCGTGTGATGTTACAGGGGGTGCGAACCCTTGTCCCAGAGGAGGGAGTGGCTTATATAGAGTGCACCAGGACCCCAGCCGTCCTCAATTACAAGGGACTTAATGTACATAAAGTAGGGGCGTTACTGGTAACGCCAACCTTAAGTGTTATTTATAACTTTAAAGACTACAGAGTGAACGGCTGACCGTTGCAATGCTGAGTGACTCCTGATCTTCAGTAGGTCGAGTGACTCCTTGAGTGGTCGAGTGGCAATACATAGGGGTCGCCCGAGTGATATGACTGTCGAGTGAATTGCACTCGACATCTTTGGCTGGGCGTCCCTTGTTGCCTCTTGGACTTCTTATCTTCCAGGGTAGTGACCTTGGGTAGGACCTATAGGTCAGGCCTATGACCCTACCCCAGGTATGTATCCTCATCATTAGCCCCCGAATGGATTAAGGTTCGAGTGGAAAGTAGGTTGAAGTTGAACTTGTTCTGAGCTTTGCACCTTCGCGAGCGTTTTTTGCAAGATGGAAAACTCACATTGGTACTTCAACATCGATTTAGTCACCTTGATCCATTCAGAGAGTTGTCGACTGAACTTATAGCATCGTCTGCCGAGTGCTGTATTAGAGTGCAGGATCTTTGGCGCGATTGACTGCAGTGTATCCCTTATTTCACGGGATACGAAATTTCGGGGAAGCGCGCGGGACGGGGAGCGCCGAAGTAGGCGGAGCGGATAAACAATGATGCCTCGATTTCTGCACCACCTTTTTCGCCACATACGTTGCACGCGACTGTTGCAGGATTTAACAGGATCGCCTGGTCCGACGCGTCAGCCACTCGGAAGCAACCCTTTATAAGGCGACGGGGCCGAGGCGTCCGCACTGTGCACGCCTGTTTCTCTTTCTTCTTCTTCGCTTCTCCACCGCACCCGGCTCTTCTGCTCTCAACGCTGACGCTCTACCGCCATGGTGAAGGACAAGATGGCAGCGTTGGAGCGCGCAAAGAAGGCGACGGGGGCGGCGAAAGGCAAGAAGCAGAACCGCGGGTCGTCATCGCACGCGGGGCTAACGCTGGGCTGGACCCAGGGCGATTGGATTCGGTCTTCGCTCCAGCAAGAAGATCTGGACGAGCTGGCGAAGTCCAGACTGATCGCCAAGGGAGCGGCAAGGCTGCCGGAAAGGGAGATGGAGCTGCAGCCTCGACCGGGTGAGTGTGTACTGCTCGCCACCCACGTCGGCTGGGGTTTTTCGCTCCCTGATAAGTCTCCAACGTATCTATAATTTTTGATTGCTCCATGCTACTTTATCTACTGTCTTAGACAACATTGGGCTTTATTATCCACTTTTATATTACTTTTGGGACTAACCTATTAACCGGAGGCCCAGCCCAGATTTGTTATTTTATGCCTATTTCAGTGTTTCGAGGAAAAGGAATATCAGACGAAGTCAAAACGGAACGAAATCAACTGGAGAAGTTATTTTTGGAAGGAAACCCACCTGATGGACTTGGACCCCACGTCAGAAGATACGGGAGGTGCTCACGAGGGTGGGGGGCACGCCCTCCCCCCTGGGCGCGCCCCCCTGCGTCGTGGGGCCCCCGTAGCTCCATCGACGGTCTCCCTGCACCCATATATACCTACGTACCCTAAAACTTCCAGAACAGAAAATAGATCAGGAGTTCCACCGCTGCAAGCCTCTGTAGACACCAAAAACCAATCGGAATCCCATCACCGGAGGCCATCTTCATCATCCCGACGCTATCCATGACGATGAGGGAGTAGTTCACCCTCGGGGCTGAGGGTATGTACCAGTAGCTATGTGTTTGATATCTCTCTCTCGTGTTCTCTCTCGTGTTCCATCTATGGCACGATCTTGATGTATCCTGAGCTTTGCTATTGTAGTTGGATCTTATGATGTTTCTCCCCCTCTACTCTCTTGTGATGAATTGAGTTTCCCCTTTGAAGTTATCTTATTGGATTGAGTCTTTTATGAACACTTGATGTATGTCTTGCCGTGATTATGTGTGGTGACAATGGGATATCATGTGCCACTTGATGTATGTTTTGGTGATCAACTTGCGGGTTTCGTGACACTTGGGAACCTATGCATAGGGGTTGGCACATGTTCTTGACTCTCCGGTAGTAGCTTTGGGGCACTCTTTGAAGTACTTTTATGTTGGTTGGACGAATCTGAGATTGTGTGATGCATATCGTATAATCATGCCCATGGATACTTGAGGTGACAATGGAGTATCTAGGTGACATTAGGGTTTTGGTTGATTTGTATCTTAAGGTGTTATTCTAGTATGAATTCTTTTATAGATCGATCCGAAAGAATAGCTTTGTGGTGGTTTCGTACCCGACCATAATCTCTACGTTTGTTCTCCACTATTAGTGGCTTTGGAGTGACTCTTTTTTGCATGTTGAGGGCTTGTCATATGTTCTATCTATGTTATTATTGTTGAGAGAACTTACACTAGTGAAAGTATGAACCATAGACCTTGTTTCCTACCATTGCAATACCGTATCGCTCGTTACCTTGCTGTTTTTATTATTTCAGATTACAAAAACCTATATCTACTATCTATTTTGCACTTGTATCACCATCTCTTCACCGAACTAGTGCACCTATACAATTTACCATTGTATTGGGTGTGTTGGGGACGCGAGCGACTTTTTGTTATTTGGTTGCAGGGTTGTTTGAGAGAGACCATCTTCATCCTACGCCTCCTGCGGATTGATAAACCTTAGGTCATCCACTTGAGGGAAATTTGCTACTGTCCTACAAACCTGTGCACTTGCAGGCCCAACAACGTCTACAAGAAGAAGGTTGTGTAGTAGACATCAAGATCTTTTCTGGCGCCGTTGCCGGGGAGGCTAGGTAAGTGAAGGTATATCTTTAGATCTTGCAATCGAATCTTTTTGTTTCTTGTTTTAGCACTAGTCTAGTTTATAAAAGAAAATTACAAAAAAATGGAATAAGTTTGTCTCAAACGCTTCACCTTTTTAATATCTTTCAAACGCTTCACCTTTTTAATATCTTTCGTGATGATGGAAAGGAAAATTGTGCTCAAGTGCTAGAAAAAGAAATCTATAGAATGTTTGGCACTAAATCTTTGAATGATGAGCATGATTGTAATGTTGTTAGTATGAATTCCTTGAATATCCATGATGCTAATGATATGCAAAGCCACAAGCTTGGGGAAGCTATGTTTGATGAAGATGATATTTTTTGTCCCCCAAGCTTTGATGAGCAAATTTACTATGATGAAAGCATGCCTCCTATCTATGATGATTATTGTGATGATACGTATGCCATAAAGAAGAAGTTTGCTTATGTGGAGAGTAGTAAATTTTCTATGCTAGTAGATCATGAAAAGAATGCTTTAGGTGCTGGTTATATTGTTGAATTCATTCATGATGCTACTGAAAATTATTATGAGGGAGGAACATATGCTTGTAGGAGTTGCAATAATGTCAAGTTTCCTCTCTATGTGCTTAAAATTTTGAAGCTATGCTTGTTTTACCTTCCTATGCAAGTTGATTATCGTTCCCATAAGTTGTTTGCTCACAAAATCCCTATGCATAGGAAGAGGGTTAGGCTTAAATGTGCTAGTCATATGCTTCATGATGCTCCCGTTATGTTTCAATTCTTATCTTTTATGTGAGCATCATTGTCATCATCATGCCTAGCTAGAAAGGCATTAAAGAAAAGCGCTTGTTGGGAGACAACCCAATATTTATCCTTACTGTTTTGTGTGTCCACATGATTATGCTACTGTAGTAATCATGTTTTATAGCTTTTTGTTTCAATAAAGTGCCAAGTAGAACCTTTGGGAAGACTTGGGTGAAGTTTATATGATCTTGCTGTGAAAAACAGAAACTTTTGCGCTCACGAGATTAGCTGCCATTTTTTACTGGAGAGTGATTTTAGGTTGATTCTTTTTTCAGATGATTAATAGACAAATTTCTCAGGTCCAGAAATTTATTTCATATTTTTTGAGGTTCCAGAATTATACGTTATATACAGATTACTACAGACTGTTCTGTTTTTGACAGATTCTGTTTTCTATGTGTTGTTTGCTTATTTTGATGAATCTATGGCTAGTATTAAGTGGTATGCACCATAGATAAGTTGGAGTACAGTAGATATTATACCAATATGGATTTATAATGAGTTCATTACAGTACCTAAGTGGTGGTCTTATTTTCTTATACTAACGGAGCTTACGAGTTTTGTGTTGAAGTTTTGTGTGGTTGAAGTTTTCAAGTTTTGGGTAAGGATTCGATGGACTATGGAATAAGGAGTGGAAAGAGCCTAAGCTTGGGGATGCACAAGGAACCCCAAGGTAATATTCAAGGACAACCAAGAGCCTAAGCTTGGGGATGCCCCGGAAGGCATCCCCTCTTTCGTCTTCGTTCATCGGTAACTTTACTTGGAGCTATATTTTTATTCACCACATGATATGTGTTTTGCTTGGAGCGTCATTTTATATTGTTAGTGTTTGATTGCTGTTTGTTAGAATAATGTTTTTCATCTTTAGTTTCAACAAAAATTCAAGGATAGCCTTTGCCATGCTTATTTTGCTAGTTTGCATGTTGCTGTTTGAAAACAGAAAGTTTACCGCTGTTGCAACAATTCCCTAGAAAAGTCAGAGAATGGTCTAACGTTGAATCTTTTGCATATTGAGCTCTGATAAATTTATTACAGTGGGAATTTTAGTTCATAATTTTTGGAGTCAGGGAAGTATTGATACTCTTGCATTCTTTACAGACTGTACTGTTTTGACAGATTGCTGTTATGGTTGCATTGCTTGCATATGTTTGCTTGTTTAATGATTCTATTTGAGGATAGGAGTATTAAATATGCAGAGGCATTTAGTATTCAATGTTGAATAATAATTTTAGTGATTTGTTATAGTAGAGAAAGATAAGGTTTTGCATTGGTTTATACTAACCTATCTCACGAGTTCTTGTTGAGTTTGTTGTGAATGAAGCTTTTGATAAAAAGAGAAACCATGATATGAGAGGAATTAAGGAGACACAAAAGTTCAAGCTTGGGGATGCCCAAGGCACCCCAAGATAATATTTCAAGAAGTCTCAAGCATCTAAGCTTGGGGATGCCCCGGTAGGCATCCCACCTTTCTTCTTCAACAACTATCGGTTAGTATTGGTTGAGCCTAAGTTTTTGCTTCTTCACATGAGTTGTGCTATCCTTGCATTGTAGTTTCCTTTAGCTTTGCTTGCTGTTTGAATAAGTATCAAGATCTGAAATTCTTTAATGAGAGAGAGCCTTACACAAATTGGAATTTGCTAGAATACTCTATGTGCTTCACTTATATCTTTTGAGCTTGATAGTTTTGCTCATAGTGCTTCACTTATATCTTTTGAGCGTGATAATTTTTGCTCTAGTGCTTCACTTAGATCTTTTAGAGCACGGTGGTGGATTTATTTTAAAGAAACTTGATCTCTCATGCTTCACTTAGATTATTTTGAGAGTTGCTAATATCATGGTAATTTGCTTAATGTTAATATACTTGGTGTTCAAGATATGTGAAACTTCCTTTTGAGTGCGTTGAATACTAAGATAAGTTTGATGCTTGATAATTGTTTTGAGATATGAAGGTGATAATATTAGAGTCATGCTAGTTGAGTAGTTGTGAATTTAAAGAATACTTGTGTTGAAGTTTGTGATTCCCGTAGGATGCACGTATGGTGAACCGTTATGTGATGAACTCGGAGCATGATTTATTTATTGATTGTCTTCCTTATGAGTGGCGGTCGGGGACGAGCGATGGTCTTTTCCTACCAATCTACCCCCCTAGGAGCATGCGCGTAATACTTTGCTTTGATAACTTCTAGATTTTTGCAATAAGTATATGAGTTCTTTATGACTAATGTTGAGTCCATGGATTATACGCACTTTTTCCCATCCTTCCACCATTGCTAGCCTCTCTAATACCGCGCACTTTTCGCCGGTATCATACACCCACCATAAACCTTCCTCAAAACAGCCACCATACCTACCTATTATGGCATTTCCATAGCCATTCCGAGATATATTGCCATGCAACTTTCCACCGTTCAGTTTATTATGACACGCTCCATCATTGTCATATTGCTTAGCATGATCATGTAGTTGACATCGTATTTGTGGCAAAGCCACCATTCATAATTCTTTCATACATGTCACTCATGTTTCATTGCATATCCTGGTACACCGCCGGAGGCATTCATATAGAGTCATACTTTGTTCTAAGTATCGAGTTGCAATTGTTGAGTTGTAAGAAAAATAAAAAGTGTGATGATCATCATTATTAGAGCATTGTCCCAAGTAAGGAAAGGATGATGGAGACTATGATTCCCCCACAAGTCGGGATGAGACCCTGGACGAAAAAAAGAGGCCATAAAAAGAGAGAGAAAATGCCCAAATAAATAAATAAAAAATGAGAGAAAAATAGAGAAGGGACAATGCTACTATCCTTTTACCACACTTGTGCCTCAAAATAGCACCATGATCTTCATGATAGAGAGTCTCTCATTTTGTCACTTTCATATACTAGTGGGAATTTTTCATTATAGGACTTGGCTTGTATATTACAATGATGGGCTTCCTCAAAATGCCCTAGGTCTTCGTGAGCAAGCGAGTTGGATGCACACCCACTAGTTTCTTTTGTTGAGCTTTCATATACTTATAGCTCTAGTGCATCCGTTGCATGGCAATCCCTACTCACTCACATTGATATCTATTGATGGGCATCTCCATAGCCCATTGATACGCCTAGTTGATGTGAGACTATCTTCCCTCTTTTTGTCTTCTCCACAACCACCATTCTATTCCACATATAGTGCTATATCCATGGCTCACGCTCATGTATTGCGTGAAGATTGAAAAAGTTTTGAAAATGCTAAAGTATGAAACAATTTCTTGGCTTGTCATCGGGGTTGTGCATGATTTAAATACTTTGTGTGGGGAAGATGGAGCATAGCCAGACTATATGATTTTGTAGGGATAACTTTCTTTGGCCATGTTATTTTGAGAAGACATAATTACTTTGATTAGTATGCTTGAAGTATTATTATTTTTATGTCAATATGAACTTTTGTCTTGAATCTTTCGGATCTGAATATTCATACCATGATTAAGAAGATTTACATTGAAATTATGCCAAAGTATCACTCCGCATCAAAAATTCTCTTTTTATCATTTACCTACTCGAGGACGAGTAGGAATTAAGCTTGGGGATGCTTGATACGTCTCCAACGTATCTATAATTTTTGATTGCTCCATGCTACTTTATCTACTGTTTTAGACAATATTGGGCTTTATTATCCACTTTTATATTACTTTTGGGACTAACCTATTAACTGGAGGCCCAGCCCAGATTTGCTGTTTTATGCCTATTTCAGTGTTTTGAGGAAAAGGAATATCACACGAAGTCAAAACGGAACGAAATCAACTGGAGAAGTTATTTTTTGAAGGAAACCCACCTGATGGACTTGGACCCCACGTCAGAAGATACGGGAGGTGCTCACGAGGGTGGGGGGCGCGCCCTCCCCCCTGGGCGTGCCCCCTGTCTCGTGGGGCCCCCGTAGCTCCACCGACGTTCTCCCTGCACCCATATATACCTACATACCCTAAAACTTCCAGAACAAAAAATAGATCGGGAGTTCCGCTGCCGCAAGCCTCTGTAGACACCAAAAACCAATCGGGACCCCATTTCGGCACCCTGCCGGAGGGGGGTCCCATCACCGGAGGCCATCTTCATCATCCCGGCGCTATCCATGATGAGGAGGGAGTAGTTCACCCTCGGGGCTGAGGGTATGTACCAGTAGCTATGTGTTTGATCTCTCTCTCTCTCTCTCGTGTTCTCTCTCGTGTTCCATCTATGGCACGATCTTGATGTATCCCGAGCTTTGCTATTGTAGCTGGATCTTATGATGTTTCTCCCCCTCTACTCTCTTGTGATGAATTGAGTTTCCCCTTTGAAGTTATCTTATCGGATTGAGTCTTTTATGAACACTTGATGTATGCTTGCCGTGATTATGTGTGGTGACAATGGGATATCATGTGCCACTTGATGTATGTTTTGGTGATCAACTTGCGGGTTTCGTGACACTTGGGAACCTATGCATAGGGGTTGGCACATGTTCTTGACTCTCCGGTAGTAGCTTTGGGGCACTCTTTGAAGTACTTTTATGTTGGTTGGACGAATCTGAGATTGTGTGATGCATATCGTATAATCATGCCCACGGATACTTGAGGTGACAATGGAGTATCTAGGTGACATTAGGGTTTTGGTTGATTTGTATCTTAAGGTGTTATTCTAGTACGAACTCTTTTATAGATCGATCCAAAAGAATAGCTTTGTGGTGGTTTCGTACCCGACCATAATCTCTATGTTTGTTCTCCGCTATTAGTGGCTTTGGAGTGACTCTTTGTTGCATGTTGAGGGCTTGTCATATGTTCTATCTATGTTATTATTGTTGAGAGAACTTACACTAGTGAAAGTATGAACCCTAGGCCTTGTTTCCTACCATTGCAATACCGTTTACGTTCACTTTTATCGCTCGTTACCTTGCTGTTTTTATTATTTCAGATTACAAAAACCTATATCTACTATCTATTTTGCACTTGTATCACCATCTCTTCGCCGAACTAGTGCACCTATACAATTTACCATTGTATTGGGTGTGTTGGGGACACAAGAGACTTTTTGTTATTTGGTTGCAGGGTTGTTTGAGAGAGACCATCTTCATCCTACGCCTCCTACGGATTGATAAACCTTAGGTCATCCACTTGAGGGAAATTTGCTACTGTCCTACAAACCTGTGCACTTGCAGGCCCAACAACGTCTACAAGAAGAAGGTTGTGTTGTAGACATCACTCCCTCCGCACCCCTTCTTCCGGGGATTCCTGAATTTCTTCGGTGCTCAACTCCACCATTTTTCTCCCAACACCATCACGTATCTGGCCGCGTTCGTGTTGATGTGTGAAAACTTTTTGGGATGTCGACCGCACTGGGGTCTTTTCAAACATATCTTCACCATCCGATCTCAGTCGGTGAAGAAAGCCAAAACGAGTGACTCGAAGACCCATGTCATCCAGATGTGTGGGGGTTTGGGTATTCAGAAGAGGCATAGGAGTGCTTTCCCTGCTATAACTCTCCCCGAATCGGTTAGAGGCTGGCAGTCGACCTGGTTCTACTGCCAAGATGTCGCAACTCCAGGTCAGTCGACTGGCCTTCCCCACTTCACATTCGACCGTGTCCAGACTCCTTCTCCACTGAAGGTGACTGCTGCTGAGAACGTGGAGACGAAGATGTTGGTGGAGGAAGTGGTCCAACTGATTAACGAGGTGTCACTGGCCTAGACCTGCTTGAAGTGTTCCTCAGTCGATGCATCCAGCCTCTTCAGGCTCGTGACCATCCTATGTGGTTGTACTCCGGATCTGACGACACCGCTCGGGTCCATCCAGAAGAAGTGCCACCCAAGACCGTGGCCATGTGGTTGAGGAGCATCACAGGCAACCAGGACAACCCCAGAGGAGCCAGGCGAGCCATCCCCTTCAGTGACGACAATCAGCCCGACAAGGTATGCTCTTTATTCCGACTGCCTTGCATATATGTTCCGACTGTACTTGATCTCGACTGACTTTTACTCAACTTTTTTCCTTGTAGGTTTTCACTGAGATGTATTTGATGCCCAACGGCGAACAAGCTCTAGAGCAGGACCAGGAGGGAGAGGCCAGCGCAGAGGAGAGTGGCGAATGGGAGTCTTCAGATGAAGAGGAGGAGGAGGAGAGCGAGGTGTTGGACGACGAGGAAGAAGTCGACTCGCCGCCGCGCTCCGAACGCCGATCCAAGCAACACCATGACCCAGCGGGCGGGTGTGGGAAGAACGTGGCCCCGATTACCCACACTCAGAAGCGCACTCGGACGTCGACTCCGAAACCGATAGAGAAGGTCCCCAAGAAGCCCAAGGTCGCTCCTCTAAAGGCTCGAAAGACTTTGCCGCGGATCAAGATGGATGTCCCTGTTGCTTCGGGGTGAGTATCTCACTTGTGTTTATATAGGCCGACTGAAGTTTTTGTTCTGACCAACTGGGTCATGTATCCTTCTAGCCCCACCTCTGCTATTACTGACATGGACATCGACAAGGCGCTAGGAGACAAGGAGACCGACGATGCGACCACCTCTCAAGCTGGTAAGTCCGTTCGACCAAGTTTCATTTAGTCGAGTGGATCTTTAGTTGGCTGAATTTCCGAAATTTCTTTCTTTTCGTAGTTCCGCAAGAGGTCGTCATGCTCCCTGACGATGAAGAAGAATAAGCACCTCTACAGGAGAGGAGGAGGAGGAGTGGGAGCTCAAGCAGGAGGAGGTTTGAAGTTCAAGTCCCTCAGTCGACGCCGGCGCTTGAGGCGGTGGTCGAATGTTCCGGAGATCTAGTTCGGACCAACGTCACATTCGCCAACGCGCTGGTGACTGATCGTCTGTGGGGGTCGGCTGCTCCGACTCCTGCCGCTCTAGTGCAACTCCATGCGTCTGACCCAGTAGCTGCTTTGACCGCCTTGGAGCCATCACTCTTTGCTACATATCGGACCCCAGACGACTCGCCGAGTGCTGCCAGGAAAGCCCTTTGCCAAGTGAACCTTGTCATGGAGCAGGTGAAGGTGATGCATGAGGCTAGTCAGGTGGCTTACAATGCCAGCACTGCCCTGCAGACCAATGTTCAGGTCAGCAAACTCTGATTGAACTTTTGAATGTTGTTTTATATCCGATCACCCACTGGGGTGTGCCTTTGTTTAGAGTTTAGGAAATCTTACACTTCACTCGACTCGAGCTGAGTCTTAGTAATCTGTCTGGACCAGTGGGGGCACGCCGAGTGCACCCATTGGGTGTAGTCCCCGAGACCACGATCGACTGATGGCAGTCGGCTGAGGTCTTAGAATCTTCTCTCTTCTTTTTTTTGACTCATGATACGTCTCCAACATATCTACTTTTCCAAACACTTTTGCCCTTGTTTTGGACTCTAACTTGCATGATTTGAATGAAACTAACCCGGACTGACGCTATTTTTAGCAGAACTGCCATGATGTTGTTTTATGTGTAGAAAAGAAAAGTTCTTGGAATGTCCTGGAAATCCACGGAGGCACTTTTTTGAATTAATAAGAATTTTTGGCAAAAGAATCAACACCAGGGGGCCCACAGGCTATCCATGAGACAGGGGCGCGCCCCCCTAGGGCGCGGCCTACTATCTCGTGGGCCCCCTGGACCTCTACCGACCTCAACTCCAACTCCATATATTCACGTTCGGGGAGAAAAAAATCAGGGAGAAAGTTTCATCGCGTTTTACGACACGAGCCACCGCCAAGCCCTAATCTCTCTCGGGAGGGCTAATCTGGAGTCCGTTCGGGGCTGCGGAGAGGGGGATTCGTTGCCGTCGTCATCATCAACCATCCTCCATCACCAATTTCATGATGCTCACCGCCGTGCGTGAGTAATTCCATCGTAGGCTTGCTGGACGGTGATGGGTTGGATGAGATTTACCATGTAATCAAGTTTGTTTGGTTAGGGTTTGGTCCCTAGTATCCACTATATTCTGAGATTGATGTTGCTATGACTTTGCTACGCTTAATGCTTGTCACTAGGGCCCGAGTGCCATGATTTCAGATCTGAACCTATTATGTTTTCATGAATATATGTGTGTTCTTGATCCTATCTTGCAAGTCTATAGTCACCTATTATGTGTTATGATCCGACAATCCCGAAGTGACAATAATCGGGATACTTCTCGGTGATGACCGTAGTTTGAGGAGTTCATGTATTCACTATGTGCTAATGCTTTGTTCCGGTTCTCTATTAAAAGGAGGCCTTAATATCCCTTCGTTTCCGTTAGGACCCCGCTGCCACGGGAGGGTAGGACAAAAGATATCATGCAAGTTCTTTTCCGTAAGCACACATGACTATTTACGGAATACATGCCTACATTACATTGATGAATTGGAGCTAGTTCTGTGTCACCCTATGTTATAACTATTGCATGAGGAATCGCATCTGGCATAATTATCCATCACTGATCCATTGCCTACGAGCTTTTCACATATTGTTCTTCGCTTATTTACTTTTCCGTTGCTCTTGTTACAACTACTACAAAAACCCAAAACATTTATCTTTACTTTTGCTACCGTTACCATTATTATCATACCACCTTTTGCTACTAAATACTTTGCTGCAGATATTAAGTTATGCAGGTGTGGTTGAATTGACAACTCAACTGCTAATACTCAAGAATATTCTTTGGCTCCCCTTGTGTCGAATCAATAAATTTGGGTTAAATACTTTACCCTCGAAAGCTGTTGCGATCCCCTACACTTGTGGGTTATCAAGACCAATTTCTGGCGCCGTTTCCGGGGAGCATAGCTCTATTCTCTGAGTCACTTGGGATTTATATCTGTTGATCACTATGAAGAACTTGAAAGACGCTAAAACCAAGATTTTGCCCTCAACTACGAGGGGAGGTAAGGAACTGCCATCTAGCTCTGCACTAGATTCTCCTTCCGTAATTAGTAAGCTTGCGACACCTAAACCTGCTACTGCTATGAATTCTGATATGTCGCATGTTATTGATGATGCCACTCATGATATGCATGATGAAACTACTTCTATGTGTGATACTACTTTGCCATTAGGTGAATTTCTTCATGAACAACTTGCTAGAGTTAGGGGGAATGAAATTACTGAAGATCCTATTACTGATGATAGTGATGATGAAGGTTCTCCCAATGATTATGTATTACCTGTTGTTCCTAAGGGTTATGTTATGAATGAAGAAGCTGCTAGGGAAATTTTTGCTTGCAATGATAGATATGATCTTAAGAAATTATTAGCCAAATGGAAGCAACAGTCTCTTAATGCTAGGATGAAACCCGATCCTGCTTTTGCTACTTCACCTATTTGTGTTACTGATAAGGATTATGAATTCTCTGTTGATCCTGAAATTATTACTTTAGTTAAATCTGATCCTTTTTATGGCCTTGAACCTAAAACTGTTGTGGCACATCTTACCAAGTTGAATGATATAGCCATCCTGTTTACTAATGATGAGAAGTCTCGCTATTTTTATATCGTTAAGATATTTCCGTTCTCATTAAAGGGTGATGCTAAGACTTGGTATAATTCTCTTGCTCCTGGTTGTGTGCGTAGTCCCCAGGATATGATTTATTACTTCTCTGCTAAATATTTCCCTGCTCATAAGAAACAAGCTTCCTTGTGGGAAATGTATAATTTTGTGCAAATCAAAGAAGAGAGTCTCCCACAAGCTTGGGGGAGGCTTCTCCGGTTACTTAATGCATTGCCTGATCATCCTCTTAAGGAAAATGAAATACTTGATATCTTTATAATGGACTAACCAATGCTTCCAAGGACTACTTGGATAGTTGTGCTGGTTGTGTTTTCAGGGAAAGAACAGTCGACAAAGCTGAAATATTATTGAATAATATGTTGTCTAATGAAAATAATTAGACTCTTCCTGAGCCAATTCTTGAAGTAATTCCTGAACCAATTGAGCCAACTCCTGAGCCTATTCCTAAACCCACTCCGAAGAAGAGAGGTGTTTTATTTCTCAGTCCTAAAGATATGCAAGAGGCAAAGAAATAAATGAAAGAAAAAGGTATTAAAGCTGAAGATGTTAAGAATTTACCTCCTATTGAAGAAATACATTGTCTTAATTTACCACCTGAAGAACCACATTGTCTTGATAACCCGACACAGGTAGTAAAGGTAAATTCTCTCTATAGATATGATAAAGTTGAAATCCCCTGTACTAAATTTCATAGCCCATGCTTAGATGAATTTGATAACTTTATGGCTAGACAAGAAAGTTTTAATGCTTATGTTGGTAGAGAGTTAAAGAATAATGCTTTCGAGATAGGACGCGTAAGCGATAATCTGGCTAGAGTTAAATATGAACTCAAGCTCATTAGCAAATATGCTTCTATGGTTGCTACTCAAGCTGAGCAAGTACTTAAAGCTCAAAATGATTTGCTTGATGAATTAAATAATAAAAATGAATTTGCTGTTAGAGTGGCTACTAGAACTGGTAGAATGACTTAGGAACCTTTGTATCCTAAAGGCCACCCTAAGAGAATCGAGCAAGATTCTCAGATAAATAATTTGGAGGCACTTAGTTCTTCTAAAAAGAAGAAAAAGAAAGATGATAGAACTTTGCATGCTTCTAGTGAACCTACTATAGACACACCTGAGAATCCCACTGATATTTCTATTTCTGATGCTGAAACTCAATCAGGTGATGAACATGAACCTAGTGATAATGTTAATGATAATGTTCATGCTGATGCTCAACCTAGAAAAAAAATAATGTAGAGATTGAACCTACCGTTGATCTTGATAACCCACAATCAAAGAATCAACATTATGATAAGAGAGATTTTGTTGCTAGGACCCATGCCCTTTCCTCCTAAACCATCCAAAACATAGGATGATGAGGATTTTGAGTGCTTTGCTGAAATAATTAGACCTATTTTCTTACGTATGCGCTTAACTGATATGCTCAAAGTAAATCCTTATGCTAAGTATATGAAGGATATCATTACAAATAAAAGAAAGATACTGGAAGCTGAAATTTCCACCATGCTTGCTAATTACACTTTTAAAGGTGGAATACCAAATAAACTTGGAGATCTGGGTGTACCAACTATACCATGCGCTATTAAAAGAAATTATGTTAGAACTGCCTTATGTGATCTTGGAGCCGGTGTTAGTGTTATGCCTCTCTCTTTATATCGTAGACTTGAATTGAATAATTTAACACCTACTGAAATATCTTTGCAAATGGCTGATAAATCAACTGCTATACCTGTCGGTATTTGTGAGGATGTGCCTGTTGTGGTTGCAAATGTCACTATCTTAACAGACTTTGTTATTCTTGATATTCCCGAGGACGATAGTATGTCTATTATCCTTGGTAGACCTTTTCTTAATACTGCAGGGGCTTTTATTGATTGCAACAAAGGCAATGTCACTTTTCATGTTAATGGTAATGAGCATACGGTACACTTTCCGAGGAAACAATCTCAAGTTCATAGCATCAATTCTATTGAAAAAGTTCCAACTATCATTTTTGGAGGTTTTGAATTTCCTCTTCCTACTGTCAAGAAAAAGGATGATATTCTTATTATTGGGGATTTTCATATCCCCGTTGAGGTAACTTAGTGTTATTCGAAATTTCTCTGGTTCCGTGTTATTCGGAATGAGTTTGTTAATAAGACTTGATCAACCTTGTTAGTGGGTTCATTTTGATGATCATGAGAAGGATGAAACTAGAAGGCACAACCTTCTGTACCCTCTTTTTACTTTCTGTTATTTAGAATAAATAAAGCAAAAATAGTAGGGACAATTACATTTTTACACCTAGTTGGTTCCTACCCACGGGTTTTGCCCTTACTTTTCGAGCTTGCTCAGTTTTGCCCTTACTTTCTCTGTCGAGATCCCTCGAATGCCCTTTGACTGTTTGACCAAAACTTTGAAAATTCATAACTAATTCATATGAACTCAGAAAAATGCAAATAAGATATCAAAATGTTCAGATAAACATTACCTTTATGGGCATATCATTTGCATTCAAGACAAAAGCATCATTTAAATTACCCGAGGTAATTAGTGTTATTAACATTATTAAAAATAAATAGGTATAAACAATATTTTTTTCATGAATAAAAATTACATGCAAATGTAGGTGATGTTTTCTGAACATCCTGATAACTTATTTGCATTTTTCAGAGTTTGTATCAACTTGTTATGAATGTTCTAACGACTTTGACCATTATTTGGAAACTTCATAACAAGTTGATACGAACTCAGGAAAATGCAAATAAGGTATCATGATGTTCAGAAAACATCACCTACATTTGTATATAATTTTTATTCACGGAAACAATATTGTTTTTACCTATTTATTTTTAATAATGTTAATAACATTAATTACCTCGGGTAGTTTAAATGATGCTTTTGTCCTGAATGCAAATGATATGCCCATAAAGGTAATGTTTATCTGAACATTTTAATATCTTATTTGTATTTTTCTGAGTTCATGTGAATTAGTTATGAATTTTCAAAGTTTTGGTCAAACGG
Organism: Triticum dicoccoides; assembly: GCF_002162155.2. Classification (NCBI taxonomy): domain Eukaryota; kingdom Viridiplantae; phylum Streptophyta; class Magnoliopsida; order Poales; family Poaceae; genus Triticum; species Triticum dicoccoides. Next base: position 161,081,931 of record NC_041381.1, read on the forward strand.
TCAAAGGGCATTCGAGGGACCTCGATGGAAAAAATAAGGGCAAAACTGAGCAAGCTCGAAAAGTAAGGGCAAAACCCGTGGGTAGGAACCAACTAGGGGTAAAAATGCAATTGTCCCATGTTTAAAATAGTATTATCTTTCTGTTTTCTGAATTATCCGTGCATTAAAAAATAGTCCAAAAATAAAAGTGCTCCAAATGCCCTGCAAATTCAGTATGGTTTTTTTTGGAATATTTGAGGATTTTAGGCTCTGAAAACACTGTAGGAGGGGCAAGCACCAGGCCACGAGAGAGGAGGGCGCGCCCCCCTATAGGGCGCGCCCCCTGTCTCATGGGCCCCTGGTGGCCCCCTCCACTTATGCTAGCACCCACACACTTCATCTTGTACCCAAAAAAAATCCCCATCCAGCTCAAGCACGAGTTCTAGCTCGTTTTGCTGCGATTTTCAATCTCTTAGCTCAAAGCTCCATTCGCAAAACTGCTTTGGGAGATTGTTGCTTGGTATGTGACTCCTCCATTGGTCCAATTAGTTTTTGTTCTAGTGCTTTATTCATTGCAAGTTTTTGCTGCATAGGTGACCATGTTCTTGAGCTTGCATGTTAAAATTTTGAGGTCCCAAGCAATTCCAATGCATGATATAGGCTCTAGGCACTTGTAGGAGTAGTTGCTATCAATCTTGTTTAGTTTTATTCAGTTTTATTTTGAAGTTACTAAAATTTCAGAATTTTTCAGAAAATGTTGAGGAACCTTTTGAGGGGCTTTTCTAGCCAAAGCTCTCAGGAAAAACAAGCCAAAGAGAAGGAAAAAACCAAGTATAATCTTCCTCGCTTAGCGGAAGTACGGTCGTGTGAATGGCCATGCGAGGATTTCTTGAAAGAAGCCGGAATTCATGAAGACTTTTATGCTTTAATCGAGACTGCAGGCCTCACTGGTTTCATGAGCGACCGAATCGATCAGTATCTCTTACTTACCAATACTTTCGTGCAAAACTTTTATTATTATCCTAAGAAGTCACCGCCTGCAGTATCATTTCATTTATATGATGAATTCAAAGAAATGTCTCTATGTCATTTTTGTGCGGTATGTAGGATACCTTATGAGGGAGAATTAGAGGAACCCCATCGTGAAGATGTGGTGGCTTCGTTAAAAGTATTGCCGTGGAAGAACCCAAGAAGGGCTCTGAGGCAAAAGTCTCTAGCATACATTTTCCTGTTTTACGCTACTTTGCCATATTTGCTAGTAGATGCTTGATCGGTCGTGGAAATAGTGGAAATTTGAGCGTTCCAGATATTATTATTCTTCAACATGCTTTGCTGGGAGACAATACTTTTAGTATGGGTGCCGTCGTTGCTAAATGGCTAGCCCTGAATCGTACAAAAGGCCCCATATTTGGAGGTATCTATGCTGCACGTCTTGCTAAACATTTTCAAATACCCAATAGGCACCATGAGGAGGAGGAGATAAAATTGCCTCCCCACATTTTAGATTACAAGAGCATGGTAGCACACAAGTTTATTGTTGACAATGAAGAGAAGATGCTCTTGTATAAACTTAGATTTAATAAGAAACACATTGGGATTATTATTTTGCCTGCGCCTCTGTTGTTTGATTTGCTTGCAGAAAATCATCTTTTCACGCCGGAAGCGGTGAACAACCATCGAGCTCAAGCTTTTACTCCAGAACCTGAACCTGAGCCGGAACCTGAACTGGACCCTTATCGTGCATCATCTGTCCAGTGGGATCCGGAGATGACCAGCCAGTGGTATCTTGATTACACCTCCCATTACACCGGGGAGAGTAGCGGCGGTCCTTGGTACTAGACCAACTTAGGCCAAAAGCCTAAGCTTGGAGGAGTACGTATTTCTCACCGACTTTACATTCATGTTCACACACTAGTCGCCGGTGCTCATACTCTTTCATTGTATTATCCATGCTAGTTTAAATTTCTTTTTCTAGTTTTCTTCTTGTGTGTTTGATAAACCTTAAGAAAAAAAAGAAAAAAAATTAGTTAGTTTAATTTCCATGCTTGTAGTAGAAATTAAAATGAAAACCCAAAAAGATTTCTAGTTCTTCTTCTTACTTGTTGGGAGCTTTCCCGTGTAAATAATTTTATTTTCTTTTCTTTCCTTTGGGGGTCGACAAGACCTTATTGAAAATGCTTAGTGGCTCTTATATGCATGATTATTTATTTAACTTAGAGCCCACATTACCTTGTCTTCTCTCTTGAGTTGAATGCTTGCAGATTCCAGCTTAGTCCAATGCACGTGCACTCTTATTATTATACACATCGTTCGGTCATGCAAGTGAAAGGCAATAATGATGATATATGATGGACTTATTGGGATGATAAAAGTTGGTATGAACTCGAGCTCTCTTGTTTTTGTAAATATGATGATTCATCATTCCTGAGTCAGTTATTATGAAGTAAACATATTTGCAATGACATTTAGAGATTATAGTTGCTTGTGCCATGCTTGATCAGATATGAGTTATAATGGTTTACCTTGCATGCCAACATGCTATTGGAATGGTTATGATGTGGTATAATGGGATGGTATCCTCCTTTGAATGAATTGAGTGACTAGACTTGGCACATGTTCACGCATGTAGTTGAAACAAATCAACATAGCCTTCATGATATTTATGTTCATGGTAGGTTATATCCTACTCATGCTTGCACTCGGTGTGAATTAATTTTAATGCATGTTTATGACTGTTGTCGCTCTCTCAGATGGTCGCTTTCCAGTCTTTTGCTAGCCTTCACCTGTACTAAGCGGGAATACTGCTTGTGCATCCAAACTTCTTAAACCCCAAAGTTGTACCATATGAGTCCACTATACCTTCCTATATGCGGTACTTACCTGCCGTTCCAAGTAAATTTGTATGTGCCAATCTCCAAACCTTCAAATGAAATTCTGTTTTGTATGCTCGAGCAGTTCATGTTTCAATTAGGGCTGCATATATCTTCCATGCTAGGTGGGTTATTCTCAAGAGGAGTGGACTCCGCTCCTCATTCACGAGAAAGGGCCGGTAACCGGGATGCCCAGTCCCATGATCCAAAAAGATCAAAGCAAATCAAAATAATTAAACAGAACTCCCCCAGGGCTGTTGTTAGTTGGAGGCACTCGTTGTTTCAAGCAAGCCATGGATTGATGCTTGTTGGTGGTTGGGGGAGTATAAACCTTTACCATTCTGTTTGGGAACTGCCTATAATGCATGTAGTATGGAAGATACAACCATCTCATAGTTGTTGCGTTGACAGTGAAAATATGCCGCTCAAAATGTTATTCAATCTCTATTTTAAAATCGAGCTCTGGCACCTCTACAAATCCCTGCTTCCTTCTGCGAAGGGCCTATCTATTTACTTTTATGTTGAGTCAAGCACCCGCTGGAGAGCACACTGTCATTTGCATTCATTACTATTGGTTTATATTGGGTATGACTTGACTGGATCTCTTTTACCATGAATTACAATGTTTAGTCAGTCCTTGATCTTTAAAGGTGCTCTGCATTTATGTTTTGCGGTCTCAGAAAGGGCTAGGGAGATACCATTTTGTTATATCATGTTATGATTATTTTGAGAAAGTGTTGTCATCCGAGTTTTATTATTATGGCTTGCTAGCTGATTATGCTATTGATATGAGTAATTGTGAGACCTAAGTGTTATTGTGAGTATGGTTAGTTCATAATATTTGCTGAAATCTGAATGATGGCTTTGCATGTTTACAACAACAAGAGCAAACAGAGTTTGTAAAAGTTTTTCTTTATCACTTTCAGTTTATCAACTGAATTGCTTGAGGACAAGCAAAGGTTTAAGCTTGGGGGAGTTGATACATCTCCAACGTATCTACTTTTCCAAACACTTTTGCCCTTGTTTTGGACTCAAACATGCATGATTTGGATGAAACTAACCCGGACTGACGCTGTTTTCAGCAGAACTGCCATGATGTTATTTTATGTGTAGAAAACAAAAGTTCTCGGAATGTTCTGAAAATCCACAGAGGCACTTTTTGGAAAATATAAAAAATACTGGCGAAAGAATCAAGACCAGGGGGCCCACACCCTGTCCACGAGGGGGGGGGCACGCCCTCCCCCCTGGGCGCGCCCCCCTGTCTCTTGGGCCCCTTGGACCTCCACCGACCTCAACTCCAACTCCATATATTCACGTTCGGGGAGAAAAAAACCAGAGAGAAAGTTTCATCGTGTTTTATGATACGGAGCCGCCGCCAAGCCCTAATCTCTCTCGGGAGGGCTGATCTGGAGTCTGTTCGGAGGCTCATGGTGGATTATATCCTACTCATGCTTGTATTCGGTGTAAATTAATATTAATGCATGTTTACGACTGTTGTCGCTCTCTTAGTTGGTCGCTTCCCAGTCTTTTGCTAGCCTTCACCTGTACTAAGCGGGAATACTGCTTGTGCATCCAAACTCCTTAAACCCCAAAGTTGTTCCATATGAGTCCACTATACCTTCCTATAAGTGGTATTTACCTGCCGTTCCAAGTAAATTTGTATATGCCAAACTCCAAACCATCAAATGAAATTCTATTTTGTATGCTCGAGCAACTCATGTTACAACTAGGGCTGCCTATATCTTCCATGCTAGGTGGGTTATTCTCAAGAGGAGTGGACTCCGCTCCTCATTCACGAGAAAGGGCCAATAACTGGGATGCCCAGTCCCATGACCCAAAAAGATCAAAGCAAATCAAAATAATTAAACAAAACTCCCCCGGGGCTGTTGTATGTTGGAGGCACTCGTTGTCTCGAGCAAGCCATGGATTGATGCTTGTTGGTGGTTGGGGGAGTATAAACTGAAAGTGCGTTATGTCGACTAGAGGGGGGGTGAATAGGCGATTTTTATGAATTCTTCACTGAGGAATTTGCCGGTGAGGAAATTGCTTAGCGAAGAACTATTAGCAGCGGAATAAGTACTCAGAAGTAAGCATAACAGAATACAAGCATGGTCATCATGATGAAATGAAGACTAGCACAGAGTACAGAAAGCGTAATCACAAGATAACACAAGATGAAGACAAACAGACTGAAGAAATTGAACTGAGGAAATTGAGAAAGTCTTCAGTCAAAGTCTTCAAACACAGATATGAACAAACACTCAACACAGTAATGAGGAAATGAAAGGGTTGAGGAAATAGAACCAGTAGGTTGGTGAAGACAATGATTTGGTAGACCAGTTCCAACTGCTGTCTCAGTTGTACGTCTGGTTGGAGTGGCTGAGTATTTAAACTCGAGGACACACAGTCCCGGACACCCAGTCGCTGAGCACGCAGCTCAGGACACCCAGTCCTCACCGTATTCTCCTTGAACTAAGGTCACGCAGACCTCGTCCAATCACTCGTGGTAAGTCTTCAGGCGACTTCCAAACCTTCACATACTTGGTCACTCGGCGATCCACAATTCCTCTTGGATGCTCTAGACCTTGACGCCTAACCGTCTGGAAGAAGCACAGTCTTCAAAGGTAACAAGCGTCGGATCCACGCAGGATCAATTTCTTCAGTGATGCTCAATCACTTTGGGTTTGTAGGGGTTTGGTTTTGGGTTTTGCTCACTTGATGATTTTTGCTCAAAGTCCTCGGAGGATGGGTTGCTCTCAAATGACAAGTGTCAAGTTCTCTCGGAGCAGCCAACCAGATAGTGGTTGTAGGGGGCGGCTATTTATAGCCTAGGGAGCAGCCCGACATGATAAGACATAAATGCCCCTCAATGATATGACCGTTAGGTGGATAAGATATTTTGGGACAGCTGGCGCGCAGCACAGCAATGGTCGAAAATTTGACTCTCAAATTCCTCAAGGCTATCATGTTCCTCACTGTGTAGGTAATTCGTACTGACGAATTCCTAACTCCTCAGTCAGAACAAATTCATCAGTGACCAGAAGAACTTCGTCTCTGTCACTGAAGAAAGTGACTGAACTGTATGAGATTTCCAAAGGCTTCACTCGAAGGGATTGGTAGGTGTAGGATTTTGAGTTGAGCATCACATGGAAATTTTTCCTTAGTATTTCCTCGACCCCCTTTAACAGTACGGTGTTTCCTATGACTCAAGAAAGAGAAAATGAAACTACGAAAACAATAGTCTTCACACTTCATGTTCCACAAATGAATACCAAGTCTTCAAGGTCACACCAATTTCTTCACTTTCAAAGTCTTCAGAAAGTCTTCAGAATATCAAAGTCTTCAATTGAAGAACTTCATTTTTAGGGGTCGACTTTCTCTGTAAATATCAAACTCCTCATAGACTTATAGACCTGTGTACACTTACAAACGCATTAGTCCCTTAAACTATAAGTCTTCAATACACCAAAATCACTAAGGGGCACTAGATGGACTTACATAAACCTTTACCATTCTGTTTGGGAACTGCCTATAATGCATGTAGTATGGAAGACACAACCATCTCATAGTTGTTGCGTTGACAGCGAAAGTATGCCGCTCAAAACGTTATTCAATCTCTATTTTAAAATCGAGCTCTGGCACCTCTACAAATCCCTGCTTCCCTCTGCGAAGGGCCTATCTATTTACTTTTATGTTGAGTCATCACCCTTCTTATTAAAAGCACCCACTGGAGAGCACACTGTCATTTGCATTCATTACTATTGGTTTATATTGGGTATGACTTGACTGGATCTCTTTTACCATGAATTACAATGTTTAGTCAGTCCTTGATCTTTAAAGGTGCTCTGCATTTATGTTTTGCGGTCTCAGAAAGGGCTAGGGAGATACCATTTTGTTATATCATGTTATGATTATTTTGAGAAAGTGTTGTCATCCGAGTTTTATTATTATGGCTTGCTAGCTGATTATGCTATTGATATGAGTAATTGTGAGACCTAAGTGTTATTGTGAGTATGGTTAGTTCATAATATTTGCTGAAATCTGAATGATGGCTTTGCATGTTTACAACAACAAGAGCAAACAGAGTTTGTAAAAGTTTTTCTTTATCACTTTCAGTTATCAACTGAATTGCTTGAGGACAAGCAAAGGTTTAAGCTTGGGGGAGTTGATACGTCTCCAACGTATCTACTTTTCCAAACACTTTTGCCCTTGTTTTGGAATCTAACTTGCATGATTTGAATGAAACTAACCCGGACTGACGCTGTTTTTAGCAGAACTGCCTTGATGTTGTTTTATGTCTAGAAAAGAAAAGTTCTCGGAATGTCCTGGAAATCCACGGAGGCACTTTTTGGAATTAATAAGAATTTTTGGCGAAAGAATCAACACCATGGGGCCCACAGGATGTCCATGAGACAGGGGGGCACACCCCCCCTAGGGCACGGCCTCCTATCTCGTGGGCCCCCTGGACCTCTACCGACCTCAACTCCAACTCCACATAGTCACGTTCGGGGAGAAAAAAATCAGGGAGAAAGTTTCATCGCGTTTTACGACACGGAGCCGCCGCCAAGCCCTAATCTCTCTCGGGAGGGCTGATCTGGAGTCTTTTCGAGGCTCTGGAGAGGGGGATTCGGCGCTGCCGTCATCATCAACCATCCTCCATCACCAATTTCATGATGCTCATCGCCGTGCGTGAGTAATTCCATCGTAGGCTTGCTGGACGGTGATGGGTTGGATGAGATTTACCATGTAATCAAGTTAGTTTGGTTAGTGATGAAGTCATGTACCTAGGGTAGGGTCATGGACCTGTCTAAAATACCCTACCCAAGGACATCTTTAGAAGAAGCTACCTTCCAGTCGACCAAGAGGGACTCCACTCGATGAACTCAAGGACACTCGACGATGAAGATAACCACTCGACCATGAAGCTAACCACTCGACGGCCAGGAGACCTAAAGTCACTCAGCACGCAACGGTCTGTCATTAAGTAACTTTAATAGTCTTCATAGCACTTTATGTGGGTGTTACCAGTAACCCCCTGTCTTAATATACTTTAAACCCTGCATAACTGAGGACCGGAGGGGTCTGGCGAACTCTATATAAGCCACCCCCTCCTTAGTGTAAAGGGTTCGCACCCCTGTAACTCATACACTTATAATCCAGTCCACCGCCTCCGGGCTCCGAGACGTAGGGTTGTTACTTCTTCCGAGAAGGGCCTGAACTCGTAAAACTCATGTGTGTACAACTCCTCCATAGCTAGGATCTTGCCTCTCCATACCTACCCCCCATTGTACTGTCAGCATTAGTAACACGACAGTTGGCGCCCACCGTGGGGCAGGTGTCTTAGCGGTTTATTGGAGAAGTTGCAATTGTTCCGATCACCTTCATCATGGTTTCTGGCGGAGTTCTGGTCGAGGGCCGCGAGATCCGTCTCGGCGTGCTCACGTTCATCGCTGATGACTCCGCTTGGCTCCAGGAGGCTCCACTCGACATCGACGCGCTTCCCGTCCACGGGGCAACACACTTTCGCGCATATGTCCGCGACGTCCTGCTGCGGCAACCGTCGGCCCCGTATCGGTCGACTCCTGCATCGTCCTTGCCCCCTGTCTCCCTCCAGCGCAAGCGTTCTGGTAGGTCGAGGCTTCAGCGGTGGTTGAAACACGCAGTGGCCCGCCAATCGGCCACCACCCAAGTCGCGGCGATCGAACCCGACGAATCTCTCTACGGCCTGTTCGATCTGTCGACTGGCTCCGTAGAGACCGCATCCGAATCCGACAGCAGTGACCCAGCGGCGGAGGTCCTGATGGTCAACGGGCCTCGCAGTCCTCCCGGCTTCCCCCGCACCGATGGAACGGACGGTGGAGGCGACCCCGCACAAGTCCACGAGGAATATCAACCCGAGCCACTTACTTCTCTGCAAAGAGAAGAGCTTCGCCGCCGGAATATGGATGCTCTACATACTCCCATCATAGGAGAAACCCCCGAGGCTCGTGCCTTGGAGGATGCGCGTTTAGCCAACTTGGCTGAGCGCACTCGACTGGAGAACCTCCAGCAAGCACTCGACGAGCGCGCGCGGCAATGAGTTCCAGACTCCAGTCGACGTCAACTCTTTCCACCGACGACTCTGGTATACCGAACCCCAATTCAAAATTTAGCAGCTGCGGCCCGGATAGCGGAGTCGATTCAGCCCTCTCAATCAGAGGCTGGCAGAGGCTTGATGCAAATTAGGGATTTGCTCCGGGCAGCGGGAGATCAGAATTCAGCCGTATCACAGTCGCGCAATAGGATTCACAGTCGATCCGTCGCTGTGAATACTGTTCAGTCGGCTCACAGCCCCAGATCGCCTCCGTGGCGTGAGGGACGTGGGGGTCGGCGTGATCCATATGATGACCGATTCGATCGCGATGATCGGTGTCGAGTGCCCACTCCTCCCCCAAGGGGTGGGTCTCACGTCCCTCGGCAACAAGATGACAGACGCCAGCACAGTGTTGGCCGAAGAGCTCCGGTCGACCCCAGGGAACCAGGCTTTGATGCGATATCCATTATCGTGCAAGGTCTAGTCGATCGGAACAGAGCTCACCGCGGAGGCCATGATAGAGACGCGCCCACCAGCAGCAGGGTTCATGTTTCAGGACTAAAGTGTTTTAGCAGAGCCATCAGGGCCGCAGTGATCCCTCCCAACTTCAGGTTGGCGACTGGGGTGAGTAAGTTCACCGGTGAGTCCAAGCCCGATACTTGGCTTGAGGACTACCGAGTGGCTGTTCAGATTGGCGGTGGCAACGATGAGGTGGCCATGAAACACCTACCGCTCATGCTGGAGGGCTCGGCCAGAGCTTGGCTGAATCAACTGGCGCCTAGCAGCATTTACACTTGGGAGGATCTTGCCCGAGTGTTTGTCAGGACATTCGAAGGAACTTGCAAACGACCAGCAGGATTGACCGAGCTGCAAGTTTGCGTGCAAAAGTCGAATGAGACCTTGAGAGACTACATCCAGAGGTGGATCACGTTGCATCATACAGTGGAAAATGTATCTAATCACCAAGCAGTATGTGCCTTCAAGGAAGGTGTTAAGAACAGAGAATTGAGTTTGAAGTTTGGTCGGACGGGAGACATGACCCTGAGTCGAATGATGGAGATCACCACCAAATATGCCAATGGTGAAGAAGAAGATCGACTCTGGAGTGGTAAATACAAGCCAAGCCAGTCGGAAAAAGGAAATTCCATTCGGAAGCAGAAACGGAAAGCCGAACCCGCTGCTCCTGGAGAAGCCTTGGCCGTGACTCAGGGCAAGTTCAAAGGGAAACCCAAAGGATCTTGGAACCCCAAGAAAGTGAAAGACAAGAAGGAAACGACGTGATGGACTTGCCATGCCATATCCACACGAAAAAGATGAAGAGGGTAACTTCATCTACCCGAAGCATACCACTCGTCAGTGCCGGCTCTTAATCCAGCAGTTTCAAGGAAAACAATCCAAGGATAAGGAGAAGGAGTCGGACAAGGCTGAGGACAAAGAGGGCAGTGATGAAGAATATCCCCATGTCAATTCCACTCTGATGATTTTTGCTAATGTTGAGAGCAAAAGTCGACTGAAAGTTATCAACCATGAGGTGAATATGGTTGCTCCTGCAACGCCCAGTTATCTGAAATGGTCTCAGACTACCATAACATTCGACCAGTCCGATCATCCGACGCACATAGCCACCCCTAGGAGGCAAGCTTTGGTGGTTGACCCCGTCGTCGAAGGCACTCGACTGACTAAGGTACTGATGGATGGCGGCAGTGGATTGAATATACTGTATGCGGAGACGCTAAAGGGAATGGGCATTCCAATGTCCAGACTCAGTTCCAGCAACATGAGTTTCCATGGAGTCTTACCTGGGAAGAAAGCTGAGTCACTCGGCCAAATAGCCCTCGATGTGGTCTTCGGCGATTCGAAGCATTTTCGCAAAGAAAAGTTAACATTTGAAGTCATAGATTTCCAGAGCGCTTATCACGCCATTTTAGGCAGACCAGCCTACGCTTGATTCATGGCTCGACCATGTTACGTATACCTCAAGTTGAAGATGCCTGGTCCCAAATGGGTGATCACCATCACTGGTAATCCGAAAAAGGCAGAAGAGTGCTTTCAGAAAGGCTCAAAGATCGCTGATGCTTAGATGTCGGTGTTAGAACTACAGGGATATCAGAAAACCACAGACCCGAGTGATTTGTTTCAAGCCAAGAAGCCTGCCACCGAATCAGCGTTCCAGTCGTCTGGTGAGACCAAGCCGGTTCATATCCACCCGACCGACCCCAATGCTGCTTCGACTCATATCTCCACAACACTCGACTCTAAATAGGAAGAAGCGCTCATCTAGTTCCTCCGTGAGAACTGGGACATCTTCGCATGGAAGCCTGCTGACATGCCGGGTGTTCCCAGGGGGCTGGCTGAGCACCGCCCAAAGATGAAACCTGTGAAGGAGCATCTTCGACGGTCCGCCATCCAAAAGAGAAAGGACATTGGAGAAGAGGTAGCTCGGCTCCTGGCAGCGGAGTTTATTCGGGAGATTTACCACTCCGAGTGGCTCGCTTATGTTGTCATGGTCCCCAAGAAGGACAAGTCACTTCGCATGTGCATTGATTTCAAACATATCAATCGGGCCTGCCCGAAAGATCATTTTCCTCTCCCTCGCATCGACCAAATTGTCGACTTGACTGCGGGATGTGAGAGATTGTCTTTTTTAGACGCCTATTCCTGGTACCATCAGATCCGTCTGTACGGACCCGATGAGATCAAAACAACTTTCATCACTCCATTCGGGTGCTTCTGCTATGTCACCATGCCATTCGGCCTCAAGAATGCCGGAGCCACGTTCATGAGGATGATTCAAAAGTGTTTACTCACTCAGATCAGTCGGAATGTGGAAGCGTACATGGATGATATTGTGGTCAAGTCACGAAAGGGTTCCGACCTGTTGACTGGCCTCGCTGAAACATTTGCCAATCTCAGGAGATATGATATCAAGCTTAATCCATCAAAATGCACATTCGGAGTTCCTGGTGGAAAGTTACTCGGTTTTCTCGTTTCAGAGCGAGGAATCGATGCTAACCCGGAAAAAGTTGGCACCATCCTCCGAATGAAATGCCCTGTGCGTGTGCACGATGTCTAGAAGCTTACTGGATGCTTGGCCGCATTAAGTCGATTCATCTCTCGCCTCGGTGAAAAGGCATTGCCTCTTTACCGACTGATGAAGAAGTCAGACAAGTTCGAGTGGACTCCAGAAGCTGATGCAACATTTACCGAGCTAAAAGCTCTGCTCTCCACCCAGCCGGTGCTTGCTGCTCCAATCAGCAAAGAGCCTCTGTTGCTTTACATTGCAGCCACAGGACAAGTCGTCAGTACAGTACTTACGGTCGAGCGGGAAGAAGAAGGGAAATCCTTCAAAGTTCAACGCCCAGTATATTATCTTTCCAAAGTGTTAACCCCATCGAAGCAAAGATACCCTCACTATCAGAAGCTTGTGTATGGAGTCTACATGACCACAAAAAGGTTGCTCATTATTTCTCTAATCATTCCATTACAGTCGTCAGCGACGCCCCACTGTCAGAGATTCTGCACAACAGAGATGCAACTGGTCGAGTGGCAAAATGGGCGATTGAACTCCTTCCCCTTGATATCAAATTTGAGGCAAAGAAAGCCATTAAGTCCCAAGCAATAGCAGATTTCCTTGCCGAGTGGATTGAACAACAACAGCCGACTCAAGTTCACTCGGAGCATTGGACCATGTTCTTTGATGGCTCTAAAATGTTAAATGGTTCCGGTGCTGGGGTAGTATTGGTTTCCCCTCGAGGAGATAAGCTCAGATATGTGCTCCAGATCCACTTTGATTCCTCCAATAATGAAGCAGAATACGATGCGCTTTTATATGGGTTGCGCTTGGCCATTTCACTCGGCGTCCGTCGCCTGATGGTTTATGGCGACTCAGATTTGGTGGTCAATCAGGTGATGAAGGAGTGGGACGTTAGAAGCCCAGCCATGACTGGATACTGTAATGCCGTGAGAAAGCTTGAGAAGAAATTTGAGGGGTTAGAGCTCCATCATATACCCTGACTGAAGAATCAAGCGGCTGATGATTTGGCAAAGATAGGCTCCAAGAGAGAAGCTATTCCTAGTGACGTGTTCTTGGAGCACATCCACACTCCATCAGTTAAAGAAGATCCTTTTACCGAAGAAGCTCCGCAACCTAAGAGTGCCACGGATCCGACTGTAGTTGAAATTTTGGCAGTGGTCGACCTGATCATGGAAGTGTTGGTGATCACTCCCGATTGGACAGTGTTGTATATCGCGTATATCTTAAGGAAAGAGCTCCCAGAGGATGAAGAAGAGGCTCGATAGATCGTCCGTCGATCTAAAGCCTTTACCGTGATAAGGGGACAGTTGTACAGAGAAAGCGCGACTGGAGTTGGTCAGAAATGCATAACGCCGGAAGAAGGTCGAATAATCCTTGACGACATCCACTCGGGGACCTGTGGCCATCATGCGTCCTCTCGGACCATTGTAGCCAAAGCATACCGAGCCGGATTTTACTGGCCAAGAGCGAATGAAATGGCAAAGGAGATAGTCGACAAGTGCGAGGGATGTCAATCTTACTCCAATATGTCACACAAGCCCGCCTCGGCTTTAAAGACCATACCACTCGTTTGGCCCTTCGCTGTATGGGGGTTGGATATGGTTGGACCCCTGAGGACAGGCAGAAGCGGGTACACCCATGTGTTGGTAGCAGTCGACAAGTTCACCAAGTGGATTGAAGCTAAACCCATCAAGAACCTCGATGCTGGCACCGCTGTCAGCTTCATCAGGGAGTTGATATTCATATACGGAGTCCCACACGGTATCATCACTGACAACAGGTCAAACTTTGATTCCGAGGAATTCAGGGCGTTTTGCACATCTCAGGGCACACGAGTCGACTATGCTTCAGTCGCTCATCCTCAGTCGAATGGACAGGCAGAACGAGCAAATGGCTTGATTCTCAAATGGTTGAAACCCCGTTTGATGCGTGATCTCAAGCATGCAACTGGTGCATGGGTCGACGAGCTTCTGTCTGTGCTTTGGGGATTAATGACCACGCCTAACCGCTCGACTGGGAGAACTCCGTTCTTCTTGGTCTACGGAGCTGAAGCGGTCTTGCCAAGCGACCTGCTTCACAACGCTCCCCGAGTCAAGCTTTACACCGAGTCTGAAGCAGAACAAGCCCGGCAGGACGCAGTCGACCTTCTAGAGGAAGAAAGGGAGATGGCTTTGATCCGATCGACCATTTACCAACAGGACTTGCGTCGCTTCCACGCCAAAAACGTAAGAAGTCGAGCCTTCTAGGAAGGAGATCTGATTCTCCGAGTGGATCAGCAGAAACCACACAAGCTCGCTCCTTCTTGGGAAGGCCCCTTCATCGTCACCAAGGTTCTCCACAATGGAGCATACCGTCTTTACAATGTCGAACACCAGATCGACGAGCCCTGAGCTTGGAACGCGGAGCTTCTCCGCCCCTTTTATACTTGAGTATTCACTCGGATGGGTTGTAATAAAAGTACTTCTGTAGTTTATTTATCAAAGACAAGAGCTTTGGAATTTTCCCAGTAATTGTCATTACTTTTGTCCGCATAAAGCAATCCCCCAGTGGGTGGCTTGGCTGCGAATCCGATTCGCCTAAGTTTGTAAAAAAAATCCTTACCGAGTGGTGAGCCAGCCTCCCACTCGGGGGCTTAGCTGCAAATCCATTTCGCCTAAGTTTAAACAAATCCTACCGAGTGGTAAGCCAGCCTTCCACTCGGAGGCTTAGCTGCAGTACAAGTACTCACCTAAGTTAAAAAAAATCCTACCGAGTGGTAAGCCAACCTTCCATTCGGAGGCTTAGCTGCAGTACAAGTACTCGCCTAAGTTAAACAAAATCCTACCGAGTGGTAAGCCAGCCTTCCACTCGGAGGCTTAGCTGCAGTACAAGTACTCGCCTAAGTTAAACAAAATCCTACTGAGTGGTAAGCCAGCCTTCCACTCGGAGGCTTAGCTACAGTCCAAGTACTCGCCTGAGTTTAAACAAAATCCTACCGAGTGGTAAGCCAACCTTCCACTCGGAGGCTTAGCTGCAGTCCAAGTACTCGCCTGAGTTTAAACAAAATCCTACCGAGTGGAGAGCCAACCTCCCACTCGGAGGCTTAGCTGCAGCATTGCGCTCGCCTAAGTTCAAATACAACATGCGCTACGCAAGGAGGATGAGGTGCAGGTCGACTGCTACCCTCTCCTTCCGAGCTACGCCACAAATACAACATGTCTGCAAGGGGGACGAGGTGCAGGTCGACTGCTACCCTCTCCTTCCGAGCTACGCCACAAATACAACGTGCGCTCTGCAAGGAGGACGAGGTGCATGTCGATTGCTACCCTCTCCTTCCAAGCTACGCCACAAATACAACGTGCGCTTTGCGAGGAGGACGAGGTGCAGGTCGACTGTTACCTCCTTCTCCAGAGGTACGCCACGAAAATCCTACCGAGTGAAGAACATACCTCGCACTCGGGGGCTTAGCTGCGGCCCAGTGCTTGCCTAAGTTTTTGAAAATCCTACCGAGTGAAGAGCAGACCTCCCACTCGGGGGCTTAGCTGCGGCCCAGTGCTCGCCTAAGTTTTTGAAAATCCTACCGAGTGGAGAGCAGACCTCCCACTTGGGGGCTTAGCTGCGGCCCAGTGCTCGCCTAAGTTTTTGAAAATCCTACCGAGTGGAGAGCAGACCTCCCACTCGGGGGTTTAGCTGCAGCCTAGTGCTCGCCTAAGTTTTTTGAAAATCCTACCGAGTGGAGAGCAGATCTCCCACTCGGGGGCTTAGCTGCAGCCCAGTGCTCGCCTAAGTTTTTGAAAATCCTACCGAGTGGAGAGTAGACCTCCCACTCGGGGGCTTAGCTGCAGCCCAGTGCTCGCCTAAGTTTTTGAAAATCCTACCGAGTGGAGAGCAGACCTCCCACTCGAGGGCTTAGCTGCGGCCCAGTGCTCGCCTAAGTTTTGGAAAATCCTACCGAGTGTAGAGCAGACCTCCCACTCGGGGGCTTAGCTGCAGCCCAGTGCTCTCCTAAGTATGACAAAGCACGAGTCGATTGCAATCTGTGCTTCATCCTTACCTGCAAAAAGGCATTTCAAACAACAGCATGTAGACCAAGCAAAAGACAATGTTCATTTGGAGGCAGACGCAAACATATTCAACATCAATTTCAAGTTCAGATAACGTCTTGCGGAACCAGAAGTGCTCGGGATCTAAGCCTGTTAAAGTTTATCGGTTACAAAAACCACTCGGCATACCGAGGTAAATTTAAAGCATCAAACATAGAAGTTTTTTACCCCTCCTACGGATGGTTGGAAGGCACAACGAACTCGTCCAGGTCAATTCCATCAGTGATCCGAGTGGCAACAACGATGAAGGTCTCCATGAAGGATCGGAATTCATGCTTCTTGGTATTGGCCACCTTGAGAGCTGCCAGTTTGTCCTCTCGCGCATCCTTGCAATGAACACCGACCAGAGATAGAGCAACGTCAGCACCGCACCTGGCAGAAGACTTCTTCCATTCTTGCACTCGGCTTGGAACTTCATTCAGTCGAGTCATCAGAGACTCGAGGTCGTTCTAAAGTGTTTCTCTTGGCCAGAGTACCGTGTCAATGCGTGACGTTGCAACCTTCAGCCTTGCAATATAGTCGACCACAGCGGCAACGTGAGACTCAAGTCGTAGCACGTTCATGGCGGCTTCGTCCTTCACGGGAGAGTTGATAGGATCCAAGCCAGTCTCCACTCGACTAGTCTCCTCTTCAAAGCTTTGGCAGAATTCTGCGGATACAATCCAAGGATAAGTCAACATTTCTACAATAAGTCAGTGTTAACCAGTCGGATATATGGGGTTACCTTCGAGCATGAGGAACAACTTCTTGGCGAGCCCTCCCAGATAAATATCCAAGTCGTTCTTCTTTCCAGCCAGCTCACTAGCCTTATCACTCAAGGCCGACTTGTCACTCTTCAGTCGACTGGCGCACTTGTTAGCCGTGTCGAGAGTAGCTTTCAGATTGGTATTCTCCTCTTCAAGTTTGCTGACGGAAGCCAACTTTTCTTCTGCAAGTTTGGTCTTTTCCGAAGCTGCCTTCTGCGCCTCAACGAGTTCAAGATCCTTTCTTCTTCAGAGAGTCCCTTAGTTTGTCTGTGAAATAACAGCAAGGTCAATCTCGGGAACGATCAAGGAACAAAGGCAGTCATCGAGGTTCTCACCAAACATACCTTTTGCCTCCTCCTTCGCCTTCGTGAAGTTCTCTTGGACAAGCTTCAGATCAAGCTCAAGATGGATATGCTTGTTCTCCAATTCAGTATAACGAGCTGCAAGCTCACAAGATTTCTACGAGGGATCAATCGACAAACATCAAAAATAGATCGCTTCCGAGTAATTAAGTGAAAAGGCGTAGTATTTCTAAGACTACAGCCGAATCTAAACATTCAACTGTAGTCTCGGGGACTACACCCAGTGGGTGCACTCAGCGTGCCCCCACTGGTTCTATCAGCTAGAGTCGATCAGTCGACCGAAAAAGACAGAAAGGCTAACCACCAACAGTTAGTCACAAAAAAAGTGTTCTTCAGACTATAGCCGCCTGCCAGCAGTCGACCACAGTCTCGGGGACTACACCCAGTGGGTGCACTCAGCGTGCCCCCACCGGTTTACGATTCCAATTGACCAGATCGAGTATAACAAGCAATGAGAAAAAGTTCAAGGCATTAAGACTATGGTCGAGTGCCAGCAGTCCACCATAGCCTTGGGGACTACACTCAGTGGGTGCACTCAACGTGCCCCCACCAATCCAGATATTCAACTGACACACCGAGTGGGCATACGACAGATACTAAGATTTTCAGAAAGAAAAGTTTTCAGGTATCATATCCTAACAGAACAGGCGGTGATCGACCAACCTGAACATTGCTCTGAAGGGCTGAATTGGCGTCATAAGCCGCTTGACTGGCGTCTCGGATCACCTTCACTTGCTCCATCATAACCCCCGCCTGGCGTATGGCTTCTCTAGCAGTGCTTGCTTGGTCTTCTGGGACGTGGTGGGTAGAGAAAAGTGAAGGCTGATCAGCACTCGATGATGAAGGGCGAGCACTCGTCAGCAGCACTGCAAAGGATACGGTAGGCCAAGTGATGTGGTCCCCCTCCGCAACCAACGTCTCAGGTGCTGATACGACCTGAGTTGTCTGGTCAGCAAACGCTCTCCTATTCCTCCTCTGCCTCAAAGGTTCCTCGTCATCATCATTAGGAAGATTAATGATGATACTAGGTGGAGCTACAGAAAAGATTCGGAGTTAAAAATGAAGATCCCGTCGACTGAAAACGAAACTACAAAGGTCATACCAGGGTTGGAAGTAACTACATCCTCCATCTCTTGATCTTCAGGTTTGGTCGAGGTCTCAGAAGTCGCAACACTGCAGTTCCAGAAGTCAGTCAGTCAACGAACGAATTGACCAAGAGTAAATTCATGAGAAACAAGAAGACACAAGTTGCATCATTACCCAGAAATAGTGGGAATCGCCATCTTCATCTTCGGCAAGGCCTTCGTCGGCTTTGACGGTGCCACTCGAAATTTCTTCGGCGCTTTCTCAGTCGGAGTCGGAGAGGTCACCCGAGGACGCTTGGTCGACTGTACGACAGGCGCAGTCCCCTTGCCACGTTCAACTGCAGGGTCATGAGTAAGCTTGGATCTCCTTTCAGAACGGGGAGGCGCAACTTCTTCCTCCTCTTCCTCATCGGAATCACCATCTTCATCACCTTCATCGCCATCCGATTCCCACTCCTCTTGACTTTCACCTCCACTCCCTTCCTCCTCCTCAGTCGGTGCCTGCGCCCCATTGGGCATCGAGTACAACTCAGTGGTGGCCTGACAAACAGTGAGACAAGACAAAGGTTAATCGACCGATTGACGATGAAACAAAGTGAATAAAACAGGAGCGCCAACGGGAGTAAAGGGTCATACCGTGTCTGGCTCATAAGACTGGTCGAGTGGTGGGATCCTCCTAGCCCCATGAGGGTTATCTTTGTTCGCCGTGATGGCAGTCATCCACCTCTCCAGTGTGGCGTCGTCAACCTCCTCTGGGTGGACAAGAGTGGTGTCCTCGGTACCAGAGTACAACCACATCGGGTGACCTCGGTACTGGAGCGGCTGAATGCGCCATCGAAGAAACACCTCCAAAAGATCCATGCCAGTAACACCATCGCGAATGAGTTGAACCACACGCTCCACCAACATTTTAACCTGAGCCTTTTCTTCCGGAAGTACCTTCAGGGAAGATGGCTTGTTCACTCGATCCATGGAGAACGGAGGGAGACCAGTCGACTGCCCTGGCGTCACCTTGTCTTAGCAGTAGAACCAGGTCGACTGCCACCCTCTAACCGACCAGGGAAGGGTCATGGCCGGAAAGGCACTCTTACTCCTCATTTGGATCCGAAGCCCCCCACACATTTGGATAACCTTGGTCCTCTCATCATCCGGACTCGCCTTTTTCACCGTCTGAGAGCGACAAGTGAATACGTGCTTAAAGAAACCCCAGTGCGGCCGACAACCCAGGAAGTTTTCGCACAGAGACACGAAAGCGGCAAGATAGGCAATGGAATTGGGAGTAAAATGGTGGAGTTGTGCCCCAAAGAAGTTCAGAAACCCTAGGAAGAAAAGATTCGGTGGCACAGAGAACCCGCAATCTACATGAGTGGCTAAGAGAATGCACTCACCCTCCAGCGGCTGCGGTTGCCACTCGGTCCCCGGAAGCCTCGCTGACCCATGAGGGATCAGTCCCTCATTGTCCAGATCATCGAGATCTTTCTGGGTGATGGTCGAGCGGATCCAATCTCCTTGGACCCAACCTTGCGGCAGGCGGGACCGCGATGAAGATCCACCCCGACTGGGCGCTCTCCCCTTTGCTTTCGCTGTCGCCGTAGCCTTCTTCGCTCGCTCCAAGGCCACCGTCTTCTCCTTCACCATCATCGCCGGCGAGGCATGCGAGGAGCGGATGGGCGGAGGAAAAAGCGGGCGCAGCGGGTTAGGTAGAGGAAAGTGGAGAGGGGAATGGAGACGCACTGTTCAAAAACCCTCGTCCGACACCTTATATATGGACACTTCCGAGTGGCTGACGGGTAGGCCTGGGCAGTCCTATCAAATCCCGAAACAGGCGCGCGCTCGATACGTGGCGAAAAAGTCGGCGCGGAAATCGAGGCGTCTTTGCCTTATCCCATTCGAGTACCGCGGCCCTCTCCGCTTCGCGTGCTTCCCAAAATTCGGATCCCGCTAAATCCGTTAACAGCAGATCAACCTGTCAGGAGGAAGATCCTTACGATCCGTCATTCGGAAGTCCACCAAATCCAAAAGTTCACTCGACAGAAGAAAAGAATGGATCAAGGCGACTGAAAGAAAAGTTGATGCCATCGCTAAAAAAAGGTCATTGATCCAGAATATGACATACTCAGAACACGGAGAATAGGTCGGAAAAATTATCAACTCCTTCCTCACTCAAACCTCGATCCATTCGGGGGCTAATGATGAAGTCATGTACCTAGGGTCCGGTCATGGACCTGTCTAAAATACCCTACCCAAGGACATCTTTAGAAGAAGCTACCTTCTAGTCGACCAAGAGGGACTCCACTCGACGAACTCAAGGACACTCGATGATGAAGATAACCACTCGACCATGAAGCTAACCACTCGACAGCCAGGAGACCTAAAGTCACTCAGCACGCAACAGTCTGTCATTAAGTAACTTTAATAGTCTTCATAGCACTTTATGTGGGTGTTACCAGTAACCCCCTGTCTTAATGTACTTTAAACCCTGCATAACTGAGGACCGGAGGGGTCTGGCAAACTCTATATAAGCCACCCCCCTCCTCAGTGTAAAGGGTTCGCACCCCTGTAACTCCTACACTTATAATCCAGTCGACCGCCTCCGGGCTCCGAGACGTAGGGCTGTTACTTCTTCCGAGAAGGGCCTGAACTTGTAAAACTCCTGTGTGTACAACTCCTCCATAGCTAGGATCTTGCCTCTCCATACCTATCCCCCATTCTACTGTCAGCATTAGTACCCCGACAGTTAGGGTTTGATCCCTTGTATCCACTATGTTCTGAGATTGATGTTGCTATGACTTTGCTATGCTTAATGCTTGTCACTAGGGCCCGAGTGCCATGATTTCAGATCTGAACCTATTATGTTTTCATGAATATATGCGTTTTCTTGATCCTATCTTGCAAGTATATAGTCACCTATTATGTGTTATGATCCGACAACCCCGAAGTGACAATAATCGGGATACTTCTCGGTGATGACCGTAGTTTGAGGAGTTCATGTATTCACTATGTGCTAATGCTTTGTTCCGGTTCTCTATTAAAAGGAGGCCTTAATATCTCTTAGTTTCCGTTAGGACCCCGCTGCCACGTGAGGGTAGGACAAAAGACGTCATGCAAGTTCTTTTCCATAAGCACGCATGAATATTTACGGAACACATGCCTACATTACATTCATGAATTGGAGCTAGTTCTGTGTCACCCTATGTTGTAACTATTGCATGAGGAATCGCATCCGGCATAATTATCCATCACTGATCCATTGCCTACGAGCTTTTCACATATTGTTCTTCGCTTATTTACTTTTCCGTTGCTCTTGTTACAACAACTACAAAAACCCCAAAACATTTATCTTTACTTTTGCTACCGTTACCATTATTATCATATCACTTTTTGCTACTAAATACTTTGCTGCAGATACTGAGTTATCCAGGTGTGGTTGAATTGACAACTCAACTCCTAATACTCAAGAATATTCTTTGGCTCCCCTTGTGTCGAATCAATAACTTTGGGTTAAATACTTTACCCTCGAAAGCTGTTGCGATCCCCTACACTTGTGGGTTATCAACTCACGCTGGGCAGACCCTGCTGAGTGTTGATCTGAACTAGTGGGGGCATGCTGAGTGCGCCCACTGGGTGTAGTCCCCGAGACTACTGCTGAATATTTGATTCTGCGGTAGTCTTAGAGTAACTTTATACTGTCATTGTCTCTTATTTCTTTCGACTAACATATCTTTCTCGCTGACTGCTGAGGTCTTGTGATCTTGGAGCTCGACTTTCCGAGTTAAAGAAGAAGCATATCAGCGTTGAACTTGACCTTGAACTCGCAAAGAAGAACATCAAGATTGCTCAACAAGAGACGGCCATCATGGGAGGTAACCACTCGACTCTTGCCTATTTAGTAGCTCACATCTTTCACTGCTTTTTCCTTCAGTCTCTTTGAACCGAGTGACTTCACACAAGCAGATGTGCATAGTGAAAACCGTCAACTTCAGGCTTGTCTGAAGAGTGTTGTTTCTTTAGAGAGAATGAAGGAAGCTTTGGAGAAGAAGGACCAGGACCTTGCTGCTGCTCAGAAGGAAGCACGTGAGAAGACAACGCTTGCGGACCAGAAGCTGGCTTTAGTCGGCAAATTGGAAGAGGAGAACGCGAAGTTGAAGACCCGCCATCTTGGAAGACAATTGAGAAGTAGAGCAACTGAAGAAGGACAAGGAGAACCTAACCACTGAAGTTGGAGGTCTCAGAGCCAAGACGGGCAAGTTAGAGTCCTATCTGGGACAACTTGTCGCGAAACTAGTTCTGAAGCTTGAAGGTATAGTCACTCGACTGGTTAATTGTCGTCGATCGAAGTATGTTACAATATTGTCGACTCATTGTTTTTCGTGATGGAACAGAACTTTGCCA
Source organism: Triticum dicoccoides (assembly GCF_002162155.2). Lineage (NCBI taxonomy): Eukaryota > Viridiplantae > Streptophyta > Magnoliopsida > Poales > Poaceae > Triticum > Triticum dicoccoides. The sequence goes on from NC_041381.1 coordinate 161,104,554, forward strand.
GGACTTTGAAGCTGAAACCGGGCGGGTCGAGACAGGTCTCGACCCCATCAATTGTCCCGTGAAAGATGACGTTGCGATGAACTTGCTGCGATTGGAATCACGCTTGGATGGCGTTGTTGCCTATCTGGCTCGACTGAAGGCTGCGATGACCTGAGTGGATGCCAAACTCTAGCCTTAGGTGGAACTTTCTCAAGACCTCGAGTCGCTGATGACTCGACTCAATCAGATTCCTGGCCGAGTGCAAGAGTGGAAGAAGTCATCTGCTCACTGTGGTGCTGACGTCGCCCTGTCATTGGTTCAAGTGCACTGCAAGGAGGCGAGAGAAGACAAGTTGGCGGCCCTCAAGGTTGTAAATACTAAGAAGCACTCCTTCCAATCCTTCATGGACACCTTCCTTGAGGCAGCCACTCGTATTGCTGATAGCATCGACCTCGACAGCTTCTGCGATCCAGCCAGCCCTTCCCCCGCCGAGTACCGAAAAAACATTATGCTTCGCCCTCATTTGCCTCGAAATGCCGAGTGATTTTGTAATCGTTGAAACTCCTTCGGGCCTGACACCCGAGTACTTTAATCTGCGGTTAGAAACCTTTGGATTTATCTGCCTCGGGCTTATCTTGGAATATGTTGTGTTTATCTTCTCTCGGATTGGTTTTTGTACTCTTGATGCAGCTTCCGAGGAAGAGCCCGCAGTCGACTTGTTGGATGAGCCTTGAGCAGCATTGATCAGCTCATCAGCGAGGCACTCAGCAATGGTTTTGACGTTCCCAAAAGCAATTCGCCTTGGCATTAACTGTTGAATGAGCCTTTGGCAGCATTGATCAGCTCATCAGCAAGGCACTCAGCAATGGTCTTGACGTTCCTGAAAGCATCTTGCCTTGGCGTTGACTGTTGGATGAGCCTTTGGCAGTGCGCACAATCTCGTCCTTCTTCTTGACGGTCTAGCGCCGGGGGGAGGGGTCGTGGTCGACCTGCACCATTTGGCTGGGTTTCTCAAACTTAGGCGAGTACTAGACTGCAGCTAAGTCCCCGAGTGAGAGGATTTCTCACCACTCGGTAGGGTTTTTTATACTTAGGCGAGTACTGAACTGCAGCTAAGCCCCCGAGTGGGAGGGTTGCTCGCCACTCGGTAGGATTTTTTATACTTAGGCGAGTATTGAACTGCAGCTAAGCCCCCGAGTGGGAGGGTTGCTCGCCACTCGGTAGAATTTTTTATACTTAGGCGATTATTGAACTGCAGCTAAGCCCCCGAGTGGGAGGGTTGCTCGCCACTTGGTAGGATTTTTTATACTTAGGCGAGTATTGAACTGCAGCTAAGCCCCCGAGTGGGAGGGTTGCTCGCCACTCGGTAGAATTTTTTATACTTAGGCGAGTATTGAACTGTAACTAAGCCCCCGAGTGGGAGGGTTGCTCGCCACTCGGTAGGATTTTTTATACTTAGGCCAGTACTGGACTGCAGCTAAGCCCCCGAGTGAGAGGATTGCTCTCAGAATCTCGTCCTTCTTCTTGACGGTGCAACCCCTAGGGGGGGTTGTGGCCGACCCATACTGTTTGGTAGGACCTTTTAAACTTAGGCGAGTACTGGAATGCAACTAAGCCTCCGAGTGAGAGGCTGGCTCACCACTTGGTAGGAATTTTTTTAATACTTAGGAGAGTACTGGACTGCAGCTAAGCCCCCGAGTGAGAGGGTGGATCACCACTCGGTAGGATTTTTTCAATGCTTAGGCGACTACTGAACTGCAGCTAAGCCCCCGAGTGAGAGGCTGGCTCACCACTCGGTTAGATTTTTTAACACTTAGGCGAAACGGATTCGCAGCTAAGCCTCCGAGTGAGAGGCTGGCTCACCACTCGGTAGGATTTTCTCTTCAACTTAGGCGAAGCAGATTCGCAGCTAAGGTACCCACTTGGGGATTTTAGAACATGTAAAAAATGAACAACAATCATTCAGAAGATTGTAAAATCATGTCTTTTGATAATCAAACTAAAATGTATTTCTTATTACATCTCAACAGTCTGAATGCTTTAAGAGTAAAAGGGGCGGAGCAGTTCCGCATTCCAAGCGCGTGGCTCATCTTTATTGTGCTCGACGTTGAAAAGACGATATGCCCCATTGTGGAGCACTTTGGTGATGATGAAAGGGCCTTCACAAGCAGGAGCGAGCTTGTGTGGTTTCTGCTGGTCCACTCGAAGAACCAAATCTCCCTCCTGAAATGCCCGACCCCTTACATTTCTGGCATGGAATCGACGCATGTCTTGTTGATAAATGGTCGACCAGATCAAGGACATCTCTCTTTCTTCTTCCAGGAGATCGACTGCATCTTGCCGATCTTGTTCTGCTTCCTCTTCTGAGAAGAGCTCGACTCGGGGCGCATTGTGGAGCAGATCACTCAGGAGTACGGCTTCGGCTCCATAGTCTAAGAAGAATGGAGTTCGACCAGTCGACCGATTAGGAGTTGTCCTCAATCCCCAAAGTACTGATGGAAGTTCATCGACCTAGGCCCCTGCCGCATGCTTGAGGTCAACCATTAACCGGGGTTTCAGTCCTTTGAGAATCAATCCATTGGCTCTCTCACCTTGCCCATTTGATCGAGGATGGGCAACCAAAGCGTAATCGACTCTCATGCCTTGGGAAGCACAAAAAGGCTCTGAATTTGTTAGAGTCCAAGTTTGATCCGTCATCCATGATGATGCTGTGCAGAACACCATATCTGAATATCAACTCTCTGATGAAACTTACAGCTATACTTGCTTCAAGGTTTTTAATGGGCTTGGCTTCGATCCATTCTATAAACTTGTCGACTGCCACCAGCACATGGGTAAATCCACTCCTGCCAGTCCTCAGAGATCCAACCATGTCCTATGTCCAGACAGCGAAAGGCCATACGAGTGGGATAGTCTTCAGAGCTGACGCAGGTTTATGGGACATGTTGGAGTAAAACTGACAGCCTTCACATTTGTCTACTATTTCTTTCTCCATATCATTGGCACGTGGCCAGTAAAATCCGCCTCGGTATGCTTTGGCCACGATGGTCTGAGAGGACTCATGGTGACCACAGGTCCCCGAGTGAATATCATTGAGAATCATTCGGCCTTCTTCTGGCGTGATGCACTTCTGGCAGACTCCAGTTACACTTTCTCTGAACAACTGACCTTTTATCACGGTAAAGGCTTTAGATCATCGGACGATCTGTCGAGCCTCTTCTTCATCCTCTGGAAGTTCTTTCCTAAGAATGTATGCAACGTACGGCACTGTCCAGTCGGGAGTGATGACCAAAACCTCCATGACTAAGTCGAGCACGGCTGGGATTTCGACTTCAGTCAGATCTGTGGCGCTCTTGGGCTGTGGGGACTCTTCAGTGAAAGGATCTTCCTGAACTGAAGGTGAATGAATATGCTCCAGAAACACATTGCTGGGAATGGCCTCTCTCTTTGAACCTATCTTTGCCAACTCATCTGCAGCTTGATTTTTCAGTCGGGGTATATGGTGAAGCTCCAACCCTTCAAACTTCTTTTCTAGCTTTCTTACTGCATTGCAATAACTAGTCATGGACGGACTCCTGACATCACACTCTTTCATCACTTGATTAACCACCAAATCTGAGTCGCCGTAGACCATAAGGCGACGGACGACGAGTGAAATGGCCATACGCAACCCGTACAAAAGTGCTTCATATTCAGCTTCGTTATTGGTGGAATCAAAATGAATCTGGAGAACATAGCTAAGCTCGTCTCCACGCGGAGATACCAATACTACCCCAGCACCTGAACCATTTAGCATCTTGGAGCCAACGAAGAACATAGTCCAATGCTCCGAGTGAACTTGAGTCGGCAATTGCTGCTCAATCCACTCGGCAAGGAAATCTGCGATTGCTTGGGACTTGATAGCTTTATTTGCCTCAAACTTGATATCCAATGGAAGGAGTTCAATCGCCCATTTTGCCCCTCGACCAGTTGCATCTCCGTTGTTCAGAATTTCAGATAATGGTGCGTCGCTGACGACTGTAATGGAGTGATCAGAGAAATAATGTGCAACCTTCTTCATGGTCATGTAGATTCCATAAACAAGCTTCTGATAATGTGGATATCATTTCTTGGATGGAGTCAAAACTTTAGAGAGATAATACACTGGGCGCTGAACCTTGTAAGCCTTTCCTTCTTCTTCTCGCTCGACCGTGAGTACTGTACTGATAACTTGTCCAGTGGCTGCAATATAAAGCAGTAAAGGCTCTTTGCTGATTGGCGCAGCGAGCACAGGTTGGGTGGAAAGCAGGGTTTTGAGCTCTGCAAACGCTGCATCCACTTCCTCAGTCCACTCGAACTTATCAGATTTCTTCATCAATCGGTAAAGAGGTAAGGCCTTTTCACCGAGACGAGAAATGAATCGACTCAAGGCGGCCAAACAACCAGTCAGCTTCTGAACATCATGCACACGCACAGGGCGTTTCATTCGAAGGATGGTATCAACTTTTCTGGATGGTGACAATCCCTCGTTCGGAAACGAGAAAACCGAGTAACTTTCCACCTGGAACTCCGAATGTGCACTTTGACGGATTAAGCTTGATATCGTACCTTCTTAGGTTGGCAAAGGTTTCTGCGAGGTTAGTCAGTAGGTCGGAACCTTTGCGAGACTTGACTACAATGTCGTCCATGTATGCTTCCACATTCCGACTGATTTGAGTGAGCAGACACTTTTGAATCATTCTCATGAACGTGGCTCCGGCATTTTTAAGATCAAATGGCATGGTGACATAGCAAAAGTACCTGAATGTGGTGATGAAGGCTGTTTTTATTTCACCGGGACCATATAGTCAGATCTGATGATACCCGGAATATGCATCTAAAAAAGACAAGCGCTCACACCCTGCCGTCGAGTCAACAATCTGATCGATGCGGGGGAGAGGGAAATGATCTTTCGGGCAGGCCCGATTGATATGCTTGAAATCAATGCACATACAAAGTGAATCGTCCTTCTTAGGGACCATGACTACATTGGCAAGCCACTCGGAGTGGTAGATCTCACAGATGAACTCTGCTGCTAGCAATCGAGCCACTTCCTTGCCAATTGCTTATCTCTTTTGTACGAGGGATCGCCGAAGAGGCTCTTTGATGAGTTTTACCTTGGGGTCGACATGCAAACGGTGCTCAACCAGTTCTCTGGGTACACCCGGCATGTCAGAGGGTTTCCATGCAAAGATGTCCCAGTTCCCACGGAGGAACTGGATGAGCGCTTCTTCCTATTTGTTGTCGAGTGTCGTTGATATATGAGTTGGTGCGGCATTGGGATCGATCGGGTGAATATGAATCGGCTTCGTTTCACCAGACGACGGAAATGCAGAATTCGTGGAAGGCTTCTTGGCTTAGAGCAAATCACTCAGATCTGCATTCTTTTGATATTCTTGGAATTCAACTGCTGCCATTTGCACATCGGCAATTTTGGAACCTTTCTGGAAGCATTCCTCAGCTTTCTGCCGATTGCCAGTAACTGTGATCACACCTCTGGGGCCAGGCATCTTCAACTTGAGGTACACGTAACATGGTCGAGCCATAAAACGTGCGTAGGCAGGCCTACCCAGAATGACATGATAAGCACTCTGGAAATCCATGACTTCAAATGTCAACTTTTCCTTATGGTAATGCTTGGAATCACCGAAAACCACGTCGAGAGCGATCTGGCCGAGTGATTCGGCTTTCTTTCCAGGGATAACACCATGGAAACTCATATTGCTCTCGCTAAGTTTGGACATCGGAATGCCCATCCCCTTCAAGGTTTCAGCATAAAGAATATTCAGGCCGCTACCACCGTCCATCAGCACTTTAGTCAGTCTAGTGCCTCCGACCACGGGGTCGACCACGAATGCCTGCCTCCCGGGGGTGGCCATACGTGCAGGGTGATCAGACTGGTCGAATGTGATGGCTGTCTGAGACCATTTCAGGTATGTGGTCGTCATCATCGGAGCGACCATATTCACTTCTCTGTTGATAACTTTCAACCGACTCTTGCTCTCAACATCAGCAAAAATCATGAGGGTGGAATTGACTTTGGGATAACCGTCATCTTCCTCTTCGTCCTCGTATTTGTCCGACTCTTTCTCCTTCTCACCGGGCTGTTTTTCTTGGAACTACTGGATCAGGAGTCGACATTGTCGAGTGGTATGCTTAGGGTAAATCAGATTACCCTCTTCGTCCTTCTTCGTGTGGATGTGACACGGTAAATCCAACACATCATTTCCTGCTTGATCCTTTACCTTCTTAGGGGGCTAGGGCCCTTTAGGCTTTCCCTTAAACTTTCCTTGAGCCACTGCTGCAATCTCACCGGGTGCTGCGGGCTCGGCCTTACGCTTCTGTTTCCGATTGAAATTACCTCCACCGGCCTCTTGGCCGACTGGTTTACTCTTTCCGCTACGGAGTCGATCCTCTTCTTCTCCGTTAGCATACCGGGTGGCTATTTCCATCATCCGAGTCAGAGTCATATCTCCAGTCCGACCAAACTTCAGGACCAACTCTCGGTATTTGACGCCTTCCTTGAAGGCACACACTGCTTGATGCTCTGATACATTTTCAACGGTGTGATGCAAAGTGGTCCACCTCTGATGCTCCAGTCCGACCGAACTTCAAGACCACCACTCGGTTTCTGCACACAATGCTGCAATTCTGTCAGCTCTGCTGGCCGCTTGCAAGTGCCCTCAAAAGTTCTGACGAACACTCGAGCAAGCTCTTCCCAACTATATATACTGCCTGGAGCTAACTGAGTCAACCACGCTCGGGCCGACCTTTCCAACATCAGAGGAAGATGTTTCATTGCTAATTCATCATTTCCACCGCCAATCTGCACAACCCCTCGGTAATCCTCAAGCCAAGTCTCAGGCTTGGACTCCCGAGTGAACTTACTGACTCCAGTCGCCAACCTGAAGTTGGGCGGAATCACTGCTGCCCTGATGGCTCCGCTGAAACACTCTGGACCGGAAACATGCACTCTGCTGCCACTTGGACGATCTCTGCTAGGGTCTTCTCTATGCGCTCTGTTCCGGTAGACTAGACCTTGAACGAGGATAGATCTTGCATCGAAGCCCGGCTCTCTTGGGTCGACTGGTGCTCTGCGCTCGCCACTGTGATGGTGTCTATCATTGTTCTGCCGAGGCACATATGATGCACTCCTCTGAGGAGGCGTGGGCACTCGACGACGATTGTCGCGGTCGAGCCGATGATCATACTGTCCACGACCTTCACGCCGCAGGGGCGATCTTGGGCTGTGGGCCGACTGAACTATATCCGCTACTACGGATCTGCTGTGAATCCTATTCCGCGATTGAGACACTGCTGTGTTCTGCTCTCCTGCTGCCCGGAGCAAGGCCCTGATCTGCATCAAACCTCTGCCGGCCTCTGACTGGGAAGGTTGAATTGACTCTGCTATTCGGGCTGCAGCTGTGAGATTTTGGATCGAAGTACGGTATACCTTAGGTGGAGGCGGGAAAAGCTGTCGTCGACTAGACTCAGGGACCCGCTCCCGAGCACGCTCGTCGAGAGCGCACTGAAGGTTCTCCAGTCGAGTGTGCTCAGCCAAGGCGCACCTCTTCCAAGGCCCGAGCCTCGGGGGTTTCTCCAACGATGGGCGTGTGGAGTGCATCCATGTTGCGGCGATGAAATTCTTCTCTCTGCTGCGAAGAAAGGGGTTCGGGATGGTATTCCTCATGTACACGTGACGGATCGCCGCTACCATCCTCGCCGTCTTCACGGCGGAAACCAGGAGGACCATGCGGTCCATCGACCATCAAGACTTCAGCCACAAGGTCGCTGCTATCGCACTCGGATGCGGTCTCCATGGAGCCAGTCAACAGATCGAATAGGCCGTGGAGTGTTTCATCGGGCTCGATTTTCACGACTTGATGGGTGGCCGAATGCCGAGCCATCGCGTGTTTTACCCACCATTGAAGCCACGACCGACCGGATCGCTTGCGGCGGTGAATAGCGGGGAGGGAAGACACCATCGGAGCCGACCGATACTGAGTCGATGGCTGTCGGAGAAGGACACCGTGAACGCACGCGTGAAAGTGCGTCGCCCCTCGGACAGGGAGCGCCTCAACGTCAAGGGGAGCTTCCTGAAGCCAAGCGGAGTCGTCGGCGATGAAAATGAGCGCGCCGAGACGGATCTCGCGGCCCTCAGCCAATCCACCGCCGGAAACCATGATGATGATGATCGGAAAAACTTGCAACTTCACCAACAAGTCGCTAAGACACCTGCCCCAAGGTGGGCGCCAACTATCGTGGTTCTAAGACTGACAGTAGAAAGAGGGGTAGGTATGGAGAGGCAAGATCTCAGCTATGGTGAAGGTGTACACGCGGGGTTTACGAGTTCAGGCCCTTCTCGGTGGAAGTAATAGCCCTACATCTCGGTGCCCAGAGGTGGTCGATTGGGTTATATGCGTGTGATGTTACAGGGGGTGCGAACCCTTGTCCCAGAGGAGGGGGTTGGCTTATATAGAGTGTGTCAGGACCCCAGCCGTCCTCCATTACAAGGGACTTAATGTACATAAAGTAGGGGCGTTACTGGTAACGCTAGCCTTAAGTGTTATTTATGACTTTAAGGACTACAGAGTGAATGCCTGACCATTGCAATGCTGAGTGACTCCTGATCTTCGGTAGGTCGACTGACTCCTTGAGTGGTCGAGTGGCAATAGGTAGGGGTCGCCTGAGTGATATGACTGTCGAGTGAATTGCACTCGACATCTTTGGCTGGGCGTCCCTTGTTGCCTCTTGGACTTCTTATCTTCCAGGGTAGTGACTTTGGGTAGGACTTCTTCTTCTTCTTCTTCTTCTTCTTCTTCTTCTTCTTCTTCTTCTTCTTCTTCTTCTTCTTCTTCTTCTTCTTCTTCTTCTTCTTCTTCTTCTTCTTCTTCTTCTTCTTCTTCTTCTTCTTCTTCTTCTTCTTCTTCTTCTTCTTCTTCTTCTTCTTCTTCTTCTTCTTCTTCTTCTTCTTCTTCTTCTTCTTCTTCTTCTTCTTCTTCTTCTTCTTCTTCTTCTTCTTCTTCTTCTTCTTCTTCTTCTT
>NC_041381.1:161113809-161122622 GCF_002162155.2 Triticum dicoccoides
TTCTTCTAGGTTAGCTCCATTTTACTTAAGTATGCTTACTTCTTATAGTCTTCTTCTTCTTCTTCATTTTCATCTTCTTCTTCGTCATCTTCTTCTTCTTCTAACATCTTGTTTATCATTTTGTAGATTTGATTTAATTCACGAAAGCTTGCATGGATGGAGTGCTTCTTTTCCATTTGTGCTTTTATTTTGTATCAATTAACTTGCATGGTTGGAACTTGTTATATGGATGGATGGATAACGGTGTTGGATGAACAATGTGAAACTTTTGTAATATGTAAGGATGGAACTATATATGTGTTGGTTATGTATGTATATATGATGAAACTTGTGTGTTGGATATGCTTGTTCTGTATATATGTATATCTGTGTATATATGTGAATTGCTGTCAAATTGAATGAATTAAATTAAAAACAGGGTTGTACAGGCTCTTTGCCGCCAGCTAGCTGACGGCAAACATGCCATGTGGCAGCTACCTGTGATTCCTGGGACTAGCATGTTTGAGCACTTTGCCGTCTGCCAGCGGACGGCAAAGACCTTAACATCTTTGTCGTCCGCTGGCTGATGGCAAAGCACGCCGTTAACCCCTAACGGCTCTCACCCCACCTCACTGCCGTCCACAATCGTTGCCGTCTGCTGGCTACCAACGGTGGATGGCACAATCCTTTGCCGTCCGTTTCCAGGAAGCGGACTGCAAAGAAGGCCTTTGCTGGCACGTGTTCAGACGGACAGTTTGTCGTTTGCTGGCGGACGGCAAAGAAGTTTGCCGTCTGTGATCCATGCCTTTGCCGTCTGCCATGGCTGACGGCAAAGAAGTGGATTCCAGTAGTGTTACTTTCCGATCTATAAATCAAAAATACCAAAAATATTTACTTTACCATTTTTCAATCTCTATCAGATCTCACTTTGCAAGTAACCGTGAAGGGATTGACAACCTCTTTATCACGTTGAGTGCAAGTTGTTTGATTGTTTGTGCAGGTATTCAGTGATTTGTGCGTTATCTCCTACTGGATTGATACCTTGGTTCTCAAACGGAGGGAAATGCTTATCTCTACTTTGCTGCATCTCCCTTTCCTCTTCAAGGGAAAAAACCAACGCAAGCTCAAGAAGTAGAAGGCACCTATGTGTTCAGCACACATTCAGTTCGATGACATCCTCGCCTTCTTGATCCAGCAAGACGGGCGAAGTAGTAGACGAGTTCCGGCAGCATGACGACGTGGTGATGGTTGGTGATGAAGAACAATCTCCGTAGGGCTTCTCCAAGCACTACAGAAACTAGACGAAGGATAAACTAGAGGGGACGGGGTTGCCGACACACGGCTTGGTGAATCTTGATGTGTTCCAGGTACTAGCCCTGCCCCTCTATTTATATATTGAGCCATGGGGTCGTAACTTGGAGAAAGAGCCTCCTCAAAGTCGGTTTTGCCCGCAAGGAAGAGTCCTTCTTGGACTCTCAGGACTAGAGGCCACAGTCCTTGGCGTCTGGCCCAGTGCCAGACGCCAGGGTCTCCGGTGTTTGGCCCTTGGCCTTCGCAAAACTCCTTTTGCACTGACCTAAAGTCCTGTGGGCTTAACCCCTTGGCCTAACCATATCATCCTATATATCAATCTTTACCTCTGGACCATTCCGGAGCTCCTCGTCATGCCTGTGATCACATCCGAGACTTCGAACAACATCCGATCACCAACATATATAACTCATATAATACTATATCATCAACGAACGTTAAGCGTGCGGACCCTACGGGTTCGAGAACTATGTAGACATGACCGAGACACTTCTCTGGTCAATAACCAATAGCGGAACCTGGATGCCCATATTGGCTCCTATATATTCTATGAAGATCTTTATCAGTCGAATCTTATGACAACATACTTAATTCCCTTTGTCCATCGGTATGTTACTTGCCTGAGATTCAATCCTCGGTATCTTCATACCTAGTCAATCTCGTTACCGACAAGTCTCTTTACTCGTTTTGTAATACATCATCTTGCAACTAACTCACTAGTCACTTTGCTTGCATGGCTTCTTATGATGTGTATTACCGAGAGGGCCCAGAGATACCTCTCCGATACACGGAGTGGCAAATACTAATCTCGATCTATGCCAACTTAACGAACACCTTCGGAGATACCTGTAGACCATCTTTATGATCACCCAGTTATGTTGTAACCTTTCATAGCACACAAGGTATTCCTCTGGTATCCGGGAGTTTCATAATCTCATAGTCAAAGGAATATGTATTTGATATTAAGAAAGCAATAACAATAAACTGAACGATCAATATGCTAAGCTAACAGATGGGTCTTGTCCCGTTATCAAATGATAACGCATGTCTATTGTTAGGAAACTTTAATCAACTTTGATCAATGAGCTAGTCTAGTAGAGGCTTACTAGGGACACAATATTTGTTTATGTATTAACACATATATTTAAGTTTCCGATCAATACAATTCTAGCATGAATAATAAACCTTTATCATGAATAAGGAAATATAAAATAACATCTTTATTATTGCCTCTAGGGCATATTTCCTTCAATGTCCTCATCACATCACCCCTGAAAATCATTTGCTCCAGTCGTTCCAGCCGCCCTCGTCTTCGCATTCCCCCCTCTCCCACCTCGTCTCCACCCGCCCCCCACGTCTTCCCAGATGCCCGACGATTCGTGCACTGTCGCTTGCCAGCGACGGCTTCACATATAAGGTTGCGGGCCGCTGCCACTGACTTCCACCAACAATGGCGCCCGACGACCACGTGCAGGTGACAGGGCCCTCGATTAATGCCACCCATGGCCGGCCGCCCTTGATGATAGCGATGCCAGAGACCACACCCTATCGACTGTGCACCAACTACCTCACCCCGGCGATCACATCACCGACTACGACCGAAGTCCACCTACCTACGGCTGCTGCTATGCCAGCAGCGCAATGGAGGCCGCATCAGGTGGATCCCAGTCCACCCTCTTCTCTCATCGCAGCGCGGTGTAGGGGAGGGCACAGTGTCGTGGTGGCTCTAGATGGCAGCAAGTTGGGTGACGTTACTTGTTAATGCAGGTGGATTGCCGATCACGTCGACCTCCGGCAGCATCTCCGAGCCCCACCCCGTCGCCCCCGATGGGACATCCTGTAGGGCCGAGGTATGCCCTCCTCTCCTTCATTCATTTTTCTAGTCCATAGTTTGTTTGTGATGTTGCGCCGATCTTGATTACTTATGATGCTAGTTGGCATGCTTTACAAATCATTTGCTACTGATAGAGCAACTTTTTTTTAGACTTAGGATGTGAAATTATTTTTATATGTGTGTGTGTGTGTGGGGGGGGGGGGCGGTTAGCCCGTGCTCAAATGTTTTATCCTGGTTCATGCAACTTCTAACAAAAAATGTTCTCTACTCATTGCATTTTTTTACAAATGTTCTAATGTTACATGGAAAATCCAGAACATTTATTTTCCATAACATGGAAAATCTAGAAATTATTTAATGTTCACATGGAAACTTTAGGAATTTTGTTTTCCTAAATCACGGCATTTTTTTGGAAATGTTTTTTTGCGGGTGGAAATGTTTCTACTTGTCACATTTTTTTGAAAACCTTTCTACTTGTCACATGGTTAATTATGTTTGTCTAAAGCTCGCAAATTAGGTTTCTTCAAAGTGCTATGTAGCATTTATTCATTTTTGATAACTCTCATTCAGATGATAACTCCTAGGTGCATATAATAGCAAATTTTCTTTGCCATGATGATTTTTTTTGGCATGATGACATGTACACTATGTTTGCATCATGGAAATTCTACACTTTTTTTGTTGTGTTGCCATGATGTGTTTTTACGCATCATGGCATTTAGTTTGTCTGTATCATGGAAAATTTACACGAATTAATATATGATACTAAGAAACTCTGACGGTGGACTGATTTTTTGCATCCCACCGACACCTTTTCTTATGTAACGATGCATTTGAAGCGAAACTACATGAGTTGAGAGAAGGTCTTGCAATCACCATGGAGCGATCAAACCTACCATTCTGATTCCTCTATGGTTCTTTCTTCTTTGGCCTCAGATATTTTGGACCGGTCAACATATGGTCATTTAATCTTGGAGAAATTTTGTTTTACTCCCTCCGTTTCAGTTTACAAGTCCTGCGCGTATACCTAGGTTGCCAATTTTATCATCCTAATATAAACTATATAACACAAAAATTATAGCGTTTGAAAATAGAACATCTAAAGTTTATACTGGTATATTTTTTGTAATATATGACTTGTATTAAGTTGGTCAAATTGACGACCTAGGGGTACGCGCACGCCCTGTAAACTAAAAGAGAGGGAGTAGTTGGTAGAGAGTTTTTCCTTTGAAAATTTATAGAAAGCAGAACAGAGTAGCGAATTGTCTGGCGAACTATGGAAGACTAATAGAGTGCCCGTGCGTTGCCACGGGCTCTTGACATATGACACGTATAAACAATATAACACAAACATAATAATTTAAGAAATTCAGCCGTCTTTGCAATGTAGAATGATAACAAGGAGTAAAATAACGACATGTCCATGACAAAACTGAGCGATATTTGATCTTAAAATGTAGTACCAAGATATCAATATCTAGATGATGCGCTTAAGAATTTCTTTCACAATATCAGGAAAGTTGCCTTTAGCTTCATTACCCCGATGTTTCAGCAAGTATAATAAAAAATTCTTCCTCATCTCGTACCCATCCTGCACAAAAAATTATGTCCTTAGTATGAAACTTTCACGCAGAATGTTTTACGTCATGTAATAAACGATACGCACCGTGCAAACTGGCTTGACCAATTCTTTACCGTTCCACCATAACATAAAATGAAAAACAAAATAGCCAGACACATTCCTGCAATTTATTATATTAATAATATAAATAATATAGTGATTAGAAAAATAAATATTTTTATTATGAATTCATTACCCGTCTATACTCATAGGAACACAAAGTGGAAATAAACGTTGCCATTTAGATATATCATAATTCCAACCAGGCATCTTGATTTCAAGTGCTTTGAAATCCCTTGCAAAACTTTTTAATTTCAGTGAATGGCTCAAATTTTTATCCTCTGTCGATTGTGATGTTTGAATAGGGTCCATAATATGTAGACGATGTGCCTCTTTGTCGATGACATACAATATGTACCGGCCAATGGATGCATAGGGAAGATAAATCTACAAGTGGAGGTATTAGATACAACAATAAACCATGATAACAAAACGGAAAAAAAACTTTACTTACCATGTTGCACGATGAGATGTTGTTGTCCATCCTAGGCCAGCTATCAAATAATGATGACAACTTCTTAATAGTCTCCTTATCACAAAACTTCTGACCTCGTGTTGACTCTAGCATCATGGACTACGTAAAAAAATATAATTGCTTCAACATGGTGATACTAATGGCACATAGAATGAAGAGTAACGATAACTTACACAAAACCTTAGATCCATGTAGTGTATAGGAGGGTCGATGAACAATACCCCCTCGTCACATGCCAGTATACGAACGGCAGTGTTGAAGCAATCATTGTCCATAGGTTGATCCATGTTAAGTATGCACCGAAGTTTCTTAAGGCTTAAGCCCATTCGATCAGGTGTCGAGATAAGGACCCATTCATCCCTAACAATTGGATGGTAAGAAGAATGATAATAAACATGAGCACAATATTAATGGCAACACATGATACTTACTCCAACAACCCCGCATCATCGACCTTCATTATGTAGTTGCAGAGGCCAGCAAGTAACTCATGTTGGTCCGTGGGCATGAAAGTTACTGGGGCAGAACATTTGTCTTTCACTACGTCATGTGGATTATCCAGGATCTCGACATCAGAATAAGCTAAACTTTCGTCATCGTCAGGTTGATGGTATATGGGACATCCTTTTAGCTTATTAAGCTCCAAATCAAGCAAAATGATAATTAATTTTTGTCGAAAGTGTTTCATAAAAAATAACAGAAATTAAAATAATATTTTTGAGATAAAAAATCAGATAATGTAAAAAACATGAAATACCTGGGTGAACATAGTGCATTTGATGTCCAATATTCCATATAATTTAGCATAAATAGTCCACATGACACGCTATAATATATTGAAATAATGCTTTAGAAGTTTACTCAGATAATTGTAATAAAGAAACCATTGTAACAAGTGTTTACCCATTAGTTTGTATTGCTTCTTGAAACTGCTCTACGACGATCCATTTTGTAACGTTGAGATCAGACCACCTATGATCTTTGTTAAACTCCAGACTATGCTCTGCAAGTTTTAGACGCTTCTCGAGTCCTATTAACTAATTTTTTATATGTGATAAGTATTAGGTATTAAGGCAAACAAAACAATGTTTAAGATGAGCAAAAACAACAGATAGTTACCGTAGTAGCAAGGTCATTGCATTTTTATCCGAGAACCAAGTGAGTAAAATACTTGAATCTCACGTTTTTTGGAATTGTCGACTGCTAGATACCAATGGTAGCCCGACATATTAATCGGAATAAATAACTGGTGCAAAAATCATAGTGGTCAGAGTGAGCATTAGATATTAATATTAAAGGGATGGCTATAGAGACGGCACTAACGATATCTTGATCCAGAATAGAATTAACATGATGTACGATGTGACGATATTTTGATGGATCTATGTCGTTTTCACCATCTTCTTTTATTTGGCCAGATACAAACGTGCTAATAATGTGAACTTTTTCACCTGCCCTGTCTCGTAGATGGTCATGATCAAGCATGCAATATATGTAAGCATTTATCACCTGCAATCAACGTTTCAATTAAATTAACATTTTACGCTATTAAATTTTGTTCATACTATAAATTTCAAAGTTTACAAAATTGGTCTTATACCATCATGTAAGAACATATCATCTTTCAAAAGGCATTCTAAATCATTTGTTGATAACAAGACATCTCCAATGTCCACGAATTTGGTTTTCTTGGGGGCAGACATGATTGATTCGATGATTGTAATATCTCTAGGGGTACAAACATAGTCTGTAGACATAATACAAATGTGAGTCTAGTTAGTTTCCAAAATGAGCAAATTTAGCTGACTACAATAGGCAATCTCACAAAGAAAATATTGATGATAAATTTTTAAAAAGTACCTTGTCAGATAATATTTAGATTGGCATCCTTTTTTGGTTTGTTATGATATATCACCGCTTCGACATTATTATTTTGTAAAAATGTAGATGAATTTTGGTCCCCTTTCAACGACGTCCCGACTGAGCCATCAACGGATTTTTTTCAGTGCATCTCCAAAGTCCATATACATGTCTCCTAATTTCTGAAAGAACAAATAAATTAAAAATAGACCTTTCGTAGTATCATCTATAATATAAATGTATAGGGAGGTTAGTGATATGCACCTCTTCTCATGGTGATTCAGTGCGGTCTGTCATCGTTACATCAGTGAGTATGTTTGAACCCATCACTTTATATATATATACTGAAATATAAATTACTAAATGTGATAACACAACTAATTTATCCGAAATAAAAAAAATACATTTAATTATATTACAATATCTAGGTGCTTAAATCATTTTACTAACACAACTATTTTCAATGTAATAAAATAATCTTTTCATTATATTATTAAAATGTTCTACTAAAATCAATTTAGTAACACAACTATTTTCTCTATAATGTTCATGGAAACGTAAGTATTCATCTGAAATTGCTTAAATGTTTTTAAATTATTTTTATAGGCTATGCAAAATTGTCCAACAAAATTTAAAAAATGCAAACAAACCAGAAATAACAAAGTATATTTGTTTTTAATCTAATTTTTTGTTGATACCCTTAGTTTAACATTTTTATCCAAAAATGCAAACAAACCAGAAATAACAAAGCACAAAATTTTATATTTTTATCAACCATGTTTAATGTATATATCCCATCCTTTTTTTGGGAAATGTGTAAACCATAAATATATATGTAAACTGTTAATAACAACTACAACTGGACAAATGGGCCGGTCCAGAACGGCACGTCCAGGGCAGGCTTAAACGCGCCAAACTAATTACTTATATAGGACATGAAAAATTAACCAAAAAAATTACAGAAACTTGCAAACAAGACTTCTACAACAAAGTATTAAATTTTTTTCCTATCTCTTTTATTGTCATACAATTAGTATACATAATTATTTTTATTAATCATATTTAATAACATATATATATATATATATTATTTTTTATATGAGTTTCATATACATTTAATATATAAGATTTCTTTTAATAAATTAGTACAAATGTCAGGATAGCATTTCTAACGTCGAGCACAATTTGCACGTAAGCATAAAATTAGATATCCACCACGGCAAAAAAAACAGGCAAATGGTAAATATGATTACAATATAAATGGTAAAATGAGCCACCCTAAAGATTCCTATAAAAGAAATTACCTTTTGAATGACATTATTTTTGATGGAACAATTGTTACCATGTAAAATGGGTCGGCCAGACACGTAATGGCCCGTCCAGGATCACATGGGCCAGGCACACGTGCTAGCCTCACCGGCCCAGCCAGGCCCAAGCTGGATCATAGCCCGACCCGACAAACCACAAGACAGGCTACAAAACCCTAGCCGTCTGCCGTCTGCCCTCCCCCGCCGCATTGCAACCCTAACCACACTCAGTTATCCCCTCCACCAACTCACTTCCACACCTACTTTCCTTTCCACTTCTCCCCTCCCCCGCCGCATCCCAAGCCTCGACTCCTCCCATCCCCCACAGCAACGCCGACTGCATCCACCAGCCGCGCAACTCCGACC
>NC_041381.1:161122896-161137133 GCF_002162155.2 Triticum dicoccoides
TTGAGAGTGTCAACAACTACTTTCCTATCCACTTCTCCCCTCCCCCGCCGCATCCCAATCCTCGACTTCTCCCCTCCCCCGCAGCAACGCCGCCTACATCGGCCAGCCGGCTGCCGCACAACTCCGACCGCCGGCAGATCTATCACACAAACACCTAACCACTCTCCTTCCCCTACCTTACTCCACTCCTGCCGCTCTTGACCCGGCGGCGGCAGCATCCTCTCCACTCTCCTTTCCCTCACCCACTGTACTGTCTGCGCTCTCGCCCCCACGGCGGCAAAACCGACGACCACGGCTCTCACCGAATCGCTCGAATCCATGCGACGACGGTCGCACCGTAGATCTAGCGGGCGACGGGTGTTATTCCTCCTCGACGGACGACCTGATGCGCCACGAGAGTAGCGCGTATCCGGCGTTGATGGAGTTGAGAAGCAAGGTCAACGTGACCATCTCCGCGGTAAGCAGCTCCACCCATGGCCATTTCGGTTTACACCATTTTTTTGTGTGTGTAATGATGATGGACTAGATTACTACTATCCGTAGCAAGCAGAGCGAGCGCCAGTCCCCTTGTTCCATCGTCATCCGACGCCACATATCTCTCATCTCCTATCCGCTCCGCCTTGCCGTCGCCATGAACTGAACCAAGCACGTGCTCAAGTAAGTCAGGCGGGTGCCCGACCCCTTCCATTTGACGCCGCAATCATGTTTCAACGTCGCAGCCTCCGCCGTCTATCGACCACGCGGCTTTGATGATTTCTTTGCAACCGCCCACCCCAGGTTGATGGAGATTTGTGATGAGAGGGAGACAGCATACCCCAAGCTCTGTCTCGGCAATGCACGGACGACGGTCACAAATCCAGTTATTACTTGCATGCCTGGCTGCTCATCACGAGTAAGCTCCTCCCTAACCACCCCACCCCCCATGCATCAAATATCTCAAGCTCCATACATTAAATATCGCATGCAGACATATCTGCTTATTGTTTGAATATTATATGGTAAGTCTGCATCATGTTCACCCTATCATAATTCAGTATTTGTAAAAGTAGTCAAAGCTACCTGTTATTATGTGATATAGTATTTGTACATGCAGTTGTCTACAAAATACTTGGTCAGATCTTCCACAAGATTTTTCAGTTGGATTAAACATTATATTTTGATCTGACTTGTAATTAACAAAATTAGCAAACTGCTTTCTTCAACGTTTGGGAACTGGGTTCAGTAGTTAGGTTCTCAGTCTAGTCTAATTCTGTGAGGCAAGAAGAGGATATAATTTATATTTGTGGTCATGATACATGATTATTATATTTTTGTTTCAAGATGTGTCAACCTCATGCAACAATAATATGAGCATGATACAGAATTGTTTCTTTCTTATTGTGTTACATTTCTGTTAGTGTTGGCAGTTTGCATAAGTCAGATTTTGCGCCCTTTTGAAAAATATATTTTGCTTTAATTACTTTGCTATTCAAGTTAAATTGTTTATATACATGCATACTATTTGGTTGTACAATGCTATTTGGTTGTATAATCTGGTTGTATATGTATAATAGGAAAATTTCATATCCAAAAATTACATTTCCAAAAAACACAAAAAGAAAATATGTGTTTTAAATGATTTAATTAAATTTGTTAATCAAGCTTATTTGTTGTGCCCCAATCGTACATATGCTAGCTTCCTCCGTATCTATAGTAGACATGTTGACCGTTTAAATTCGAGAAATCTATGTATAACAACGCTATTTTAAAATCTCTCAATTTAAATATCTATTGATCATCTGCCTATCAATAAAACTAACCAAAAAAAATTTGTGTGTGAGCCGAGATGTGTGTCATGCGGTGTTGAGAACGAGCACTGAGAGCAGAGAGATGGAGCCGGGGGATGACAATTACAACTCCTACAACACCAATATGTTAAAAGGCATGGGAGCAGGTACGTGAGAACAAAATATCGACTTAAATGACCGGTTCACATTGATTTCATACAGTCGCGTGTCTGGTTAACTATCAATAACCATTTCATTATTTGTCTATGCTATGTGAGGGTGTAACGATTATGGAGTACATTTACTGCTATGTGTGTTGAAGTCCAGTTAGGGTGCGTTTGGGAGTGATGTATTTTGGTTTTTTTGACTAAGCCGGAATCCGTTAGCACACACTGATTAATCCTTCCAACATGTTGCTTAGGCGAAGCTAAGTTAGCAGATGCTAATTTATTTGGCCATGAAGTAGTTATCTGAAAATACTGTAGGAAAAAAATACCAGCAAAACACTTCGGTGGACTTGACAGTACTCAGAAAATGTATGTTTTTTAGCATCCAGAGTATTTGTTGCCCACAAATCAAAAAATAGTGGTTTCACAGTAGTTCAGTTCTTACTAAAATTATACTGCCAAACTATGCCTTGCTCACTCAAAAAATTGACCAGTTGAATTTTTTGTTGTTTTGTTTGGAAGATCTGTGGTAGTCTGAACAATACTAAACTTAACTATGAATCATGATGATTTTTGCGCGAGGGTCTAAAACTTACATGTGATGGTAGTTCTGCTTTGTAATCAAAATAACACTCTTAAATATTGCATTGAGAGACAATCACCCAGTTTTGGTCAGTTTAAAAAAAATTATAATTGGTGTTGCTATTGTACATAACTCAAAGTCTATTATATCAATTGCAAGTTTTTCTTAAAGTACTGCATTTTGACATGCATAAATTATCTCTCGAGATAAGCTTCTTCAGTTTACTAATTATTGTTTTCCTACTAACTGTGATTTTCATGAAGGGACTAAACAGAGCAAAGGGAAGAAAGAGAATGGACCAATATTGGAGAAGTTGAGTGCACGAAATAATCTGTTGATCTTCTTGTAATTTAAAACCATTTAACCTTTTACCAGTAAAAAAATATTAAGTTTACATTTGATGATTGCCATGGATAAATAAAATAAATATACTTTTTAACTGACATTTTGAATGGTTACATAAACTTTGCTGATTCCACACTATTGTATCTCTTACTGAAAGTTTACATTGCCTACCTTTTTCACATGATTGTGAAAAGTTAGTTTGCTAGCAATTGATATGCGTATTAAGTACGACCTGGTAATACTATCATCATCAATATTTGTTCTTCCCTATGACTCATGTGAATCAGCATGAAACATCTCTTCGGAATATGACTCTGTTACAAATAAAATTCGTTTTTGATTGTAAAAATTCAAACAATTGTCTCTCTTTGAACATTTTTTAAATATTTTATGTTTTCCAATAGGAAAACTTAACAAGTGTTTTCATCTATTACTTATAGCTATTTACATACATGCAAGTGCCTAGTGAAGACATGTACATACCATAATAGTTTTACATTTCTCGTGACAGATATTCCCAAGGCCTACATATTATGGCTGACAGCTATTTCATGGAATCAGTAAGATGGACTTAGAAGACAGGCATGGATAAAACAATGAGGTCATAAAATGGAAAGGAATCTCTGGTAAATTGTTATGCTTACTTAGCTTGTTGTTAAACTTAGGACTGTTCACTAAATTATTGAACCGTATTCCAACATATAAAGTATTTAAGATTATGAATTTTAATTTGCAATGCAAAATTAGGCAGTGAGAACTGTTCATCGGTACAAAAGCAACACACTCAGTTATTGGACAGGCTGCTTCTTGGCCGTGCAAAGTTAGCAGAACAAGCAGCACACCCAGCAATCCAAGTAAGTAAAAGCAACACACTCAGTTATGCAAACATGTACACTAACCGGATCTTGCTGGAATGGGTCATGAAAATGTACAGCAACTTGCGTAAACAGCTCCTAAGCGATTCTGTTGCAAATTTCAGAAATGGTGTCTGGCATACGATGCTCCAGGAAAGGAAGTCGTGTGCTTGATGTATATGTACACTAAGATTGCCGACATTGAGCAATCCAAGTAAGTACAAGCAACCAACTCAAATATGCAATTTCAGAACGGGTGTTTGGCCTACCATGCTCCAGCAAAGATAGTCATTATCGAGTATGAACTTGAGATTCTGTATGTATTTTTTGAACATAGGTACTGAGCGATTATTGAGTATAAACTTGCAATACGTACAGCAGAAGTTGGATCCTGGGCGCGTCCAGAAGGGGATCGCTGTGCGATCCTGGGCATGATCGCCTGCGTCTCGTGTTCGCTGGCGTCACGTAGACAGGATCGCGGCCCCGTCTCCTGAAGCGATCCCACAGCAGATCGCCACCTCATGAGATGATTTTGTGTATGACCTTGTGTATGAACTATTGTGTATGAACTTGCATTACGTACTACTAAAAGGGGAGCAGCGCCGGTTGAGACCCTGTGCGTGTCCAGAAGGGGGTCGCCGTCGGATCGGGGTCGTAATCGCCGGCGTATTTTAATCGGGATCGCGGCCCCGTCTCCTCGCCCGATCCCACAGCAGATAACCGCCTCCTGCAAGCGCGACGGCGAAGGTTTCGACCGGCCGCGGCACAGGGATGGATCGGCCGCGGAGGGGGCGTAGGGGTGGATCGGGCGTGCGAAGGTCTGGTTGGCGGCGGAGATCGATCTGCTGTGGGCACGAGGGATCGATCCCAGGGGTTTTTTTGGCACCGGTTTATTTCGATGGAGGGTAGCGAGTAAGCAGAGGTGGGAGGATGACGGAAAAAAAACGATGGTGGGAGGATGACGAAAATAAACCAGCGAAAATAAACCGCGCGGACTATTCACCAACTGCTTCATTAGGAGTAGAGATTGGAGTGTAGCACGGCTTGTTGGCTACAGAATTTCCCACCTTATATGCTGAAATTTTGCCAGCTGATTGTAACTCTATTTCCATGGAATAAAATTCTCTTTCACCCCGCAAAAAAACTAGTATATGCACGATGGCAAATTTACATCGTTAGTCAGGACGCAAGCAGTGACGGCACGGTCCAACCGTCCAACACACATACCACGGAAGTATCAGCAGCCGCGCGCCTATTTATTCACGAACTCGCCTATGTGCTCCAAGAAGCAGAGCAAAGC
This sequence comes from Triticum dicoccoides, assembly GCF_002162155.2. Taxonomy (NCBI): domain Eukaryota; kingdom Viridiplantae; phylum Streptophyta; class Magnoliopsida; order Poales; family Poaceae; genus Triticum; species Triticum dicoccoides. Next base: position 161,127,912 of record NC_041381.1, read on the forward strand.
AAGGTGCGATGGCGCCGGAGGTGAAGGTGTACGGGTGGGCGGTGTCGCCGTTCGTGGCTCGCCCGCTGCTGTGCCTGGAGGAGGCCAACGTCGACTATGAGCTCGTTCCCATGAGCCGTGAGGCCGGCGACCACCGCCACCCGGACTTCCTCGCCCGGAACCCCTTCGGCCAGGTCCCTGTCCTCGAGGACGGCAACCTCACCCTCTTCGGTACACCTACTTCCATCATCCTCTCTTCTCTGAAGTAGGAACCAAGATATTACGTATAAGAGTCTGAAATCCCACACGCAGAGTCGCGCGCGATCGCGAGGCACGTGCTGCGCAAGCACAAGCCGGAGCTGCTGGGCTCCGGCTCGCCGGAGTCCACGGCGATGGTGGACGTGTGGCTGGAGGTGGAGGCCCACCAGCACCACCCCGCGGCCGCCGCCATATTCGTGCAGTGCATCGTGTCGCCGCTCCTGGGCGGCGCGCCGGACCAGGCGGTGGTGGACGAGAACGTCTCCAAGCTGAGGAAGGTGCTGGAGGTGTACGAGGCGCGGCTGTCGGCGTCGAGGTACCTCGCCGGGGGAGACATCAGCCTCGCCGACCTCAGCCACTTCCCCATCATGCGCTACTTCATGCAGACGGAGTACGCGTCAATGGTGGAGGAGCTGCCCCACGTGAACGCGTGGTGGGAGGGGCTCAAGGCCAGGCCCACGGCGAGGAAGGTGGCGGAGTTCATGCCGCCGGACCTTGGGCTTGGAAAGAAGGCAGAGCAGTTATGACAAGTTGACACCAACGCCGGACTGCCGGCGACGGTGACCGATCGAACAAGGCACGGAATCACCGGTTTTGCATTGTACCGCTTTGAAGATTTTTTGTCTCACGCATGAATAAAATGCAAGATACTTCTTCCGTTTCAAAATAATTGAAGTTCTAGATCCTAAATCAAACTTCATTAAATTTAACCAAGTTTATATAAACATATTTCAATATCAAATTTGCTCCTTTAGATTGATTATAAAAATAGAGATAATTGGTTTTATGCCCCTAATTGTGTCCTGCTCGACAGGATTGCCCCTAATTTCCAAAACCAGCGGTTCTGTCCAACCCATTTTGGTCGTCTTGTGTTTTTGTGTCATTTGACCGTTTGACCGTCACTTTGAAAACTTCATAACTAATTCATACTAAATCAGAAAAATGCAAATAAGATACTAAAATGTTTGAAAAACATCACCTGTATGTCAATGTCACTTGCATTCATAACAAAAGTGTTGGTAAGTGCCCATCCGAGTTTTAGCTCTTATCACACCACCATGAACAGTAGAATCTTAAAATGTTCAAAAAAAATCCCAAAAAAATTGGTGTCAAAGAATAACAAATATTTTCAGTGCTTGTCAAGTTTCATCAGGGAATGACATTTGTAGAAGTCCATGAATGCAAGTGACATTGACATACATGTGATGTTTTTTCGAACATTTTGTTATCTTATTTGCATTTTTCTGATTTAGTATGAATTAGTTATGAAGTTTTCAAAGTGACGGTCAAAGGGCAAAAGCACAAGACGACCAAAGTGGGTTGGACAGAACTGTTGACTTTTGGAAATTAGGGGCAATCCTGTCAAGTGAGACACAACTAGGGGCATAAAACCAATTATCCCTAAAAATTATATATTTTCGTATGTTGATAATGATATACACTTGACATTTCCTACGACCGTTTTCACGCTAACGCTCTATGCCGTTGGATGACACGCAGGATCACAGTGCCGGGCGCCTCACCACATCACCTTTGAAAGCCGTTCGTTCCCATAGGAACCGCGCGAACATGGTGGTTATACCGCACCTTCCCTCACCCACTCGCCTCAGTCGTCCCGGTCTTCACATTTCCCTCGATTCCTCTCCGTCTTCTCATCTGCCCGGCGATCTGTGCACCGCACTTGCCGACAATGGCTTCGCAGATTACATTGCAAGCCATCATCGACCTCAGCACTGATGACTGTGCCTGATGACCCCGATGATTGCACGCTATCTGTGGCACCCAAAGTCGACCACGCCCCCACTGGCGGCACTGCCGGTTACCATGGCCCCGGCGACCACACTACCGGCTACCATGCCTCGTCATTCGCGCATCATCTTGTGTCCCACCGTCTACGACCGAGCTCTGCCTACCTACGATGACAATTATGTCAGCAATGCGATGGATGACGCGTCAGGTGGATCCCAATCCAACCCCTTCTCTTGTCACGACGCGACGCAGGTGAGAGCATGATGTTGCAGTGGCTCTTGGTGACGAGAAGTTGGGAGCCAGAGCCACTGCTTTGTTGATGTAGGTGGACTTCTGCTGGCCTCGGCCTCCAACATCATCTCCAAGCCCCTCCCAACGAGACGTCCTATAGATCCGAGGTATGGTCTCATGTCCTTCCTTTCCCTTTCTGTCTAGTCAATAGTCTGTTGTGATGTTAGCCAATTTAGATTAATTCCAACAGTTTGTGGTGCTAGTCTCCAACCGATATTTCCATGTTCCAAGAATCATTTGCTACTGATAGAACACCTATTTTTAAGACTTAGGGGATGTAATTGGATGGGGGTTCAGTGCAACCGGTGCTGAAAGGATCGAGATGGACCTAGTGGTGGGGCGGGGAGATGAATAGGTAGAATTACAAATTTTAACGGCTACTTAGCAATTTTAGGCAATAATGCGGAATATGAAAGTGAGCCTAACAATTCCAAGAGTTCTAAGGCCCTGTTTGTTTGGACTTTTGCTTCTGCTTTTGCAGCTTTTCCACTTTGACCAAAAAGCCATTAAACTACTATATAGGTGCTTTTGGAGATTTTATGGCTTTTGGTGAATCAATATAACAATATTTGACTCCAAAGGTCATAAAAGCTCCAAAAGCACTTATTTAGGAGATTTTATGGCTTTTTGGCCGAAGTGGAAAAGCTGCAAAAGCACAAGCAAAAGCCCAAACAAACGGGGCCTAAGCAAGATAATCAACTACAACAAATAGCATGGTAAGCAAGCATAATATAATGAAAGTAAAGACTAAGTGACAAGTAACCATAAGTAGGGAGTTAGGGTTACGGATAACCGCAACTCCGAGAAACAAGGATGTATGCCGATGTTCACTTTCTTGGAGGGAACCTAGTCAACGTTAGAGAAGTGGATGTTACCACGAAGGATCACCCTATCTCCCTTTGTGACAAGACCACGAAGGCGTTTCTCAATCACTAGTGGTAGACCTTGAGGTGGTCTACAAACCTTCACAAACTTTTCGAGGGTAATCACAGAGAACAATTCCTCTCCGAAGAACTCCTACCATTTTGGAGTCTCCAACCTCCAAGAGTAACAAGACCTAGGGGAAAGCTCAAGACTTGCTCAAATCACAATTTGCTTCGCTCAAAAGAAGGAAGGGGAGTAGATCTTTCTTCTAATTGGAACAACTCTCAAGGGCTCTCACAAATCTTCTCGGGATCTAAGGTTTAGTGTGGGAGAGTATGAGAGGGAGCACTTGTGTTCTTGGGGAAGATATGAATGTAGTGGTCAACCCTCTCCCGAAGTGGGAGAGGGGTATTTATAGATCCCCAAAAATGCGACCATTTCGTACATTAAGTGACCTACCAGGAAGATCCAAATACCTACCCGAATGATCCGGGCAATGCCCGGACAATCCATCTAGGGATCCGGATGATCTAGCTAGGTCAACTTAGACCACTCGCACAGAGTTGTCCGAACATCCGGGAGGGAGTCCGGATAATATTACATAGGCGACAATGCTTAGGTGTCACTAGTAGAAAAAGGGCCTTATGTTCAAATCTTTAGTCCCGGTTTGTAATAGAACCGACACTAATGTGACCATTAGTGCCGGTTCCAATGGCTAGGCGGGCGGCTCTCATTAGTACCGGTTCGTGGCGAACCTTTAGTACCAGTTCATGCCACAAACCGGTACTAAAGAGGTGGTGGCAGGCTTGTGTCAGGCTGCAGCCCACCATAACCTATAGTACCGGTTCATGCCACAAACCGGTACTAGAGTTTTTTACTTCATTCTTTCTGCAACAGTTTTTTAGTCCCACCTCGCTCCGATAATAGGGTTTTTACCACCTTAAATATGTTACTTCTCAAACTATCATGAGCACTTGGTCTTCATTGAACTCTATGTGTAGGATGTGTGGCTGCAATAGGAATCTTCGTCGGTTCTTAAACCGGTGAAGATTCCTATTGACAATTCAAATTCTACACAAAAAGATCATTGATGATCAATGTATTTTTGATATATATTTTTACATGTTTACACATAGTAGTAGCGCGGTTTAGGAAAAACTGGATGCACTTTGTGTACAAACTTGACAATCTCTTTCAAAGTATCAGGGTTTCGGACAAAAACTCATCTGTTACAAAGGCATTTCTTACTTTTTTTTAAATTTATTACAACTCCAAACTTTTTGTGCGTTCAGTATGCACCATTCAAAGCCACGTCATCAACTTTCAACCCTTTCTGCCTTCATTTTCTATTTTTCATGCATATACAGATTTTTTTAGCCAAATGACCCTGCTATTGGAAAGCAATACAAATGAACTCTGAAAAGATTGAAAGTTGGCATGGTATCATCATTTCACCCACATAGCATGTGCAAAAAAGTTGAGAGGGTTACGGCAAAAACTAGATGCACTTTGTATACAAACTGGACAATCTCTTTCGAAGTATCAGGGTTTAAGATGAAAACTCATCTGTTACAAAGGCACTTCTCATTTTTTTTAAATTATTACAACTCCAGACTTTTTATGCGTTCAGTATGCACCATTCAAAGCCACGTCATCAACTTTCAACCCTTTCTGCCTTCATTTTCTATTTCATGCATATACTGATTTTTTGAGCTGAATGACCCTGATATTGAAAAGCACTACAAATGAACTCTGAAAAGGTTGAAAGTTGGAATGGTACCATCATTTCACCCATATAGCATGTGCAAAAAAGTTTAGAGGGTTACGGCAAAAACTAGATGCACTTTGTGTACAAACTGGACAATCTCTTTCGAAGTATTAGGGTTTCAGACGAAAACTTATCTGTTACAAAGGCACTTCCCATTTTTTAAAACTTATTACAACTCCAGACTTTTTGTGCATTTAGTATGCACCATTAAAAGCCACGTCATCAACTTTCAACTCTTTCTGCCTTCATTTTCTATTTTTCGAGCATATACTGATTTTTTTGAGCTAAATGACCCTGATATTGAAAAGCACTATAAATGAACTCTAAAAAGGTTGAAATTCGGCATGGTATCATCATTTCACCAACATAGAATGTGCAAAAAAGTTGAGAGGGTTACGGCAAAAACTGGATGCACTTTGTGTACAAACTGGACAATCTTTTTCGAAGTATCAGGGTTTCGGACGAAAACTCATATGTTACGAAGGCACTTCTCATTTTTTAAAACTTATTACAACTCAAGTCTTTTTGTGCGTTCACCATACACCATTCAAAGCCACGTCATCAACTTTCAACCCTTTCTGCCTTCATTTTCTATTTTTCATGCATATACTGATTTTCTTGAGCTAAATGACCCTGATATTGAAAAGCACTACAAATAAACTCTGAAAAGGTTGAACGTTGGCATGGTATCATCATTTCACCCACATAGCATGTGCAAAAAATTTGAGAGGTTTACAGCAAAAACTGGATGCACTTTGTGTACAAACTGGACAATCTCCTTCGAAGTATCAGGGTTTTGAACGAAAACTCATATGTTAGAAAGGTACTTCTCATTTTTTTAAACTTATTACAACTCCAAACTTTTTGTGCGTTCAGTATGCACCATTCAAAGCCACATCATCAACTTTCAACCCATTCTGCCTTCATTTTCTATTTTTCATGCATATACTGATTTTTTGAGCTAAATGACCCTGATATTGAAAAGCACTACAAATGAACTCTGAAAAGGTTGAAAGTTGGCATGGTATCATCATTTTACCCACATAGTATGTGCAAAAAAGTTGAGAGGGTTACGGCAAAAACTGAATGCCCTTTGTGTACAAACTGGACAATCTCTTTCGAAGTATCAGGGTTTCGGACGAAAACTCATCTGTTACGAAGACACTTCCCATTTTTTTAAACTTATTATAACTCCAGACTTTTTGTGCGTTCAGTATGCACCATTCAAAGCCACGTCATCAACTTTCAACCCTTTTTGCCTTTATTTTCTATTTTACATGCATATACTGATTTTTTGAGCTAAATGACCCTGATATTCAAAAGCACTACAAATGAACTCTGAAAAGGTTGAAAGTTGGCATGGTATCATCATTTCACCCACATAGCACGTGCAAAAAAGTTGAGAGGGTTTTGCCAAAAACTAGATGCACTTCGTGTACAAACTGGACAATCTGTTTCGAAGATCTGGGTTTCAGACGAAAACTCATCTGTTACAAAGGCACTTCTCTTTTTTTCAAACTTATTACAACTCCAGATTTTTTGTGCGTTCAGTATGCACCATTCAAAACCACGCCATCAACTTTCAACCGAATGACCCTGATATTGAAAAGCACTACAAATGAACTCTGGAAAGGTTGAAAGTTGGCATCGTATCATCATTTCACCCACATAGCATGTGCAAAAAAGTTGAGAGGGTTTTGGCAAAAACTGGATGCACTTCGTGTACAAACTAGACAATCTCTTTCGAAGTATCAGGGTTTCGGACGAAAACTCATCTGTTACAAACGCACTTCTCATTTTTAAAACTTATTAGAGCAACTCTAGCAGACGCCGCATCCCGCCCCGACCTAGAAAATAACCGCCAAAATGCGTGTTGGGGCGGAAAAACCTGGCCGACCAGACCCCGCATCCCGCCCTGGCCCGCAAAAATTTTTAGGGGGCGCGACAAAATCTCGGCCCCAACCCACGAATACGCGGGTTTCCCCGTCGCGACTGCGGTGCCCTGCATCACAAAGAAGTAGTTGGCAGGAGGGACATTTCAACCGCACGCATTTTCCCCACCCCTTCCATCGCCGACCGCCCTTGCTTTCGCCCGCCCGCTGCCGGCGATTCCGCCAAATCTGCGGGTAGAAACGTGCGGCGGGGCCACCCACCATCCTCCCGCGCTATCACGCTGCACCGACCCCCCGGATCCGGCGAGAAGAGCGCCCTCGTCGTTGCCGCCACCGGTGATCGATCACCGTCGAGCCCGCCCCTCGTCGCCGCCTGGGATCACCCGCCTCATCCTCCACCAGTTAGTGCGTATTTTGTGATCTTTGCGAGCGAGCCCTATAGTTCCTTGACGCGCTGGTGTGCATGTAGATGGATTTGAGCCCGTGTGAAGGTAGCATTGATTGCATGCATTGGACATGGAAAAATTCCCCGAAGGCATGACAAGGAATGTATTGTGGCAAGTCTCGTGGTGCAACAATTGTGCTAGAGGCCGTAGCATTTGAGGATTTATGGATTTGGCATTGCTTCTTTGGTATGCCGGGCACTCTCAATGATATCAATGTGTTGCAACGGTCTCATTTGTTTGCTAGACTTGCTAGTGGTGATGCTCCTGCTTGCAACTACACTATTAGTAGGCATGAATACACAAAAGGGTACTATCTTGCAGATGGTATATACCCTCCTTGGTGCACATTTGTCAAGAGCATCAAAGAACCCAAAACTAAAAAATAGTGTGAATTTGCAAGGGTGCAAGAGGCGCAGCCCAAAAAGACATTGAACGAGCATTCGGTGTTTTGCAATCTAGGTTTGCCATTGTCCGTGGTCCTGCTTGTTTTTTGTATAAGAAAACCTTGAAAAATATCATGACATGTTGTGTTATCCTTCACAATATAATTCTTGAAGATGAGAGAGGAATGAACTTGGAATTCTTCTACGACAATGTGGGTAGCCGTGTCAAACAAGCTAGAGAACCTAACCGCATTAGAGCTTTTCTTCAGACATACAAGGAGATTGAAAATGCAGACACACATTTTCAGCTTCAGGAGGATCTCATTGAGCACCATTGGCAAAGGGCTGGACAGTGACTCCTTTTTGTATTCATTTGTATTGGTACTCATCACAAGTTTTGTATTGCATTATTTAAGATTTGAGTAATTATTTGTAATGTGGATGATTGTTGTATTGTGTTGCATTTGAATAATTATTTAGTTTGCTTCTGTTTGTTGTATTATGCTGGATTTGATATATTTTGCGGGCCAATGAGATGCGGAAAGCAGCGGTGCAAGAGCAGACACCGCAAAGCCGACCTGTATAAAAGCATATTCGGCGAATATACTTATATACGGGTCGGTTTGGGGAGTCTACATCTGCAGCCGTCCTTGCCGTCCCGCAAAAGCCGTTCTCCGCGAACTACAAAGGAGTTTTGCGGGCCGGCAAGATGCAGGGTCTGCTAGAGTTGCTCTTACAACTCCAGACTTTTTGTTTGTTCAGTATGCACCATTCAAAGCCACGTCATCAACTTTCAACCCTTTCTTCCTTTATTTTTTATTTTACATGCATATACTGATTTTTTGAGCTAAATGACCCTGATATTGAAAATCACTACAAATGAACTCTAAAAAGGTTGAAGTTGACATGGTATCATTATTTCACCCACATAGCATTTGCAAAAAAGTTGAGAGGGTTACGGCAAAAACTGGATGCACATTGTGTACAAACTGGACAATCTCTTTCGGAGTATCAGGGTTTCAAACAAAAACTCATCTGTTACAAAGGCACTTCTCATTTTTTAAACTTATTACAACTCCAGAATTTTTGTGTGTTCAGTATGCACCATTCAAAGACACATCATCAACTTTCAACCCTTTCTGCCTTCATTTTCTATTTTTCATGTGTATACTAATTTTTTTGAGTTAAATGACCCTGATATTGAAAAGCACTACAAATCTCATTTTCTATTTTTTGTACCTAAAGCAAAATATTCACAAAAAAACTATAAATACAGCATAAAACAACTCAGAAATAAATAAAAAAATATTAAAAATATTATAGCTAAAAGCAAAAATATTCACAAAGAAACTCAAAATACAACATAAAACAACTCAGAAATAATTAAAAGAATATTAAATTTGTTGTACCTAAAGCAAAAATATTCACAAAGAAACTCTAAATATAACACAAAACAACTCAAAAATAAATAAAAGAATATTCAATTTTATGTACCTAAAGCAAAAATATTCACAAAGAAACTATAAATACAACATAAAACAACTCAGAAATAAATAAAAGAATATTAAATTTTATGTACCTAAAGCAAAAAT
>NC_041381.1:161137847-161197034 GCF_002162155.2 Triticum dicoccoides
AATAATTTTTTTTGTACCTGAAGCAAAAATATTCACAAAGAGACTCTAAATACAACATAGAACAACTCAGAAATAAATAAAATAATATTAATTTTTTTGTACTTAAAGCAAGAATATTCATAAAGAAACTATAAATACAACATAAAACAACTCATAAATAAAAAATATTAAATTTTTTGTACTGAAAGCAAAAATATTCAGAAAAAACTCTAAATACAGCATAAAACAACTCAGTAATAAATAAAAGAATATTAATTTTTTTGTACCTAAAGCAAAAATATTCACAAAGAAACTCTAAATACAACATAAAACAACTCAGAAATAAATAAAATAGAAAAGAAAAACTACATAAAAAACTCTACGCGCTGCACAGTGGACCTGCTTGGGCTTGGGCCAGGAAACAGACCCCATAAGGCCGAGAAGGCCCACAGGACAGCGCGGCAAAGTTAGGCCCAGAAGCCTGCTAAAGAGAGGAGCTTGAGAGAGCTACCGCATTGGTACTTATAAACCAGTGCGGACGCCCTCGCTAGCGAGGTGGGACTAAACTTGCCGCACAGGACCTGCGCCAGCGCACGCCTTTAGTACCGGTTCGTGGCTCTAACCGGTACTAAAGGGTGGTCTTTAGTACTGGTTGGAGCCACTAACCGGTACTAAAGGTGGTCGCTTTTGGCCGTTTTGCCTGACCAAATTTGACCTTTAGTACCGGTTGGTGGCCCCAACCGGTACTAAAGGCCCCTCCTATATATAAAGAGCACTTATGAAAATTTCAGTTAGTTTCTTCTTCATCTGCTTCGTCATCGTGCCCATCTCCATCGCCGCCGCGCCCGTCGCCCCGTCGCCGCCCCCGCCGCGCCCGTCCCCGTCGCCGCCACTAGGGCTGGACCAAAAGCTCGTAGCTCGCGAGCTTAATGAGCGCTCGATAGTTCGGCTCGTTAAGCTCGGAGCTCTCTTTTAATGAATAGAGCCAATCATTGATTTTAGCTCGTTAAGCTTAACGAACGAGCTAACGAGTTTCACGAGTAGCTCATTAAGGTCGTTAGTAACAACATAACGCGTATTTTCATCTTATGTGACAAACTTTTTGTAGCACCTCATCCCATGAATTCAATCTAATCAACATATGAGGCAACTTTTATATGAACAAAATTTGCCATGATACAAGTAGTATTCTCTGCAATTTGCCATGATCAAGATGTGACGCCCGGATAAGGATGGCAATGGGTAGGGTATGGACAGGGTAGAGCAATACCATACCCATACCCGTATAGTCGGTGGGTACAAAATTCTACCCATACCCGTACCCATGGGTATGAAACTTTACCCATACCCATACCCGGTGGGTACCTGTACCCATTGGCTACCCAATGGGTAGAACAAATAGTACATGAGTTGTTCACATTTTTACGCTCATTGATAGCACATTTGACAAAAAAACAATTATCTCAACTCAATAACTGGTAGATAAGTACAACATACTCATAAGTCAATAGGAGTAGACAACCACATGACAAATTAATGATTAATTGACAACAACTTAACATTAGTTTACAAGCGGGCAGGGTATGGGTATACCCGTGGGTACAAAGTTATACCCGTACCCTACCCATGACTTAACGGGTAGGGTATGGGTATTACCCATGGATATAAAATTGTGCCCATACCCTGCCCATGTGGGTACAGTACCCGCGGATACCCGTACCCGTGGGTAAAATTGCCATCCTTACGCCCGGATGTTTAAGCTACAGTAACCCACCACTAATGTTGCCGTGTCACTACAATTACTGTTGGTAAACTCGCGTTGTTTCAAACCTTGTTCAAATTCAAATTTAAATTCGAGTCAATCTTTAAAAGTTCTCAAATTTCGAAACTAAAATGTTCTAGGTGTTGCAGATAATGCCTGGATATTTGTCATGGTGAACCAACATTTTTATAAATTGGTTTATGATACGTCTCCAACGTATCTATAATTTTTGATTGCTCCATGCTACTTTATCTACTGTTTTGGACTATATTGGGCTTTATTTTCCACTTTTATATTATTTTTGCTACTGACCTATTAACCGGAGGCCCAACCCAGAATTGCTGTTTTTTTTGCCTATTTCAGTGTTTTGAAGAAACAGAATATCAAAGGGAGTCCAAACGGAATGAAACCTTCAGGAACGTGATTTTCTCACCGAACGTGATCCAGGAGACTTGGACCCTACTCCAAGAAGTGCTAGAGGCGGTCACGAGGGTGGAGGGCGCGCCCCCTACCTCGTGGGCCCCCTGTTGCTCCACCGATGTACTCCTTCCTCCTATATATACCTACGTATCCCCAAACGAACAAAAAGGGAGCCAAAAACCTAATTCCACCACCGCAACCTTCTGTATCCATGAGATCCCATCTTGGGGCCTGTTTAGGAGCTCCGCCGGAGGGGGCATCCACCATGGAGGGCTTCTACATCAACACCATAGCCCCTCCGATGAAGTGTGAGTAGTTTACTTCAGACCTTCGGGTCCATAGCTAGTAGCTAGATGGCTTATTCTCTCTTTTTGGATCTCAATACAATGTTCTCCCCCTCTCTTGTGGAGATCTATTAGATGTAATCTTCTTTTTGCGGTGTGTTTGTTGAGACCGATGAATTGTGGGTTTATGATCCAACTTATCTATGGAAAATATTTGAATCTTCTCTCAATTCTTTTATGTATGATTGAGTTATCTTTGCAAGTCTCTTCGAATTATCCTTTTTGGTTTGGCCAACTAGATTGGTAGTTCTTGCAATAGGAGAAGTGCTTAGCTTTGGGTTCAATCTTGTGGTGTCCTTACCCAGTGACAGAAAGGGTTGCAAGGCACGTATTGTATTGTTGCCACCGAGGATAACAAGATGGTTTTTTTTATCATATTGCATGAATTTATCCTCTACATCATGTCATCTTGCTTAAGGCGTTACTCTGTTTTTAACTTAGTACTCTAGATGCATGTTGGATAGCGGTCAATGAGTGGAGTAATAGTAGTAGATGCAGAATCGTTTCGATCTACTTGTCTTGGACGTGATACCTATATACATGATCATTGCCTAGATATGCTCATAACTATGCTCAATTCTGTCAATTGCTCAACAGTAATTTGTTCACCCACCATAGAATATCTATGCTCTTGAGAGAAGCCACTAGTGAAACCTATGGCCCCCGGGTCTATTCTCATCATATCAATCTCTATCGCTTTATTACTTGCTTTGTTTTTACTTTGCCTTTTACTTTTCACTTTGCATCTATCTATCAAAAATACCAAAAATATTATTTATCATCTCTATCAGATCTCACTCTCGTAAGTGACCGTGAAGGGATTGACAACCCCTAATCATGTTGGTTGCGAGTAGCTATCGTTTTGTGCAGGTACGATGGACTTGTGCGTGGTCTCCTACTGGATTGATACCTTGGTTCTCAAAAACTGAGGGAAATACTTACGCTACTTTGCTGCATCATCCTCTCCTCTTCGGGGAAATCCAATGCAGTGCTCAAGAGGTAGCAAGAAGAATTTCTGGCGCCATTGCCGGGGAGGCTCACGCAAGCAAGTCAACCATACCAATTACCCATCACAATCCCTATCTCTCGCATTACATTATTTGCCATTTGCCTCTCATTTTCCTCTCCCCCACTTCACCCTTGCCGTTTTATTCTCCCTCTCTTTCCCAATCTCCTCCTCTCTTTCCCGTTTGCCTTTTCTCGTTGCCTTTCTGTTTGCTTGTGTGTTGGATTACTTGTTGCCATGGCGCAAGATAATACCAAATTGTGTGATTTCTCGAATACCAATAATAATGATTTCCTTAGTACTCCGATTGCTCCACTTAATAATGATGAGTCTTGTGAAATCAATACCGCTTTGTTGAATCTTGTTATGAAAGATCAATTCGCCGGCCTTCCTAGTGAAGATGTCGCTACTCATCTAAATTTTTTTGTTGATTTGTGTGATATGCAAAAGAAGAAAGATACAGATAATAATATTGTCAAATTGAAGTTATTTCCGTTTTCGCTTAGAGATCGTGCTAAAGTTTGGTTTTTGTCTTTGCCTAAAAATAGTATTGATTCTTGGAACAAGTGCAAAGATGCTTTTATCTCTAAGTATTTTCCTCCCGCTAAGATCATCACTCTTAGGAACGATATCATGAATTTTAAACAACATGATCATGAGCATGTTTCCCAATCTTGGGAAAGAATGAAATTGATGCTCCGCAATTGCCCTACTCATGGTTTGAATTTATGGATGATCATACAAAATTTTTATGCCGGATTGAATTTTGCTTCTAGAAATCTTTTATATTTGGCCGCGGGAGGCACGTTTATGGAAATTACGTTAGGAGATGCCATAAAATTGCTTGATAATATTATGGCTAATTATTCTCAATGGTACACCGAAAGATCTTCTAGTAAAAAAGTGCATGCTATAGAAGAAATCAATGTTTTGAGTGAAAAGATGGATGAACTTATGAAGATGTTTGCTCCTAAAAATACACCTCTTGATCCCAATGATATGCCTTTGTCTACCTTGCTTGAGAACAATAATGAATCTATGGATGTGAATTTTCTTGGTAGGAATGGTTTTGGAAACAACGCGTATAGAGGGAATTTTAATCCTAGGCCTTATCCTAGTAATCCCTCTAATAATTATGGAACTTCCTACAACAACTCTTATGGAAATTTTAATAAGATGCCCTCTGAATTTGAGAGTAGTGTTAAAGAGTTTATGAATTCACAAAAGAATTTTAATGCTTTGCTTGAAGAGAAATTGCTTAAAGTCGATGATTTGGCTAGGAACGTTGATAGAATTTCTCTTGAAATTGATTCTTTAAAGCTTAGATCTATTCCTCCTAAGCATGATATCAATGAATCTCTCAAAGCCATGAGAATTTCCATTGATGAGTGCAAGGAAAGAACCGCTAGGATGCGTGCTTCCAAAGATGCCTTTATTAAAGCGTGTTCTTCCAATTCCTATGAAAATCAAGATGAAGATCTAAAAGTTATTGATGTATCCCCCATTAAATCTTTGTTTTGCAATATGAATCTTGATGAAACTAAATATGATCTTCCTTTATCTAGAAGGCGTTCTAAGAATTCGGAGTTTCTAGATCTTGATGATGAATTTGATGAAAGTGGGATTGAAAGAAATAAAAACCTAGATGTTGCTAAACCCACTATTTTGGATCTCAAGGAATTTAATTATGAAAATTGCTCTTTAATTGGTTGTATTTCCTTGTTGCAATCCGTGCTAGATTCTCCTCATGCTTATAGTCAAAATAAGGCCTTTACCGAACACATTGTCGATGCCTTGATGCAATCTTATGAAGAAAAACTTGAGTTGAAAGTTTCTATCCCTAGAAAACTCTATGATGAGTGGGAACCTACTATTAAAATTAAAATTAAAGATTATGAGTTTCACGATTTGTGTGATTTGGGTGCTAGTGTCTCTACTATTCCCAAAGCTTTGTGTGATTTGCTAGATTTCCGTGATTTTGATGATTGCTCTCTAAACTTGCATCTTGCGGATTCCACTATTAAAAAACCTATGGGAAGAATTAATGATGTTCTTATTGTTGCAAATAGGAATTATGTGCCCGTAGATTTTATCGTTCTTGATATAGATTGCAATCCTTCATGTCCTATTATTCTTGGTAGACCTTTCGTTAGAACGATTGGTGCAATTATTGATATGAAGGAAGGGAATATTCGAGTCCAATTTCCCTTAAAGAAGGGCATGGAACACTTCCCTAGAAAGAAAACAAAATTATCATATGAATCTATCATGAGATCCACTTATGGATTGCCTACCCAAGAAGGCAATACCTAGATCTATCCTTGCTTTTATGCCTAGCTAGGGCGTTAAACGATAGCGCTTGTTGGGAGGCAACCCAATTTTATTTTTGTGTTTTTTTGTTTTTGCTTCTGTTTAGGAATAAATAATCCATCTAGCCTCTGTTTGGATGTGCTTTTATATTTTAGTTAGTGTTTGTGCCAAGTAGAACCTATAGGATAACCTACGATGATAGTTGATTTGATTCTGCTGAAAAACAGAAACTTTGCGTGCACGAATATAATTTTGTTAAATCACAGGAATGTGATTTTGTGTTGATTCTTTTTGCTGCTGTTCAATAAACAAATTGTCCAGGATTTCCTATTTTGGTAGAATGTTTAGAGTTCCAGAAGTTTGCGTTAGTTACAGATTGCTACAGACTGTTCTGTTTTTGACAGATTCTGTTTTACGGGTGTTGTTTGCTTATTTTCATGAATCTATGGCTAGTAAAATAGTTTATAATCCATAGAGAAGTTGTAATACAGTAGGTTTAACACCAATATAAATAAAGAATGAGTTCATTACAGTACCTTAAGTAGTTCTTTGTTTTCTTTCTCTAACGGAGCTCACGAGATTTCTGTTGAGTTTTGTGTTGTGAAGTTTTCAAGTTTTGGGTGAATTCTTTTGATGGATTATGGAACAAGGAGTGGCAAGAGCCTAAGCTTGGGGATGCCCATGGCACCCCCAAGATAATCCAAGGACACCAAAAAGTCAAAGCTTGGGGATGCCCCGGAAGGCATCCCCTCTTTCGTCCACTTCCATCGGTAATTTACTTGGAGCTATATTTTTATTCACCACATGATATGTGTTTTGCTTGGAGCGTCTTGTATTATTTGCGTCTTTGCTTGTTAGTCTACCACAATCATCCTTGCTGTACACACTTTTTGAGAGATACATACATGAATTGGAATTTGTTAGAATACTCTATGTGCTTCACTTATATCTTTTGAGCTTGATACTTTTGCTCATAGTGCTTCACTTATATCTTTTGAGCGTAATAATTTTTGCTCTAGTGATTCACTTATATATTTTAGAGCACGGTGGTGGATTTGTTTTAAAGAAAATATTGATCTCTCATGCTTCACTTAGATTATTTTGAGAGTCATTAATAGCATGGTGATTCGCTTAATGTTAATATACTTGGTGTTCAAGATATGTGAAACTTTCTTTTGAGTGCGTTGAATACTAAGATAAGTTTGATGCTTGATAATTGTTTTGAGATATGAAGATGGTGATATTAGAGTCATGCTAGTTAAGTAGTTGTGAATTCAAAGAATACTTGTGTTGAAGTTTGTGATTCCCGTAGCATGCACGTATGGTGAACCGTTATGTGATGAACTTGGAGCATGATTTATTTATTGATTGTCTTCCTTATGAGTGGCGGTCGGGGATGAGCGATGGTCTTTTTCCTACCAATCTATCCCCCTAGGAGCATGCCCGTAATACTTTGCTTTGATAACTTCTAGATTTTTGCAACAAGTATATGAGTTCTTTATGACTAATGTTGAGTCCATGGATTATATGCACTTTTTCCCATCCTTCCACCTTTGCTAGCCTCTCTAATACCGTGCACTTTTCGCCGGTATCATACACCCACCATATACCTTCCTCAAAACAGCCACCATACCTACCTATCAGGGCATTTCCATAGCCATTCCGAGATATATTACCATGCAACTTTCCACCGTTCCGTTTATTATGACACGCTCCATCATTGTCATATTGCTAGCATGATCATGTAGTTGACATCGTATTTGTGGCAAGGCCATCGTTCATAATTCTTTCATACATGTCACTCATGATTTGTTGCATATCCCGGTACACCATCGGAGGCATTCATATAGAGTCATACTTTGTTCTAAGTATCGAGTTGTAATTATTGAGTTGTAAGAAAAATAAAAGTGTGATGATCATCATTATTAGAGCATTGTCCCAAGTGAGGAAAGGATGATGGAGACTATGATTCCCCTATAAGTCGGGATGAGACTCCAGACGAAAGAAAAAAGGGGGCCAAAAAAAGAGAAAGTCCCAAACAAAAAAAGAGAGAAAAAGAGAGAAGGGACAATGCTACTATCCTTTTACCACACTTATGCTTCAAAGTAGCACCAAGATCTTCATGATAGAGAGTCTCTCATTTTGTCACTTTCATATACTAGTGGGAATTTTTCATTATAAAACTTGGCTTGTATATTCCAATGATGGGCTTCCTCAAAATGCCCTAGGTCTTCGTGAGCAAGCAAGTTGGATGCACACCCACTTAGTTTCTTTTGTAGAGCTTTCATATACTTATAGCTCTAGTGCATCCGTTGCATGGCAATCCCTACTCACTCACATTGATATCTATTGATGGGCATCTCCATAGCCCTTTGATATGCCTAGTTGATGTGAGACTATCTTCCCTCCTTTTTGTCTTCTCCACAACCACCATTCTATTCCACATAGTGCTATATCCATGACTCACACTCATGTATTGCGTGAAGATTGAAAAAGTTTTGAGAATGTCATAAGTATGAAACAATTTCTTGGTTTGTCATCGGGGTTGTGCATGATTTAAATATTTTATGTGGGGAAGATGGAGCATAGCCAGACTATATGATTTTGTAGGGATAACTTTCTTTGGCCATGTTATTTTGAAAAGACATGATTGCTTTGATTAGTATGCCTGAAGTATTATTATTTTTATGTCAATATGAACTTTTGTCTTGAATCTTTCGGATTTGAATATTCATATCACAATTAAGAAGATTTACATTGAAATTATGCCAAAGTATCACTCCGCATCAAAAATTCTTTTTTATCATTTACCTACTCGAGGACGAGCAGGAATTAAGCTTGGGGATGCCTGATATGTCTCCAACGTATCTATAATTTTTGATTGCTCCATGCTACTTTATCTACTGTTTTGGACTATATTGGGCTTTATTTTCCACTTTTATATTATTTTTGGGCTAACCTATTAACCGGAGGCCCAGCCAAGAATTGTTGTTTTTTGCCTATTTCAGTGTTTTGAAGAAACAGAATATCAAACGGAGTCCAAACGGAATGAAACCTTCAGGAACGTGATTTTCTCACCGAACATGATCCAGGAGACTTGGACCCTACTCCAAGAAGTGCCAAAGGCGGTCACGAGGGTGGAGGGCGCCCCCCTTGGGCACGCCCCCTACCTCGTGGGCCCCCTGTTGCTCCACCGACGTACTCCTTCCTCCTATATATACCTACGTATCCCCAAACGAACAAAAAGGGAGCCAAAAACCTAATTCCACCGCCGCAACCTTCTGTATCCACGAGATCCCATCTTGGGGCCTGTTCCGGAGCTCCGCCGGAGGGGGCATCCACCATGGAGGGCTTCTACATCAACACCATAGCCCCTCCGATGAAGTGTGAGTAGTTTACTTCAAACCTTCGGGGCCATAGCTAGTAGCTAGATGGCTTCTTCTCTCTTTTTGGATCTCAATACAATGTTCTCCCCCTCTCTTGTGGAGATCTATTCGATGTAATCTTCTTTTTGCGGTGTGTTTGTTGAGATCGATGAATTGTGGGTTTATGATCCAACTTATCTATGGAAAATATTTGAATCTTCTCTGAATTCTTTTATGTATGATTGAGTTATCTTTGCAAGTCTCTTCGAATTATCTTTTTTGGTTTGGCCAACTAGATTGGTAGTTCTTGCAATGGGAGAAGTGCTTAGCTTTGGGTTCAATCTTGCGGTGTCCTTACCCAATGACAGAAAGGGTTGCAAGGCACGTATTGTATTGTGGCCATCGAGGATAACAAGATGGGGTTTTTATCATATTGCATGAATTTATCCCTCTACATCATGTCATCTTGCTTAAGGCGTTACTCTGTTTTTAACTTAATACTCTAGATGCATGCTGGATAGCGGTCGATGAGTGGATTAATAGTAGTAGATGCAGAATCGTTTCGATCTACTTGTCTCGGACGTGAGGCCTATATACATGATCATTGCCTAGATATGCTCATAACTATGCTCAATTCTGTTAATTGCTCAACAATAATTTGTTCACCCACCATAGAATATCTATGCTCTTGAGAGAAGCCACTAGTGAAACCTATGGCCCCCGGGTCTATTCTCATCATATTAATCTCTATCGCTTTATTACTTGCTTTGTTTTTACTTTGCCTTTTACTTTTCACTTTGCATCTATCTATCAAAAATACTGAAAATATTATTTATCATCTCTATCAGATCTCACTCTCGTAAGTGACCATGAAGGGATTGACAACCCCTAATCGCGTTGGTTGCGAGTAGCTATCATTTTGTGTAGGTACGAGGGACTTGTGTGTGGTCTCCTACTGGATTGATACCTTCGTTCTCAAAAACTAAGGGAAATACTTACGCTACTTTGCTGCATCATCCTCTCCTCTTTGGGGAAATCCAACACAGTGCTCAAGAGGTAGCAGTTTACTGCCCTAAAATAAATAAAACAATGGCTAAAGTAATATTTGTAAATGCTTTTTAAGTTACAAAAGAATCCAAGCTATGTTAGATGCTCACCAAATCATTTATGCATGTGTCTAAAATTTGCATTGTGGTTATATGGACAAGTCTCATTTTATTTAAAAGTCAATTGCTAGTGGGTTTACAATAAAACAGGAAACTTTAAAAATGGAGAAGGGACCCCCTCCCTCTCTGCCCGGGCCTTACACACTGGGCAGGCCCAGCCGTTCTAGTAGATCAAGCCAGCCCAGCCGCGCCCCTTGCTCCCCTTACCCACCCCGAGCCGAACCCTAGCCGGTTCCATCCCCACTCGCCCCCACTTCCCTCCCCCACGATCCCCTCTCTCCTCCCCCTCCCCACTCGATCCAGACCGGGCACCCCTGGCGCCGATCGAACCAACCCCGCCACCGCTTGGACCCTCCCTTGTTGGTCTGCCTCGCCCCACCGACATCGCCCTCGACCTCTTCGTCCCCGACGGTGCCACCTCGTCCCGACTTCGCCCTGCCGCCTCGTCCCCATCACTGCGCCGTCCTCGACCTCCTCCTCAACCGTGGCTCCTTCGAGCCTCGCCAGTGTTCCCCTACAACGAGGGTGAGCCGCCATCCGTCCTCCTCTTCCCTCTCCTCGTTTCACCGTCGTAGGTCGTCGTTCGCGCTGCCCGGTCTTCGTCCAGTGGCCGCGGTCACCGCAACTGTGACCGCGTCCAGCCCCGTGTCGTCGCCCCCCTACCTGTGCTCCTCGCAGCCCGTGCTCCCTCTCCTCGCGCCATCGCCACTCACGCCCCGTTTCCCCCCGCTGCTCTGCTTAGCCCGGCATGGCGGCTCTGCTCTGCCCACAAACCCCGCCTCTGTCATCCACGCGCTAGCCACCGCGCCCCTCCCTGCTCCCGCTGCCTAGCGCCACCGTGGCCGCTGCTTCCCGTCCACGGCCGCCTCCGGCTGCCGGCGCTGCCGGCGCCGCTCGGGGCACCGACCAGCCTCGCGCCCCCGCAAACTGGGCGCCTGGGAGTGCCCCGATAGCCCGCTCGAGTGGCCAGATGGGCCACTGCCAACGGGGCCCCACGCCCCTGTTTACAAAAAGAGAGTTTTATAATTTTTAATAAAGATGATTAATTATTTAATTAATTAACAGTTAATTAAGTAATTACTTAAATTAATTAACCCTACTTAAATAGCCTAATTAGCTAAATTAGTTAATTTAACCTACTAAGTCTATGACAGATCGGCCCCACACGTCAGGTTGACCCTGGTCAACTCTGTTGACCGCTAACGTCATGATGACGTCAGGCTGACATCATAATTCCATTTTTTGAATTAATAATAATTTCAGAATATTGTTAAAACTTTGAAAAATCATATAAAATAAACCGTACCTTGGATCGAAAATTTTTGTACATGAAAGTTGCTCAGAACGACGAAACGAATCCAGATACGTAGTCCGTTCATTTTTCACACGTCCCTAGCATAGCAAACGTTGAACTTTTCCCCTCCGGTTCATCTGTCTGACAGACGTCCGGAACCGGGAAAACTTTCCCGGATGTTTCCCCCTTTGCCAGTATCACCTAGCACCACGTTAGAACACGTCTAGCTCTGCCTGTTGTCCTGTTATGCTCTTGGTTGCTATGTTTTTACTGTTTTCTCCCCCTTCTTCTCTTCGATAGACCCAGTGACGGCTGCCGATGCCGCTGTGATTGACTACGTCGACGACGACCCCTCCTTCTCGCCTGAGCAACCAGGCAAGCCCCACCTTTGACCATCCCGATATCACCCATTCATACTCTCATGCTTGCATTAGATTTTGCTATTATTATTGTTTGCTCCTATTCTGATGCATAGCCTGCTTTTTGTACCTGCTATTGTTACTTACCTGCTTATCCTAAACTGCTTAGTATAGGTTGGTTAGTGATCCATCAGTTACCCCACCTTGTCCTTGTTGCCCCTGCTTCATCATCGACGACTCGATCAACGTGATCGACGACCAGATCCCGACACCTCACATCACATCATGCCCCTTTTGTTGCTCGACTCTACAGAGCTACTATCGAGTGCCGAGGGTGATCCCTCATAACGCACTCCTGATGATAATTCTGTAGTGTAGCTATTCAGTCGTGGTCATCGAGGGTGAGTTCCTCTTTCACCATTCCCGGTACGGCTCTGTCGTTCAACACCTCAAGAGTGAACCTGGAGGGTGGTCCCTCTTATGTTCACCTTGATGATTACATTGAGTGAAATCCACCGGGGGGTGATTCCTCGGGTTTTCCCCTTGATGTTTGGACACACGGTTACCTTGACTTTACTTGAGACCTTGGTGAAAGTCGGACGGGCCCGGAGAGCACCCGCAAGAACATGACGTGGCATGGCCGGGCATTCTAGGCCCTTGTCGTAAGTCCACAAGACGGGGCGACGGGGTCACTTTCGATCGTGAGTCTCTGCTCGTCTCCGCAAGCTAATAATACACTACGGTTTGGGTATTTGTTCTGAGTTGGCCTCTGGCCTTTACACACCAACCACCACGTGAGAATAGTTATGGGCCTCGACGTCGCATTATCAGCTGAAGCTTTGTCGGACGTCTAGTTCAGCAGTGCGGCACGGCTGGGCCGGCACCATCCTGTAGTGGTGGAGCCTAGTCCACCCTGCTTGCAACGACCCGGAGTACAACGAGCGATGGGCCCAGACCCTGGAGTGCTTAGGAGGTAGACCGGCGGGAACCTCTCTGCTGAGCCTAGGTAGGGCTGCGACGTGTTGATCTTCCGAGGCCGGGCATTGACCCCAGAAAGGTGTGTCCAGCCAGAGTGATCGAGCGTGTTGGAAAACATGGTGCACCCCGGCAGGGAAGATTATCTATTAATAGCCGTGTCCACGGTAACGGATGTTCAGACTTATATCCTGATCTTATACAACTACAAATGGATACTTGAGATATGTGGCTCCGGGATTGCTTTCTCGCAGGGAGTCGAGGAAGGATCTCTGGGCATTAATGCTACAACATGCTTGTTAATTATAAACTGCTATTCTTTACTATTCTACATGCTGCAAGATGCTTGGAGCTGGTTGAAGATGCTAGTCTTCGATAGGCTAAGCCTTCCTGTTGGGGAACGTTGCAGAAAATAAATTTTTTCTACGGTTTCACCAAGATCTATCTATGAGTTCATCTAGCAACGAGTGATACGAGTGCATCTACATACCCTTGTAGATCGCGAGCAGAAGCGTTCAAGAGAACGGGGATGATGGAGTCGTACTCGCTGTGATCCAAACCACCGATGACCAAGTGCCGAACGGACAGCACCTCCGCGTTCAACACACGTACGGAGCGGATAACGTCTCCCGCACCTTGATCCAGCAAGGAGGAGGGAGAGGTTGAGGAATATGGCTCCATCAGCAGCACGACGGCGTGGTGGTGGTGGAGAGGCAGTACTCCGGCAGGGCTTCGCCAAGCTCTTAGCGGAGGAGGAGAGGTGTTGGGGAGGGGAGGGGTTACACCTTGGATGTTGTGTGCAGCCCTCCCCTCACCCCTCTATTTATAGGGGAAGGGGGAAGGGGGACGACCCCCTCTAGATGAGATCTAGAGGGGGGGGCGGCGGCCAAGGGAGGGGGCTTGCCCCCCAAGCAAGGGGGCGCCCCTACTAGGGTTTCCCCCCCAACCCTAGGCGCATGGGCCCAAGGGGGGATGCGCCCAGCCCTCCAAGGGCTGGTTCCCTGCCCACTACGGCCCATGAGGCCCTCCGAGAGAGGTGGCCCCTCCCGGTGGACCCCCGGAACCCCTCCGGTGGCCTCGGTACAATACCGATATGACCCCAAAACTTTCCGGTGACCGTATGACAACTTCCCATATATAAATCTTCACCTCTGGACCATTCCGGAACTCCTCGTGACGTCCGGGATCTTATCCGAGACTCCGAAGAACATTCAGTAATCACATACAAGTCTTCCTAATAACCCTAGCGTCACCGAACCTTAAGTGTGTAGACCCTACGGGTTCGGGAATCATGCAGACATGACCGAGACTGCTCTTCGGCCAATAACCAACAGCGGGATCTGGATACCCATGTTGGCTCCCACACGTTCCACGATGATCTCATCGGATGAACCATGATGTCGAGGATTCAAGCAACCCCGTATACAATTCCATTTGTCAATCGGTACGTTACTTGCTCGAGATTCGATCGTCGGTATCCCAATACCTCGTTCAATCTCGTTACCGGCAAGTCACTTTACTCGTACCGTAATGCATGATCCCGTAACCAAACACTTGGTAACTTTGAGCTCATTATGATGATGCATTACCGAGTGGGCCCAGAGATACCTCTCCGTCATACAGAGTGACAAATCCCAGTCTCGATCCGTGTCAACCCAATAGACACTTTCGGAGATACCCGTAGTATACCTTTATAGTCACCCAGTTATGTTGCGACGTTTGGTACACCCAAAGCACTCCTACGGTATTCGGGAGTTACACGATCTCATGGTCTAAGGAAAAGATACTTGACATTGGAAAAGCTCTAGCAAACGAACTACACGATCTTGTGCTATGCTTAGGATTGGGTCTTGTCCATCACATCATTCTCCTAATGATGTGATCCCGTTATCAACGACATCTAATGTCCATAGTCAGGAAACCATGACTATCTGTTGATCAACGAGCTAGTCAACTAGAGGCTCACTAGGGACATATTATGGTCTATGTATTCACACGTGTATTACGATTTCCGGATAATACAACTATAGCATGAATAAAAGACAATTATCATGAACAAGGAAATATAATAATAATCCTTTTATTATTGCCTCTAGGGCATATTTCCAACAGTCTCCCACTTGCACTAGAGTCAATAATCTAGTTACATTGTGATGAATCGAACACCCATAGAGTTCCGGTGTTGATCAAGTTTTGCTCGCGGAAGAGGTTTAGTCAACGGATCTGCGACATTCAGATCCGTATGTACTTTGCAAATATCTATGTCTCCATCTTGAACATTTTCACGGATGGAGTTGAAACGATGCTTGATGTGCCTGGTCTTCTTGTGAAACCTGGGCTCCTTGGCAAGGGCAATAGCTCCAGTGTTGTCACAGAAGAGAGTGATCAGCCCCGATGCATTGGGTATGACTCCTAGGACGGTGATGAACTCCTTCATCCATATTGCTTCATGCGCTGCCTCCGAGGCTGCCATGTACTCCGCTTCACATGTAGATCCCGCCACGACGCTCTACTTGCAACTGCACCAGCTTACTGATCCACGATTCAACATATACATGTATCCGGTTTGTGACTTAGAGTCATCCAGATCTATGTCGAAGCTAGCGTCGACGTAACCCTTTATGACGAGCTCTTCGTCACCTCCATAGACGAGAAACATGTCCTTTGTCCTTTTTAGGTACTTCAGGATATTCTTGACTGTTGTCCAGTGTTCCTTGTCGGGATTACTTTGGTACCTTCCTACCAAACTTACGGCAAGGTTTACATCAGGTCTGGTACACAGCATGGCATACATAATAGATCATATGGCTGAGGCATAGGGGATGACACTCATCTCTTCTTTATCTTCTGCCGTGGTCGGGCATTGAGCCGAGCTCAATCTCACACCTTGCAATACAGGCAAGAACCCTTTCTTGGACTGATCCATATTGAACTTCTTCAATATCTTATCAAGGTATGTGCTTTGTGAAAGACCTATGAGGCGTCTCGATCTATCCCTATAGATCTTGATGCCTAATATGTAAGCAGCTTCTCCAAGGTCCTTCATTGAAAAACACTTATTCAAGTAGGCCTTAATGCTGTCCAAAAGTTCTATATCATTTCCCATCAAAAGTATGTCATCTACATATAATATGAGAAATGCTACAGAGCTCCCACTCACTTTCTTGTAAACGCAGGCTTCTCCATAAGTCTGCATAAACCCAAACGCTTTGATCATCTCATCAAAGCGAATGTTCCAACTCCGAGATGCTTGCACCAGCCCATAAATGGATTGCTGGAGCTTGCATACCTTGTTAGCATTCTTAGGATCGACAAAACCTTCCGGCTGCATCATATACAATTCTTCCTTAAGATGTCCGTTAAGGAATGTCGTTTTGACGTCCATCTGCCATATCTCATAATCATAGTATGCGGCAATTGCTAACATGATTCGGACGGACTTCAGCTTCGCTACGGGAGAGAATGTCTCATCATAGTCAACCCCTTGAACTTGTCGATAACCCTTAGCAACAAGTCGAGCTTTATATATGATAACATTACCATCCGCGTATGTCTTCTTCTTAAAGATCCATTTGTTTTCTATCGCTCGCCGATCATCGGGCAGGTCTGTCAAAGTCCATACTTCGTTTTCATACATGGATCCTATCTCGGATTGCATGGCTTCAAGCCATTTGTTGGAATTTGGGCCCGCCATCGCTTCTTCATAGTTCGAAGGTTCACCGTTGTCTAACAACATGATTTCCAGGACAGGGTTGCCATACCACTCTGGTGTGGAATGTGTCCTTGTGGACCTACGAAGTTCAGTAGCAACTTGATCCGAAGTACCTTGATCATCATCATTAATTTCCTCTCTAGTCGGTGCAGGCACCACAGGAACATTTTCCTGAGCTGCACTACTTTCCGGTTCAAGAGGTAGTACTTCATCGAGTTCTACTTTCCTCCCACTTACTTCTTTCGAGAGAAACTCTTTTTCCAAAAAGGATCCGTTCTTGGCAACAAAGATCTTGCCTTCGGATCTTAAGTAGAAGGTATACCCAATTGTTTCCTTAGGGTATCCTATGAAGACGCATTTTTCCGACTTGGGTTCGAGCTTTTCAAGTTAAAGTCTCTTGACATAAGCATCGCATCCCCAAACTTTTAGAAACGACAGCTTAGGTTTCTTCCCAAACCATAATTCATACGGTGTCGTCTCAACGGATTTAGACGGAGCCCTATTTAAAGTGAATGTAGCTGCCTCTAGAGCGTATCCCCAAAATGATAGCAGTAAATCGGTAAGAGACACCATAGATCGCACCATATCCAATAGAGTGCGATTACGATGTTCGGACACACCGTTACGCTGAGGTGTTCCAGGCGGCGTGAGTTGTGAAATGATTCCACATTTCCTTAAGTGCGTACCAAATTCGTGACTTAAATATTCTCCTCCACGATCTGATCGTAAGAACTTTATCTTTCGGTCACGTTGATTCTCTACCTCATTCTGAAATTCCTTGAACTTTTCAAAGGTTTCAGACTTGTGTTTCATCAAGTAGACATACCCATATCTACTCAAGTCATCAGTGAGAGTGAGAACATGACGATATCCTCCGCGAGCCTCAACGCTCATTGGACCGCACACATCAGTGTGTATGATTTCCAATAAGTTGGTTGCTCGCTCCATTGTTCTGGAGAACGGAGTCTTGGTCATTTTGCCCATGAGGCATGGTTCGCATGTGTCAAATGATTCATAATCGAGAGACTCTAAAAGTCCATCAGCATGGAGCTTCTTCATGCGCTTGACACCAATGTGACCAAGGCGGCAGTGCCACAAGTATGTGGGACTATCGTTATCAACTTTACATCTTTTGGTATTCACACTATGAATATGTGTAAGAGTACGTTCGAGATTCATTAAGAATAAACCATTGACCATCGGGGCATGACCATAAAACATATCTCTCATATAAATAGAACAACCATTATTCTCGGATTTAAATGAGTAGCCATCTCATATTAAACGAGATCCAGATACAATGTTCATGCTCAAACTTGGCACTAAATAACAATTATTGAGGTTTAAAACTAATCCCGTGGGTAAATGTAGAGGCAATGTGCCGACGGCGATCACATCGACCTTGGAACCATTCCCGACGCGCATCGTTACCTCGTCCTTCGCCAGTCTCCGCTTATTCCGCAACTCCTGCTGTGAGTTACAAATATGAGCAACGGCACCGGTATCAAATACCCAGGAGTTACTACGAGTACTGGTAAGGTACACATCAATTACATGTATATCACATATACCTTTAGTGTTGCCGGCCTTCTTGTCCGCTAAGTATTTGGGGTCGTTCAGCTTCCAGTGACCCTTCCCTTTGCAATAAAAGCACTCAGTCTCAGGCTTGGGTCCATTCTTTGACTTCTTCCCGGCAACTGGCTTACCGGGTGCGGCAACATGCTTGTCGTCCTTCTTGAAGTTCTTCTTACCATTGCCCTTCTTGAACTTAGTGGTTTTATTGACCATCAACACTTGATGTTCCTTCTTGATTTCTACCTCTGCTGACTTCAGCATTGAAAATACTTTAGGAATAGTTTTCACCATCCCCTGCATATTGTAGTTCATCACAAAGTTCTTGTAGCTCGGTGGGAGCGACTGAAGGATTCTGTCAATGACCGCCTCGTCCGGGAGGTTAATGTCCAGCTGGGACAAGCGGTTGTGCAACCCAGACATTTTGAGTATGTGCTCACTGACATAACTATTTTCCTCCATCTTACAACTGTAGAACTTGTCGAAGACTTCATATCTCTCGACCCGGGCATGATCTTGGAAAACCATTTTCAGCTCCTCGAACATCTCATATGCTCCGTGTTGCTCAAAACACTTTTGGAGCCCCGGTTCTAAGCTGTAAAGCATGCCGCACTGAACGAGGGAGTAATCATCAGCACGTGACTGCCAAGCGTTCATAATGTCTTGGTTCTCTGGGATGGGTGCTTCACCTAGCGGTCCTTCTAGGACATATGCTTTCTTGGCAGCTATGAGGATGATCCTTAGGTTCCAGACCCAGTCCGTATAGTTGCTGCCATCATCTTTCAGCTTGGTTTTCTCTAGGAACGCGTTGAAGTTCATGTTAACATGAGCGTTCGCCATTTGATCTACAAGACATATTTGCAAAGGTTTTAGACTAAGTTCATGATAATTAAGTTCATCTAATCAAATTATTTAATGAACTCCCACTTAGATTTGACATCCCTCTAGTCATCTAAGTGTTACATGATCCGAGTCGACTAGGCCGTGTCCGATCATCACGTGAGACGGACTAGTCATCATCGGTGAACATCTCCATGTTGATCGTATCTTCCATACGACTCATGTTCGACATTTCGGTCTTTGTGTTCTGAGGCCATGTCTGTACATGCTAGGCTCGTCAAGTTAACCTAAGTGTTTTGCATGTGTAAAACTGTCTTACACCCGTTGTATGTGAACGTAGGAATCTATCACACCCGATCATCACGTGGTGCTTCGAAACGATGAACTTTAGCAACGGCGCACAGTTAGGGGGAACACTTTCTTGAAGTTATTATGAGGGATCATCTTATTTACTACCGTCGTTCAAAGTAAACAAGATGCATAAACATAATAAACATCACATGCAATTAAATAGTAGTGACATCATATGGCCAATATCATATAGCTCCTATGATCTCCATCTTTGGGCTCCATGATCATCTTCGTCACCGGCATGACACCATGATCTCCATCATCATGATCTCCATCATCGTGTCTCCATGAAGTTGCTCGCCAACTATTACTTCTACTACTATGGCTAACGGTTTAGAAATAAAGTAAAGTAATTACATGGCGTTAAATCATTGACACGCAGGTCATACAATAATTAAGACAGCTCCTATGGCTCCTGCCGGTTGTCATACTCATCGATTTGCAAGTCGTGATTCCTATTACAAGAACATGATCTCATACATCACAATATATCATTCATCATTCATCACAACTTTTGGCCATATCACATCACAAGGCAATTGCTGCAAAAACAAGTTAGATGTCCTCTAATTGTTGTTGCATCTTTTACGTGGCTGCAATAGGGTTCTAGCAAGAACGTTTTCTTACCTACGAAAAAGCCACAACGTGATTTGTCAACTTCTATTTATCCTTCATAAGGACCCTTTTCATCGAATCCGCTCCAACTAAAGTGGGAGAGACAGACACCCGCTAGCCACCTTATGCAACTAGTGCATGTCAGTCGGTGGAACCTGTCTCACGTAAGCGTACGTGTAAGGTTGGTCCGGGCCGCTTCATCCCACAATACCGCTAAAGCAAAATAAGACTAGTAGCGGCAAGAAAGTTGACAACATCTACGCCCACAACAGATTTGCGTTCTACTCGTGCAATAGAGAACTACGCATAGACCTAGCTCTGATACCACTGTTGGGGAACGTTGCAGAAAATAAAAAAATTCTACGGTTTCACCAAGATCTATCTATGAGTTCATCTAGCAACGAGTGATAGGAGTGCATCTACATACCCTTGTAGATCGCGAGCGGAAGCGTTCAAGAGAACGGGGATGATGGAGTCGTACTCGCCGTGATCCAAATCACCGATGACCAAGTGCCGAACGGATAGCACCTCCGCGTTCAACACACGTACGGAGCGGATGACGTCTCCCGCGCCTTGATCTAGCAAGGAGGAGGGAGAGGTTGAGGAAGATGGCTCCAGCATCAGCATGACGGCGTGGTGGTGGTGGAGAGGCAGTACTCCGGCAGGGCTTCGCCAAGCTCTTAACGGAGGACGAGAGGTGTTGGGGAGGGGAGGGGCTGCGCCTTGGATGTTGTGTGCAGCCCTCTCCTCGCCCCTCTATTTATAGGGGAAGGGGGAAGGGGGCCGGCCCCCTCTAGATGAGATCTAGAGGGGGGGCGACGGCCAAGGGAGGGGGCTTGCCCCCCAAGCAAGGGGGGCGCCCCCACTAGGGTTCCCCCCCCCCCAACCCTAGGCGCATGGGCCCAAGGGGGGGATGCGCCCAGCCCTCCAGGGCTGGTTCCCTACCCACTACGGCCCATGAGGCCCTCCGAGAGAGGTGGCCCCTCCCGGTGGACCCCCGGAACCCCTCCGGTGGCCCCAGTACAATACCGATATGACCCCGAAACTTTTCGGTGACCGTATGACAACTTCCCATATATAAAACTTCACCTCCGGACCATTCGAAACTCCTCGTGACGTCCGGGATCTTATCCGAGACTCCGAACAACATTCGATAATCACATACAAGTCTTTCTAATAACCCTAGCATCACCGAACCTTAAGTGAGTAGACCCTACGGGTTCGGGAATCATGCAGACATGACCGAGACTGCTCTCCGGCCAATAACCAACAGCGGGATCTGGATACCCATGTTGGCTCCCACATGTTCCATGATGATCTCATCGGATGAACCACGATGTCGAGGATTCAAGCAACCCCGTATACAATTCCCTTTGTCAATCGGTACGTTACTTGCCCGAGATTCGATCGTCGGTATCCCAATACCTCATTCAATCTTGTTACCGGCAAGTCACTTTACTCGTACCGTAATGCATGATCCCGTAACCAAACACTTTGTCACTTTGAGCTCATTATGATGATGCATTACCGAGTGGGCCCAGAGATACCTCTCCGTCATACGGAGTGACAAATCCCAGTCTCGATCCGTGTCAACCCAACAGACACTTTCGGAGATACCCGTAGTATACCTTTATAGTCACCCAGTTACGTTGCGACGTTTGGTACACCCAAAGCACTCCTACGGTATCCGGGAGTTACATGATCTCATGGTCTAAGGAAAAGATACTTGACACTGGAAAAGCTCTAGCAAACGAACTACGCGATCTTGTGCTATGCTTAGGATTGGGTTTTGTCCATCATATCATTCTCCTAATGATGTGATCCCGTAACGACATCTGATGTCCATAGTCAGGAAACCATGACTATCTGTTGATCAACGAGCTAGTCAACTAGAGGCTCACTAGGGACATATTATGGTCTATGTATTCACACGTGTATTACGATTTCCGGATAATACAATTATAGCATGAATAAAAGACAATTATCATGAATAAGGAAATATAATAATAATCCTTTTATTATTGCCTCTAGGGCATATTTCCAACACTTCCCCTCTATTCTGGCATTCTGCAGTTCAGTCCACAGATACAAACCTTCCATTTGATACCAGTGCATACTTAGTATAGACCTGATGCTTCCGAGTACTTTGGATGAGTACTTACGGTTGTTTTGCTACCCATTTCCCCCCTTCTTTCTTATTTCCGGTTGAT
The DNA here is from genome assembly GCF_002162155.2 of Triticum dicoccoides. Lineage (NCBI taxonomy): Eukaryota > Viridiplantae > Streptophyta > Magnoliopsida > Poales > Poaceae > Triticum > Triticum dicoccoides. Next base: position 161,160,128 of record NC_041381.1, read on the forward strand.
GCAACTAGATGGTGGATCCATGGAGCCAGATGCCACCGCCGACAGATACTGCTACGTGAAGACCGCCGACGACCAGGAGTAGTTAGGAGGTCCCAGGCAGGAAGCCTTGCCTCTTCGATCGTTGTTGCTTTTGTGTTTGCCTTCTTAAGGCAGTGTTGTTTAACTAATGTCTGTACTCAGATATTGTTGCTTCCGCTGACTCTTGTGTATCGAGCTTGTATTCGAGCCCTCGAGGCCCCTGGCTTGTAATATGAAGTTTGTATTATTTCATTTTTGTGTCTAGAGTTGTGTTGTGATATCTTCCCGTGAGTCCCTAATCTTGATCGTACACATTTGCGTGTATGATTAGTGTACGATTGAATTGGGGGCGTCACACAAGAGAGCTAACTTTTATATGTTTTTACATAGTACATTTCCTTAAATTGGCTATGTAACCATTTTTTCATTTTTTTTACCAAAAAATGCCATGATTTCTCAGCATACGAAAGTTCCTACATTTGGCATTTGAACATTTACATAAAAAAACCCTAAATTTACCATGATCTTCTAGGGGAACATTTTTTTTCTTTCTAAATTTTGCCTTGTCATAAGTACAAAATTTAATTTTCACCGACGACAACTAACTCTGTAAATCCAACTTGTAATAATTTATATGAACAAAATTAGGTATTACTATTAGCATTACTGCAACAAAATTGGCCTATACGAACAAATATTATTTACAGAGTACCGTAAGAATCTTGATGTTCTTAGACAACAGTACCATCACCCAACTTTTGACTGGACTGTTTTGTACTCCCTCCCTCTCTTAATATAACAACATTTTTGACACTACACTAGTGCCATTTTTTTTATATATTATGAAACAGATGGAGTATTTTATAATCTTGTTTCTACAGATGGACTACTTGACGATTTCGCGGATGAGCGAACATGCATTTGCATCGACCATTTAACCTGACAGCTCGTGTAGGCCAGAGAGTAGAGACCATATAATGGAACACAGTGGGGATCTGGACTGCATCGATAGTTAACTCCGGACGCAAGCAGTGACGCCACCATCGGGCTCCAAACGATGAGCAACAGCGCGCCTATTTAATGGTGATGAACTCGACTGTGCAGCGCAGTCAAGCAAAGCGGAAGCGGGAGCGAGCAGAGCAAAGGTGCGATGGCGCCGACGGTGAAGGTCTACGGGTGGGCGATGTCGCCGTTCGTGGCGCGCGCGCTGCTGTGCCTGGAGGAGGCCGGCGTCGAGTACGAGCTCGTCCCCATGAGCCGCGAGGCCGGCGACCACCGCCAGCCGGACTTCCTCGCCCGAAACCCCTTCGGCCAGGTCCCCGTTCTCGAGGACGGCGACCTCACCATCTTCGGTACACCTACTTCCATCGACATCTCTTCTTGTTTTCACTGGGTTGACTAATTCCCAATCCCATAAAGGACTGACCATAGGAAGCTTCACGCAGAATCGCGCGCCGTCGCGAGGCACGTGCTGCGCAAGCACAAGCCGGAATTGCTGGGCTCCGGCTCGCCGGAGTCGGCGGCGATGGTGGATGTGTGGCTGGAGGTGGAGGCCCACCAGCACCAGACCCCGGCGGGCACCATCGTGATGCAGTGCATCCTCACCCCGTTCCTCGGCTGCCAGCGCGACCAGGCCGTCATCGACGAGAACGCGGCAAAGCTGACCAAGCTGTTCGACGTGTACGAGGCGCGGCTGTCGGCGTCGAGGTACCTCGCCGGGGATTCCCTCAGCCTCGCCGACCTCAGCCACTTCCCGCTCATGCGCTACTTCATGGACACCGAGTACGCGTCGCTGGTGGATGAGCGCCCGCACGTGAAGGCGTGGTGGGAGGAGCTCAAGGCCAGGCCGGCGGCGAGGAGGGTGACGGAGTTCATGCCGCCAAACTTCGGGTTCGGAAAGAAGCCAGAGGAGTGAAGACAAGAACGAGCACCGACCGAACGTGTTGTGTGGTCTGTGCGACCATGGCTCAATGTTTTGGGTTGTTTGTGTTCCACGCATGAATCTCTCCTTAATTTAATAATAAAGCACGGATTGGATCTCCGAATTCACCGTCACAATACGCTTCTTCCAGTGATTTTACGCTTTCAGTTTTTTTCATATGGTTTGCCCGAGGTGGTACTATTTTTCTTCAGCTCCTCCGTCCGTCTCAAAACTTCGTACGTCGCTTTCCTTTATCCGACTCAAAACCGTCCGTTCGTTCGTCCGTCTCAAAACTTCCTAAGTAGCTTTCCTTTCTCCGTCTCAAAACCAACCTCAACGTGCTTAAAGAAAAAAACAACGCGAGCTACGCCGTGCTGCAGCCGGTGATCCATCCCACCTATCCTGATGTCAATTTACTTTTTAAATAGTCCCACATCGGCTCCTTACATCCAATGCATCTAATTTATATACGTCTTAGATTTGTCTGGGTGTTAAGAAGCTATCTACGAATAAGAGAAGCCATCTAGGAATAAGAAATAAGAGGCTATAAGGAAGAAAAAAGAGGCCAAAGGAAAAGGAATAAGGATGAATGAACTCCAAAGTGGGAAAGGAGCGCCACTGGAATGGTCACCGGAGAAGGTAGTTGTGGTCAACCGCAGAGAGCCTAGCGACCTTTGGGAGCAGAGAATGGAATGGAACTTGTTGTGCCCCCAAGCAAAAAAGGCTGGGACTCAGAGCGGTGATGGATGACGAGCAAACCTTGTCTGGATAAGGGAGCTCGGTGGGGGATTCTTGGTTTGCTTTCCTTTTTTTTTAATGGTTGCACCGATTAGAAGCTGCTGGAAGCTATGTGCTACCGATTGAAAAAATAAATTGGAATAAGTGCCAATTATAAGAGTGTTTCACATAAGATAGATCTCTTAAGATTTTTGTACGATGCAGTATAGGCAGCGTCAATCGCATATGTAAAAAGCATCCTCACCATCCACTGTCACGTCGGATGGAAATCGTACTAGATTCTATCGTACGTGAAGTAATTTTGCCGATTATAATTACTTGATTTTTTTCGGGTAATTACTTGATGTTTGTTGTTACTATCGTCAGATACAATAATTAAAAGTGAGTGAAATATTGGAACTAGATGTTTCTCAAAGGGAGAAGGTATTTGGAGCTCACTTAGACTTGCTGACAATTAAGACGATATTCCTCAACACTGAATGTCACCGATGTCGTTAGTGAGATAGGGAGGGGAGAGGGAGAGATGAAGAGTAGAGAGAATGCGACAACACCCCATCTTACTCATCTTATGGTTCGCTCCCGCACGCCAACTAGGATAGAGGAGCACTCCCCTCCGTTTTAACATCTCTCTGGCAGCTCTGTGTGCCCTAATCAATCCCCAACGAGGCCCGATGATAATGTCCAGGGAAGAAGTGGATACGTTCGAATGGGGGGGGGGGGTGCTCCTATTGTTGGCGGCAATGTGTCAACAAAAGAGCGCCAAGCATTGTAAACTCTTTACCTTTCAGACATCATTTTTTTTGAAATGCCAAAGTATAAATATAACTTAATGTTAATAGGGACGTGGGATTTGTGAGCCGCTAAACTAATGCGAGAGTGTGTGACCCGACGAACATGCACGATGTGGCGGTTCGGCCGGCGCTAGCCATCGGCCGACCACATAGTGCAACAGCTCGGCGACAAGGCGGACCAACATAGAGGAGCGGTCTGCGTGGCGGTGACCATACACAATGGCGGCCCGGCTCCGACGACGAGTGTTGTCCACCAGCCAGCGACGAGGACCTACAACTTTTTTTTAGAACACCTCGAGAGGGGCATCACCTACAACTTCAAAAGGACCTGCAACCTCATGCACATGATAATTAGACTTAGTACATGTGCTTGCGATAAGGTATATATGGTCTTTCTGATCGAATTGCCATATTTTCGTCATCTTGTGATCTCATGGGCAGTCGAGCGTGCATGCTTGCCAAATCTCATTTTTGTTGCTTGCAAGAGCCTCTTGTGAAGGTTCGTCAGACTTAATTCACCTCCTACCTCCTCAAAATGGGAGATGAAGCCTTTGTTATATTAGTCAAAGGAGGTCACCGCAAAGATGCAATGAGTTAAGTGGCAAATTATTCATGTTTCGATGTTGTGCTTTCTATTGGACCAGAAAGCCAAGGGAGGATAGATACATTGATACACAAAGTCTTCCGGATGCATGGGGTATGTCCCACTAAGTTCCCTCCTTCAATTAGTTCGGTGCATGATCACTCATATACCATTTTTATTATTAGCATCTCGTTATTTTTCTCCCGTTGCAACGCACGGGCATTTGTGCTAGTAAAACAAAATGCTTTCGGATTCTCTATACAATTTCTTCCAAAGTCTAAACAGTCTAGTATAAATTGAGCTTGCCACTCCTGTGAAGAACACATATTTTCTGCAACAGTTTTCACAACTGATAGAGCAGAGGCTAACATCACTCAGTATTTAGAAGAGAGATTTTTTTCTTACGAAAAAGAGGAGAGTGGATTCTGAGCTCCTATTTTTTGGAGAAAAGGCTCAAAAGCCCGGCTTTCAATTAATAAAGCCATCAACTTGTCAGGAGGACAAATCACAGAGGATTACATAGAGGAAACAATTAAAAACAAAAAAAGGAAATAAAAATAGCTGATACAGAGCGCTAGATATAACAGCTCAGAAGCAACAGCAACTGCGAGGAACAAGCAGCGTTAATGCCATCACCATACACTAAGACCAAGACCGGAGGGAAGCAATTGTCTTGAATTAGGGCACCACCGAGGACGCATAGTGCCCTTGCCCGAACTCGAGAGACCGCCGTGGGCCATAAATCAAGTGTCTTCGCCGCCATAGAGGGCCACAACCCTCTCGTCCTGGCTCGTAGGCCGTCGCATCGTCGACAAGCGAAGCAAATCGCCCAGATCCCACTTGGACTAGGACACATGGCTGACAAGGAGAGGAGCAAGTGCAAATCAGCAAACTCGGGTCGAACTCCGCCGAGGTGCCATCACCCCCACCGGCTCAGCTATAGCGCAGGACGAAAGTTGTTAGAGCAGCCGCAAGTGAACAAGGCCGGCACCATAGGACATCACAAAACCCACCACAGAGAGATTCGCTGGAGCGCAAGGCGCCCACCAAACAGGCTACCGTTGTCGCTGCAGAAAGAACCCGATCCCGCCACGCCGGAACTCGAGGACGACGGCCTGCCAATGACATCGGCAAGGACCCTCCACTCATGCAGCCAGGCGTGATGTCGAAGAGAGAAGAGCTAGCCGCCACCACCAGAACCACCATTGCGCACCCGTCACCACTGCTATCCTCGGACGACGCCTCCAAGAAGAACGCCGCCCAAACAGGGGAACAACGTCTTCACCACTAAGCAGGGGGCAGGAAGAGGAGGAGGGGAACCTCACCGAAGCCTCCAAGGAGGGAATCAGCGCCAAAGGCCTTGACTTCGTTGTGGCCGCCGCACTGGCCAAGGGGTTACCCCGATTCCCACTCACAACCTCGAGCTCCCAACAACCCGAGCCGAAGGACAACACCAAGAGGGATGCTGACCACCAAAATCAAAAGGGGATCGAGCAGACCGGGCAAGATGTGGCGGGCCTTCTCCACATGACGTTAACGCGGTCCGCGAGAAGACCACCGCGTCACGACCCACGCCTGCCACCCCCTTGCTACCCATGTAGCCAAGGGGCCATCCAGCCAGTGCCCACCCGCACCACCCGCCGAGGGATCCACGCCGGGCTCACCATCCGGGGCCGCCGCCCCTGTGCCCTAGGCCCTCCACGAGATGCGGAGCAGCCAGATCCCCGCCGCCACCATCATAGATGACGCACTCGCGAGCCTGGAGCGCACCTTAGGCGGCGACGGAGTGGAAGGAGGAGGGGGGAGGGGGCGGCACTAGGGTTGGGAACCCTCGAGTCGCCTCAGAGAGACGACACGAAGGTCGGTGGTGAAATATTTATCCGCTTCGAACCCATTGATCTCCCGATTTTGAGCTCGTATAGGATTGTAATGAGAATGAACTGTAGATTGCTCCTCTAGTCCGGTGGAGATTTTATTTTTAGAACATCGTGGAGCCAGGTATTATTGCTGGGGAAGAAACCATCATACAACCATGCAAGCATGTCCAGTTTTCTTAGTTAAAAGCAATACTCCTCCGTTTTTATTTACTTAGCATTTTAGGTTTGTCTAAAGTTAAACTTTATATACTTTCAACAAGTTTGTAGAAAAAATATATTAACATATGGGTGCGGTTAGGTCTCAGTTGACTAACATTTAACCAAGTCTCAGTCAAGGGCTATAACATCTAAGAAAGAAATCGAAGTCAGCTGATGATAAGCATCCAAAGGAAGCTGTTATGCACCCAGTTACACCACCCCCAATGGCCAACAACAAAGAAAAGATTGAAAAGAAAAATTGCACGGATCTCAATATATGATCCGATGAATAAAGCATCGACTAAGACATAATGAAGTCTAGTTGACTGAGACTTAACAAGACTGTTAACATACACACCACCAAATCAATACCAGCATTGCACGCAGGAAGACAGGAAAACTTAAATGAAATAGAGCAATAATAAATGTCAGAAATCTGAGGAGTCTCATATTTAAGACAAAGACAAGGAGCTTTTTGCAGATGATCCTTCCGTGCAGTGGCTGAGCTAGGATTTGAAAACAGGATGATCCTCCTCAAAAACAAATTTACAACCAATATGGCATATGAATGTTCTAATTATATACCAATACCACATAGAAATAAATCAATTTGGTCTTACAAACATACCAACATTCTCAATTTAGTCTTAGTTTTGCAGTAAGGAAGCCTGCATAGTGCATACTACATACCTTGAGAAGTTCAAAGAAGACTGTGTTTCTTGCCTACACGTTTGCATGGTCATGAAAAAGTATCAATTATATCATCTTCATTCACCTTGGAGAAAATATCCCTCTTAATGTATGTGACTAGGCAATCGTCAAAATGATTGTCGCTCATCTTATTCTCAACTTGCACTTGACTAAACTCATGGCAGAAAATACTCTCTCAACATTTGTTGTTGCGAGCGGTCGAAGCAATACCAATTTTATAAGCAAACAGACAAAAAGTATGAACTGTATGCCTCCCTATTTGAACAAGATTAACTGAGAGATCAATAAGACTTCCAAGACATTTAGAGTTCTCATCTTTTCTCATGACATCAATATAATTATCAAGTTGTAGTTCAAGGTGTACCAAGTAAGCGCTTGAAAGTCTTCGGGGGTACAACTCAACAAATTTGTGTACCTTGTGTGCATCAAAAGCAATAAATGAGTTGGCAGGATTCAAAGTACTCATAGAAGATAGCAACTCCATATTTATGCCATCAAGCCGATTTTCAAGCTCTTGACAGATTTGATCAATGACTCCAAGAAAAGTTCCCACCTAAACTTTAATGCCATGCTTGTTACAAAATAGTGTGACCTTTTGAGAAAATGCATCCGACCCATTAGACCTCAGTTCTTGTATTCTATTTTTCCCAATCTAAGTGGCATTGCAGCAATATATCTTGGTCTCTTCTTTGCAAACAATTGGACAAATCACTTGTGTATCCAAGAATGACAAGCATCAAGTGCGCATTGAAAGTAAAGTGAAATGACTCAAACACTCCCATAATAGTATGAAATTTTGGTCAATCGCTTGTTTGCGAAGCATCTTGTCCAAGAGTGATGATTACATCTCGTATCCTGGGATACATAGAAATAATGTTGAGAGCACTTTGTAACGAGAGCCCCACTGAGTATGACCATGCATATGTAACCCCATCCCTAGATTCATACAACTCCCCCTTTTTAACTCACCACATTCAAGTAGTTTCATGATATTTTGAAGTCTAGCATCTCAAAGCATGTCATAACACTTACAAGAAACTCCAATGATGTTCATCAATAAAGACACTTGATAAAAAACCACACAATCATCATTTCTCGTGGCAACAACAAAGAACAAGCTAGAGTTGATAGGCACAAGGTGACTCTTTCATGATCAATGTTTTCAGTCCTCTATCATGTCATGTTACTAGGCGCATCATAACCTTGTCGAAAAATTTGACTTATAATCAATCCATGTTTGACAAGTAAGGTTTCAATTACTTCCTTTAGTGACAATGAAGTAGTGATTACATGAACAACTGCAAGAAAGTGCTCACATGGCCTTCCTACTTTATCAACAAAACGCATGCATAAAGCTAGTTGTTCTGTATGTGATACATACTAGACTCATCATCTAGAATAATGTAATGACCATCACCAAGTTCTTCAATAATTTGCTTTCTAGTATGTAGAGCACAACACTGAATAATATGATTTTGTATTTGGTGAGAATTCCATTCTTAGTTACCTGGTGCATTCTTCAAAACATACTTATTCACCTCCTTATTTGCCGCAAGACATTTCAATAGTTCATAAAGTTTCCTTTGTTGATAGACCATTCACTTTCATCATGCCCACGAAATGCCAATCCTTGACGAAGAAAAATATATGAGCATTTAAGTCAATACTTCAACATGATCTTATCAAGATGTAGATCCTCACTATTTTCACCTTCACAAGAAGATCATCAATTTTTGCACAGGGATTCATAGTATGTTATATCTCTCTTGAGTTGCATTGTGCACACTTGTTACACCACCGACATGCATATCAAGAGCAACATCTCTATCCAAGTATCTCTAGCCACCATCAGTAAATGCATTAGTTCCCTTGCCACAAGTATTTTCTTCTCTTTGAACAAGTAGCATACAAAGCAAAATGCAGCTTCCTCTTTGATACTATATTCAGGCCAACCATGTTTATGAAGCCAAAATGACTAAATCACTAAACTCTATTCCCGACTGTTTCGAAGTCATGTGCATAAGGTTTGAATGCACTTTTCATGATATATGATCTCCAAAGTTTGAACTGTGTCTTCATCACTGACACGATAACTTGCAATGGGTAGCCTTTACCCTAGTTCATTTTTAAGATGACTAAAATCATAAACCGGCAGCGGCGGTGAGACATCTTCAAGTCAAACTATTGGTTTTTCAGTTTTCTCTATTGTCACATTCGACATAGACACCACTCGTTCTTGAGTTTGCTCTTCAACCACGATTCTCCAATTTGATATTCGGTCACATAACTCATCCCCTGCACATCATGCATACTACCTTTCTTACATATCTTCCTAGCATTCCTCTGAAAAAGGGAAGCAATGTTTTCGGCCTTGTTCATTCTCCAATAATTCTACAATAATAATTACTTTCTATCAATCATAATGACATAAATGAACATATTATGCGCAATTTTTTGTGTATGTATTCAGCAGTTCATCTGCTTATTGACTGCGTCTATTCAAATTTGATGTAAATCATCTAAATCGGGTATTCAAAGACCAGAGGATGGGGTACCTCTCTCAGAAGAAGGACTGCTCAGGGAATGGGGGGATCAACGCCTAAACGGATTGGCATGACTAAAAAATGCCAATACGAACGGTATCCCACACGTTAAAAGCCTCAAACCAATTGAAGAGTATAACCGGGGGACCAAAGATGGAAATAAGTTTTTTGACAGACCAAGGAAGTACTTAAGTTTGAGAGAAGGCCATTGAGTGCAATACCCAATCACTATCACACTTCTTTCTCTTCCTTTGACATAATGAAAAGGGACAGGTGGCATATCAAGTCGCTTACCCCTTCTCTGGTGCTTATTGTATACTCCAAATTCCCAATGTAGACATCAACTGATGCATTTCAGAAAGCATACGCTTACGACATCTCATTGGCATGTCGATTATAAGAGAAGCCAAATGTTTCAAGGCTTGGCATGTGGAAAAAAACGGTAGTGTGGAACCACTGAGATCATTGTGTGTGAGGTTCAGTTTCTGCAAATTCACCAACTTCTCAAGATTCAAAGGGATCACAACTGACAATGAGTAACTACCCAAATCAAGAAGTTACTGTAGCTAAAAAAAATATGTTGTTATCACTTAGTATTTGCCGCTGACAACTTGTTCTTGCTTATATAAAAAATGTTTGATAGCCTAGCTTGCCAAATGCCCATCGACATTGTCCCCAACAGGGGTGACCCTAAGCCATGGTATCTATAAATATATTACTAAAATATGTTTGTTGGAATATAACAACAACACTTCCATAAATAAATATCTTTACTTATGGTTAGTAACTCTATCAACCATGGCAACTAGTTTAGTTCTTTAGGGAAACAAGTTAAGTTAGGATTAGAGGGGATTGCCCCTCTCACACCTTCTGTTAGAGAGTAGGGGGCAGATGCCCCCACCCCACGTCACCGCAATAATACGAAATTTTCTCACTAAGCCTGTCAAGATGCTATTGTCGGTCTTGGCCCCCATAAGCGAGGTCTTGGAGAAGTCTACTTGTTGTAGGTTGAAATTGTTGCCAAACTTTATCACAATAGGCCCTAGATGGCAGTATGGCTAAGATTCAGACTAAAAAGGCGGAAGACGCTCTTAAGTGGAACACCTCTTGTGAGATTGTTTTCAGTCAAGATTTACGTCTTGCAAGCTTGCCATGCTACCAAATCCTTCGGGTAAGGTATTTCCATTTATGCGTAGACACATAAAATTGATGCATTTCCCCGAGTTTGACGATATCCCGTTTGTAGTTTATTCCCGGAGGGCATCAGGTTGTTTAAGCTGACATGGACACCTAACACCGAGAGGTCACCAGTGAAGTGGTTCCCTTCGACCCGCACCCAGAGCAGTATCCCCTTCTCTCATGCTTACCGCATAATACCAAATTAACAATGTAGACATCAGTTGATGCATTTTGGAAAGCATTCCCTTATGACATCTCACCGGCATGTCGATTGTAAGAGAAGTCAATTCATTCAAGGCTTGTCATGTGAGATAACCCTGCTAGTGTTGAACCACTAATATCGTTGTGTGACAGGTTTAGTTTTTGCATATTCACCAGCTTCTCAAGATTTGAAGGGATCACAACCTACGATGAGTTACTAATTAGGGGATCTGTAGTTGAACCAGTATGTTGAGATCACTTTTCCCCAACAACTTGTTCTTTCTTATATTAAGATATGTTCAACAACCGAGCTTGAAAAATGCCGACCGACATAGTCCCCAACGAGGCCATCCTAAGCCATGGTAAGAAGTACGATGGCGTAGGACCTATCTATAAGGGCCCAATACATCTACATACAAATAAAAATACATTACTGAAATATGTTCGGTGGAAGATAACACCAACACTTATAGAAATAAATGACTTTACTAATGGATAGTAACTACGCCAACCATGACCAGACACTTTAGTTTTCTCTAGGGTAATTAGTTAAGTAGGGTTAGATGGGCTTGAACCCCTTCCCACGCCTTATGTTACAGTAGGGGGGGGGGGTTATGCCCCCATACCCTGCATGACCAGACTATATTTCTCTGACTGTTATTTATATTGGAATACATGTATCATATCCATCATTTCTACTCCCTCCGTTCCTAAATACAAGTCTTTCTAGAGATTCCTATGCGAATTATATACGAAGCAAAATAAGTGAATCTACACTAAAAAATGCGTTTATATACATCCATATGTATATATTGAAATCTCTAAAAAAAATTACGTTTAGGAACGGACGAAGTATCTTATAGTCACATACAGATAGTGTATTAAGACATTATTTGATATTAAAACTTACATTTCTTATATTTATGCCTTTATAATGACTTTATAGCATGCATTATATACATGTGGAAGTTCATCTTTTACCTCATTAAGTGTCGGGTCCATTACACCCAATTTGCACTAGGCCCTTCAAGATGCTATTGCCGGCCCTGATCCCCGTAAGTGAGTTCTCATACAAGTCTACTTGTAGGTTCAAATTGCTTCCCAAATTCGTCTGATCTGTTTAAGTATCTATCAAATTTGCTTGGATGGCCGCCGGATGTACATGGGATAGCTTTGGATGACCGGCTTCCGCATTGGTGTTCGTGGATTGGTCCCTCTGTCTGCGGACGGATGCGGTGTCTGGTTTGCGGAACAACGTTAGAGATGCCCTCGGGAGGGTGAGGGAGAAAAAGACTTTAGGAAGCGGGACCCACTCCCAGCAGGGGAGACATAGTCTTTGACTCTTGAACAGGGTGTGCCTATGACAGTGGGGCCCATGCAAGCTGGGTGGTCTTTGCTAAAAGGGCGCCGTGCGCTGTGGATTGGTGTATGAGAAATCTGATTAGCTCTCCTCCCTTCCTCTGCATCCCCACCCACCTACCGTTCTCCTTCCTCACCTTTGACCTCTCTCAGCTGCTCCCAGTTCCGCTCCTGTACAGTCCGATGCTTATAGGCGTCAGAAACAGAGCTACTTTAAAAAAAACAGAGCCTGCTAAATTACCCCGAAGAGAGAGAGAGAGAGAGAGAGAGAGAGAGAGAGAGAGAGAGAGAGAGAGATGGGCGGTGCCGTGAAGGTGTACGGGGTGGGGGCGTCTCCGTTCGTGGCGACGGTGCTGTTGTGCCTGGAGGAGACGGGCGCAGACTACGAGCTCGTCCCCCTCGACATGGCGGCGCGTGAGCAGAGGACCGAGCCCCACCTCTCCCGAAACGTACGTCGGTTCTGCTGAGCTCTACCATCAACCACAGCACTCCACCTTCTACTTTTTCGTGACAAGTGTTATTACTCAGGTGCTCTAATTTTCTATCTCATTCCATTTTCTTGTATGCTTCAATCTTGCAGCCTTTCGGGAAGATCCCAGTGTTAGAGGACGGAGAGCTGACTCTCTTCGGTATGAAATTCTCACGCTCATCACAAATCAGACCATAGCATCTTAATCAAAACCTCACTTTTACAAACGATGATTAGATTTTCTTTTGCCCTATCAATTAATCCGCACGTCGGTAATACGATCTCAGAATCGCGCGCGATTTCTCGGTACGTGCTCCGCGAGTACGGAGGCACCAGCGCGACCGATCTTCCAAGGGAATCCAGCCTCGAAGAATCAGCCATGGTGGACGTGTGGACGGAGGTGGAGGCCCACCAGTACCAGCCGGCCATCGAACACATCGTCCAGCAGTGCGTCATCCTGCCGTTCATCGGCGGCGCGCGCGACCAGGCCGTCGTCGACGAGAACGTCGGCAAGCTGGAGAAGGTCCTCGACGTGTATGAGGCGCGGCTGTCGACGCACGCGTACCTTGCCGGAGACTTCTTCAGCCTCGCCGACCTCCTCCACTTCGGTATCACCTACTACCTGGTGGCCGGCACCGAGTACGCGACGCTGCTGGAGTCGCGCGCGAACGTCAGTGCGTGGTGGGGGCGGATCATGGCCAGGCCGTCGGTGAAGAAGGTGGCGCCGTTAATCCACCTCTGGTTGAAGCCGTCTTCGTCTGCTTAAATTTTTGTATTGCAATTCTATTTTGCTAGCTTACCAACCTGACCGCTTGGTCTTCGTCCGGTAAACTGAACATCGTACATTCAGTCTATATATGTGTCTCCATTGAGTTTTATACTGTCTTGGTGTATTGACCCACAAGTGTTCACTTATATCTCGTACAAGATCACCAACTGTATCCCCTCGGTTGGCATCAAAAGATTCTGAACCGTGCAGCATTATCTGATTTCTTGTGCTGTTGTTGTATCTCGTATGGCTTATTTCAGAACCGTCCCTGCACATATAGATGGAGAAAAGCTCACCGCAAGTAGAACTCGTATCGAAAAGGAAATCCCCACATATAGTTCCCATTTTCCTTTGCAAGATCTAATGAGTAGAAGCGCAAATTTCTCCCTGTAATGTATCAAGTTTCCGATGCATTTGGTTGGGTAGTTGATACATTGCGTCGGTTGAGTTTTCCTTGCATAAAGCCCTGCTGCCAGTATAAGAAATCTATACCACCTGCTTGTAGTATTGCGTTCATTTTGCGGTGTGCTAAAATCAGAAAAATGGTGAAATGCCTATGACCCTGTTAATCTTCGACGAAAGATAATCTAACATGACAGGTTGCAGTTTTAGGAATAATGGTTTCTGATTTCTATTGGGAATGGTACACACATATACATAATGAATACTGATGCAATCTTTTGTAAGTATGTGCAAGGTGCAACTACAGGTCTTAACTCTTGAATTCTGTGATTGCTGCTTGTCGAGTTGAGTTTGATGGTTCTCAAGTTTTGGTTTGCCATCTATGATCTCAGAAACTTGATTGATCCAGGTGAGATTCTTTTTTTTTTTGCGGGGGATCCAGGTGAGATTCTGAGATCACTATTCTGCATGTTGTAGAAAATAAGACCAATAGTTGTTTTCGGATCAAACCACTTGTGATGAAGCAAAGAACACAAATGAAAGAAAGAAAAATGAAATGAAGAATGGGCTTGTTTGTATAGTGACATGGAGAACTACTAGTCCCATACGTCCGCGATGGCTATAGTGAAAAAAAAAGTTGTATTCTGAATGTCATGCCCGAAGTTTTGCCTTGAGAATTGGAGACAAATGACTGATGATGGCCTAATGGAGGCAAAGATTGATGATGGTGTCGCTGGCCAAGTTTTGACCGTTCAAGTTGATCATACTATGTTTTTAACTGGTAGTTCGTTTAACTGCTAATGAAAAGTGCTATTTAGGGAAGGAAATAACAATATTAACCCTGAAGTTCAGAGCTGCTACAAGCCAGACAACCAGAAACAGGACTGTTTTGTGTCTGCATCATCTTGACACACAAGCCCCTTTATTAGGACGCAAGATGCAAACAAACTAATGGCCTTTACAGAGGAAAAAGAATTGGTCACCCGAGGCCGAGGGTATTACAGAGAAGAGCTAATTTGAAAAGGTCATCAAAACATTATGATATGTTTCTTTCCAGTGAGAATGTTTTCTAAATACTATTTGAAACCTTTTGATAGGGATAACCTAGCAAGCTTTTTGGCACCTTCCTAATGCGACAAACAAATTCTGAATTGTTGTGGTGTAAAATTTTCTAGACGGGGCACATATATCTGTTCAAGCACAGAAGTAATCTTCTTTAGTCATGAAAAGAATTGTTATTAGGAGGGAACACAACAGATGAAATAGAGCTAGTGGCAGATGCTTGCATACATCAGATCCAATGCTTTTACTACATAAAACAATCCCTTAAATTAATTGATCAATTGTGATCATAATGCACACTAATTAATGGCCAAATTCAGAATCTCACTCGCACTACTGGAAAACAAGCCAGTGAAATACTCCTACACACTTGCTGGAAGTTTTGCTGGAAGTTTTGAAGTATTGATAGTGGCAAAATGCAATGGATAAAAACAATGGGTAAGCCCTTTCTCTTTTGATAGTATTGGTTCTTCTCCTCCTTGCTACTTTGAAGTACTGATAATTCTCCTCCTTGGGCATGTCATTTCCCAGAGTGTTAAAATGGGCACTCTTAATTTCTCTTTCGGAGGAAGCGGAGAAGCTGCGGATGACGCTAAGGCACAGAGGAAGAGCAAGAACTGCAACACCTATGGATGTTGTCAACGTTTCTCATTGTAATTGAGTTATTTTTTTTAATGAAGCTCTGTAGTGTAAATTCAGTTGATGTATCTGACCCTTGTATTTCAGTGGATGTATGGCAATGGATATGTTAATTCAATTCAATTATTTTCTCTATAATGTGGCATGAAATTGGTTTGATATTGGCACAAATTGTACCGTACGAAAATTGCAGCAGTTGCAAAATTCAGACAGCAAGTACACGAGCTGTACATACATCAGATGCACACATCAGATGAAAGAAAACATAGAAAGAGATCTAGTGGCAGATGCTTGCATACATCAGACTGATCATAATTGTGATCCAATGGTTTTACATAAACCGAATCCCTTGCATAAATCGTCAATTGTGATCATAATTCACACTAATTCGTGGTCAAATTAAAAATCTCACTCGCATTACTGGAAAACATGCCAGTGAAATTCTCCTACACATTTGCAACTAGATTACATAGTTGACAACTTGTAGCTTACAACTAGACCTTCTTCAAGGATGGTGTAGAGTTTGACAGATGGCTGCAATATGATGCCACCTTTTTCACATTCTTGACTAGTTACTCTTTTCCGAACATGGTTATGTGCATCACCACTCAAACGAAGTATTGTGAAATCAAAGATGATCCATTGGATCTGTGCCGCAGTACACACTTTTTCGACTAGAGCAGCAGAATGCTTTAAGAAGCCACAGAAGCATACAAAAATAAATAGATACGAAAAGATTACTCAAATGCTCTGCAAAATTCAGACCAACAATTCTCTCATTCATATCCAAAATTGATTACAGTATGACTTGATAGTCGGTACATCAAGGACTTGCTTAGCTCAAAGCTTCACTCACACATACACACAAGAGTTCACCAACCAATGCTACTCGTCAGAAACTGCAACTTTAACTCACCACGACGCCAATGCCTAAGAATCCAAGTCAGCCAAGATTAATTTTACAGGAGAGTCAGCATAGTCTCCAGACACTAGGCAGCTCACATGATTATTGTGTGTATCGACAAGTTCAATTCTACTCCTTTTTTCCTGCTACAAGCCGGGTAGCAAACGGGCGTTTTTGATTTTGCGGCGAGTGCGTTTTACGCTCTGTCTCGTGCCGGAATTGCAGTACATGAGCTTCCTTTTTAGGCTCATCTGCTTTACTTCGATTTATTGAAAATGCCCTTTATTTACTTAAACCCTTACTTAGGACCAGGTGTGGATGTAGTGTAGCTATGCCGTACACATCTTAACAAGGTTTTTGCTGCCTAGCTAGATGCAAACTCTGCTGACACTCTTGTAAAATTACTAATGACTGAAAGGGATTGAAAGAACACTAGAAATCTTGGTGATTAAGTGCAGAACCTAGAGATGCAAAGATTAAATGAAACTCATGTGTGAATGGTTTAGGAAGGACTAGCTTAACTCGAAGGTTCACCCACACGGACTCAAGAAAGGAATTGGTTCCTCTGCTTCCTCTGCTTTGCTTCCTCTGATGCAATTTCTTCCTCTGCTTCGATCACCCGAGCGCTCATCCATGGATTTGCATCGCTTGAGCAAAGTCCCGTCGACGAGCCATCTCGAGGAGGTGAGCTTGATAACGCCATGCGTGCTGTCTTGCTTGGAGCAGCTCCTCGGGGGACTTGGTCACGTCGGAGTGATGGATCCAGGGGTCATTGAACTGCACGGTGTCCACCATCTGCTCCACCTTTCGCCGGGCCTCCGCTCTGCTGCGCTCGATCTCCTGCCGACGGCTGGCCTCTTCTTTGGAGGCAGATCGAGCCTTGTCGAGGCGAGCCATGGTGAGGCGAGCTTTCTCGATCAGTTCGCGCATGCTCATCTGCGGCTTCGGTTGCGTCGCGCTCTCCGGAGATTCGGCGACCTGGTTCTTGGTTCTTGGATCCTTGCTGCTGCTGGGACACGGAAGCTTGCTGCTGTCGACCGCGACGTGGAGCTCGCCCCCGGAGCAGTCACCGCGTACGCGCTTCGCCGGCGGCAGTTGGACGTCGCGCACGGATCCGGGGCGCTTTGGCTTCTTGGCAGCCGCGGGGTTGGCCACCAAGGCGGGGTTCACGCGCACACGGGAGGAGCAGGAGTGGAGGTCGGCAGCGGCGGCGCTACGACGCGGGAGCAAGACGGCGGAAGCACCGTGGTGCCGGCCATGGTCGCGGCCGCGGAGTTGATCGAGGAGCAACGATCAAACAACGATCGCGAGAGCAGGGATCCGGCGGCGGGACGGGAGGGAGGAAGAGGATGCGAGGTGAGATAGATCGGGAATCTGGGAGACGCTGGAATCGAGGCGAGCAAGAAAGAAGAGACGCGGGAAGTAATTTGAATCCGAGTGGAAGTCGTCCCAGGCAGGCATAGCTAAAACGCGCACTTTGGTTTTTGAATCCGAGTCGGCCCGGGCATGGCTAAAACGCGCACTAATGAATTCCGAGTATAAGATGAATCTTTCCAACTAGCACTAATGGCTTCTGATTACTATGTCTCTCTGCTTCAGTTCAGAGTTCAGAGTTCTTATATTGTACACTACCTGAGCATGGATGTTCAGGTGCATCAAGGTCTTTTTTCAATCCAGAACAGCGTTTATTTGGAGATCCTGATGTGTTTGTAGTGTGTGCAGCTACAGATCTTAACTCTGAGCTCTGTAGTTGCTGCTTGTCAAGTTGAAGTCTGATTATGCGCAAAAATAAATAAATTCAAGTCTGATTATTCTGAAGTTGAACATGCCGGCTAAGTGTCAGTTTCAGTTTGCCATGTATGATCTCAGAAACCTCAACATCATTACATCAAGCTTGCAAAGATCCCAAGGCCCATATCCCTGGATGCCGTCGAAAATACGTTTGAATTACAATGTAGCTGATGGAAAATCAGTCTGGTAGTTGGTACTACAGAAACATGTTTATTTTCACTATACAAAACTGGTCTTAATATCTCGAATATATACACTACCTGTGTCATAAAAAGCCCATAATCCTTGCTTACATTTTTGTTGTATATATGCTACTACTGAATGTTCTCCATTATATCAAACCTCCGGGTCTAGAATGATTCGAACTCTGGTCGATATTGGAGCTGAACTTGTAATGGTTATGTCTATTGTCCTGCTTGATTGGCCCACGTATGTCGATGTCGTGTGTGTGCCGGCACACCCATGGATCAGCGCGGCTGGCTGCTTAGGCTCCATCGGCGAGCTTATGTTTTCAGAGTTCAGCATTGCAGCAACATCTGTCATGGCAAGCCGATCTGCTGGATCTTCCTGAGCACAAAGCAGCGCCACCTGAGCACATTTTATTATCTCGGCGACTTCATATCCGTCCCCTAACAACGGATCCACAAGCTCATGCAACCTTTGGTCCTTCCACATATGCCAGGCCTGAAAGAGTTTTTCAACAAGCTTGACATCAGAGAACTGCAGCGCAAAAGAAGGAAAATAATCTGGCAACAAAAGTAAACATCCCATGAATGTGAACTAGTATAAGAAATCTTGCTTTAAATATATATGTTCAGTTCACTCACATCTCGTACAAGATCACCAACAGTATCCCCTCGCTTGTCGAGTATGGTATTCTTTCGGCCACTAATAATCACCAGAACCAGGACGCCAAAGCTGAACACATCTGTCTTCAGCGAGTAAACTCCTCGAGATGCATACTCTGGGGCTTTGTAACCACTGAAAAGATGAAACAAAGGATGTCAAAACTGTAATATTCGAACATCTGAAGACAAAATAGTGGGAATCTGTGATGATTGATATATCAAGTGTAGCTGATACCTAGTTCCCACGACCCTACTCGTGCGCTCTTCTGCTACGTCTGAACCCAGTGCTCTAGCTGAACCAAAATCAGCAATCTTTGGGATCATGTTACAATCCAAGAGGACATTATGTGGTTTCAAGTCTCTGTGGACAAGCCAGAACATGGAGTGCTTATGCAGGTAAACAATTCCCTCTGTTAACCCTGTAATTATCTTGAATCGCTTAGACCAGTCTAGCAATTGCCCTTTTGTTCTGTCTGCAGAATGTTCAAAGAATGATTATCTTTTTTTGGAATTTTCTATTCTGCTCTAAACCAAACTATAATAGTTTCATATTAATTATGATGTAGAACTAGGGTTGTTGTAGCCTTAATTTAATTGTAGACGTATTGCATTCATGCACATACATACTTAGAATTAAACGAGGCGCGCTTGGAAATAACTTACAGTAGGGAAAACTTACCACATAGGTAACGATCCAAGGAACCATTTTGCATGAACTCATACACTAGAATCCTTTCTTTCCCATGGATGCACCACCCCAATAACCTAATCACATTGGCATGCTGAAGCTTTGCAAGCTGCAATTCACTGTTGACTTCAACCATTGCTGCGTGCTCATCAGCTCTTTTGATGGTAACATTAAGTCCACCAGGCAACCGGCCCTGCAATTTTTACTAAGGGGGTTAAAACTAACTTTCTCTAAGCGGACATCCACGCTATTAGGAAGACAAGGGGGATATGCATTCACTTTGTTAACTTGTTTCTATGTTGGCTTACCTTGTACACCCTCCCAAATCCTCCCCATCCAATTATCATCTTCTCTGAGAAATTCTCTGTAGCATCCAAGATCTGACAGAAATCGAACCTTGTGAATCCCGCGCAAGCCTCTTCCATACGGGTACAAAGCTCCACAAGTTCTTCAATGTCAACGATATTCTGCTCTCGAACATCAACTTTTCCTGACTCACAGATAATCTACCCTTGTCACCAATGGGAATTTAACGAACACTGACAGTATTAAAAGTAATTTTTTTAGAAAAATGCTCCAGTTTGTTTGTGTTTCATGTGGTTAATAATGGAGTAAGTATGTGCTAAAGGAACTTCTCAAGAGCTGTACTATCGGTAGTTTGAAGTTCTTATATTGTACTCCCTCCGTCCCAAATTATTTGTCTTAGATTTGTCTATATCTAGACACGTTTTAACGTTAGATATATCCATATCTAAACAAATCTAAGACAAGTAATTTTGGACGGAGGTAATATCATACATGTATGATTGCTTCCACTAGCTAGTGCTCTTTCATGACGTGCTATTAACTTATTTTACTACAGTTAAATTCTATGTGGTGACACAATATTTATTCATGAAAAAGTATGCATGTGTAACAAAAGTAATATCAAAATCATTTATTTGGAGACAATGAAGCAATCCAAAATACTTGAAGCATATAACATTGACATGAAACTTCAGTCTATTACTTTCCATATCTGAGTCCATGATTAAGCGCATTAGGAAATTCACAAATGTAAGTGCTTATCTACAAATTGTTATTCTCCAACATCGCAGAGTTCAGTAGCTCCTTGAATGTGTATTTTGGTGAACTCCAAAGGTTTTGTTGGAAGCCTAAATGTAGGAAATCTCATCATTATTGTGCCACCCATCTTTGGTTTCAACAGAGTCATAAGAAGTGGGAAACTTCATGCATTTGAGTCTGTATAACTGAACTTATGGCATTGATACATAACTTGAACATGACATTAACTCAACTTAACAAGGAAAAATCGTGCTTATATTGACAAAGATGCTAGGAATA
Organism: Triticum dicoccoides; assembly: GCF_002162155.2. Lineage (NCBI taxonomy): Eukaryota > Viridiplantae > Streptophyta > Magnoliopsida > Poales > Poaceae > Triticum > Triticum dicoccoides. The sequence continues at coordinate 161,181,163 of NC_041381.1, forward strand.
TGACAAATCATTTTGTATCTCAAGTCAAACAAATTCATCGACGAGGTGTGCATACTGTAAAAAGCTGACCTGATGTGACGATTTGAACTATCTGTCACTACAGTGAGCACCCGGCCCCCTCATCAGCCTGCTAGACAATATCAAATATCATCGTTATTGATGTACAGCTAACCAGCACATATTGATTCTCTCTCAAAAAAAACAGCACATATTGTATGATTGAGGTTAGTTGTAACCCCTCACTCCCCCAATCTCCAATCCTATTGGTCCACGATTAATTACTTATTGTAAAATTCATATCGAATTGTTTAACGGCAATTAACAATCTGCAATTGGACCCCAATTCAGACGCAGTCACTTGAATATATCAGTTCAACCGAATTTAAGTAAAATCGCTCTGAAATCAGTAATCCTCAACCAGTGAGGTTTCAGTTTCGATATCAGCTCTGAAATCAGTTTTGATACTAGTACTAACCTTGACACGGCGACTATCTGCAGTAGAATTGTCGACGAGGGCGATGAGCGGGATGAGGCGGATGAACATGTCGATCTCGTGCTGGGCGGCGCGGAGCTCGTCGGCCATCCGGGCTCCCAGGAGCAGGCGGCGGAGGTAGCCGCAGTCCTGGCACGCGGTCACGAGCGCGTAGCACCGCCGCAGAGCGCTGCCGAGCTGCTCCAGCGGCCGCCTGGTGGCCTCCCGCCGCATCAGATCCTCGAGCTCCAGCTCCCCGAGCAGGCCGCCGACGAGCTCCACGTGCTGCGCGAGCCGCACGCAGGCATCCCGGTGGCGGCGCGCCACCAGGGCGGCCTGCACGACCATGGAGACCAGCCCGAGCGCGTCGACGCCCAACAGCTGGGCCATGGTGGAGGCTTGCCCCAGGGCGCCCCACAGGCTGCTCGACAGGCTGTCCCATGCGCTCGCCATGCTCGCTGCTCCCCGCTGCTGCACTCGTTGCCGCCATTGACGGGCGCGGGCGCGACACGTATCTATCGGTGAACTTGTGTGTGTCGCCGGCGACTTTGACTTTTTTCTTTACCAAAAGGGCAGTGATATGCGCCGGTCCAACTGCCTAACTATTGGGCCGGTCCAGCCCCCAGCCGCCCGATGCAGCGAGATTTAACCGTCTGATCCTACGCGCGTTGACTTTCTCATCTTCTTTTTCCTCCCCGCGTGCAACGCGAGCACTGCCCCGTTCTGCTGGACGTCCTCGCGGCCGACAGCGACCATCCCGTCATCTAGGCCTCCTCCCCCTCTGCCATCCCGTGCTGCTGGATGTCGTGGTCGCCGCCGGTTGCTGCCGTCGTGTCATGTTTCTCGTCAGATCCATATATGCAGCACGCTTTCACCCATGGGTTGCAGCTCCTCGCAGGGACGGTCACAGCTCCGGGGGAGGCGCCCGCAGCTTCTAGTGGCGATGGTCACCGGTCGAAGCACCTCCGGCGATGCGCTCACAAAAAAGTACTCTCCCTCGAGGTGCCGATAGTAGCAAAACAATCGGCCGTTTGTAGCAAAAAAGTGTATCAGTTCCAACAAAAAAAAAGCTCGCCGCTGCCGGTCGCCGTCACCGTTGTAGCAAAACTGTTTATCGGATGTAGCTTCCTTGGTTGCCGGTTGCAGCGGACAATTGATATAGTTGTAGCAAAAACAAAAACAAATGTCGGCCGGCTGTTGTGTATGGTGGTAACAAACATTGTTGCCGGTTGTAGCAAAATCTTCATGGTTTGCAGCAAAAAAAATGTTGACGCCCATTGTCGAGGTTGCATCATCTTCACGAACCTGTGTAGCAGAAAAATGTCGTCACCGGTAGTCACAGATGAAGATGCCGGTAGTAGCAAAATAAAACACTGGTTCCAGCAAATGAAAAATAGCGACAAATCTAGTATTTGGTTCCAGCAAAAATAAATATCGTTTGTAACATCCCCGCCGCCGGATATAGCATCTCCTACGGCCGGTTGCAACACTCCATAACAGAAAAACAAAGCTCTGTATGAGCACATCCATGGCGACTGCTGCGTCATCGTGAGTGTCGCCTCACAACAGTGTGTGTGCATGCAGCAAAAAACAAAGGGGGGACCGAAGGCAGAAAAAATGTTATCTCCGTTTGGTTGAGACTCGCTGTCAGAGGTAGACGTCCCCGCCATCGACGCTTTCTCGCACGCGAGCACGTCGCCGTGAGAGAGCTTGTGGGGTCTCGAGGTGCGTGGGGAAGACTAGGAAGGAGCAGAGCCATGCACTGGAGATAGGAGAAACGGACTGAGTAGAATGAAGGAGGAAGAAGATAAGGCACCAGATTTAATTCGCGTGCGGGTGCGTTGTACTTACATGTCGTCATCTGAATCGTCGGACGCTGCGCGTGTGGACGCGACCGACCGAAATTTCGGCCGGCACGCCGTATACAATCGTTTCCCTTACGAAAAAGGCTTTCGCCTAGCTTTATACATAAAGCAAACCACCAGATCCACACGGTACTACAAAAGTTCACATCGCACATACGCAAATGTAACACACAACATAATATAAGAGGGTTCTGCTGAGAGCACAACTCAACCAGCCCTGAAGAAAAAACAGAACAAAGACGGCGGCACAGCCACCGAAGAAGCTAATCTGGCTTGGGGGTGGAGGAGGAAGCGGCGGCGCCAAGCGGAGAGCCATCACGCGAAGATCAACAATGTTGGTGTCGATGACGTCTCGATCCTGAGGGCGGCTAAGCGGCCGCCAGAGCTGCAAGTAACCACACATTTTGAAAACTGCGTCAGTAGCACGTCAAAGGGGCACACGCTGGATCACCAGTTTATTGCGGACCGTCCACAGGTCCACATGAGGACCCTAATCCCCAACCACCTAATGTGGCGGGCATGTTGGGGGATGCCTAGATTTCCACGAAGAGGTCGGGGAAGTTGTTATTGCACCAACACCCACCAACCACCTCGCAGAAGCAACTCCAAAGGAATTGAGCGAACATGCATGTGAAGAAGGTGTGATTCGAGTCCTCCTCCATCCCACATATGGGGCAAATCCCGTCCCCGTGGCCATTCCTCTTGAGAACCTCCACACCTGAGGGCCCCGGATCCATTGCCACAAGAAGATCGTAATCTTTAGTGGCAATCTGATCGCCTAAATAACCTCTAGGGGCTCATGTCCAGGTGTGGCCGCAATGGCCTGGTATAGGGATTTAGTGAAGAAACTACCCGAAGGCTTCAGGTGCCAAGAAACGCGATCGCTCGCCTGATCCACATATGGTTCCTGGAGAGCGGCGCACTCAAGGAGCTCGTGCCAGGCAGCAAGATTTGGGGGCCCAAATGGCCGCCGAAAAGTGAGTTGCCCTAAGTCAATAAGGGCCACCTCCACAAAGATCCTAGGTTCCACCATGATCGAGAACAAATCCTGGAATCGGGCGGCAAACGGGAGATCCCCGGCCCACCTGTCAAACTAGAATAGGGTGGAGGCACCAGATCCAACTGAGAGGAGGTCCCAATGCGAAGAACCGAGAGCAACTGGATGACGGATTGCCAGAACTGCGATCCACTGGACCTCTGAAAAAAGGCGAGCGGTTGACCTCGTAGATATTTATTCCGGATGATGTTAAGGCAAAGATGGCGCTTCCCATTTGCAATCTGCCACAACCATCGAATCAGCAGGGCAACTGTTCATGCGTTTGGAAGACATGATCCTAAGCCCGCCCTGGTCACGTGGTTTGCAAATGTAAGGCCAACAAACCATATGGTATTTCTGCTTGTCACCCTCCCCTGCCCAGAAGAATCTTGCTTGGAACTTAGGGATCTCATGATGAAGGGTCCCATGGAGGCTGCAGAAGCTCATGATGAACAGGAGCAGGCTAGATAGTGAGGAGTTGATGAGGACCGCTCGAGCCGCCTTGGACAACAATCTACCTTGCCAGGGCTCGATATGGTGTTGGAGCTTGGTTACTGTCGATCGTAGATCCACCACGGATAGCCTAGAGTCGCTAATAGGTATGCCCAGGTAGGTCGTGGGGAAGGAACCCAGCTGACAATTAAGCTGGTCGGCGATACTCTAGTGCTTGGTGGGGGATTATCCCATCACCATCACTTCACTCTTGTCCAAATAAAATTTGAGACCCGACATTTGTTGAAAGCAGAGGAGGAGGAATTGCAGGTTCGTGACATCGTCCTCGGAGCCTTACACCAAGATGATGGTGTCATTGGCATACTGCAGGAGGATACCCCACTACCTCCGACAAGGTGCGAAACTACACCACGGATACGGCCGCAGCTTTGGCCTTGTCAAGCATGGTAGCACTCTGCTACCTCTTGAGCATGCGTTGGTTTTCCCTTGAAGAGGAAAGGGTGATGCAGCAAAGTAGAATAAGTATTTCCCTCAGTTTTGAGAACCAAGGTATCAATCCAGTAGGAGACGACACACAAGTCACCTAGTACCTGCACAAACAATCAAGAACCTTGCAACCAACACGATAAAGGGGTTGTCAATCCCTTCACTGTCACTTGCAAAAGTGAGATCTAATAGAGATAGTAAAGTAAATAGTTTTGGTATTTTTGTTGTATAGATTGGAAAGTAAAGATTGCAAAATAGTAAACGAGATGCAATGTAAATAAAAGATATGTAATATAATAGAAAAGAGACCCGGGGCCATAGGTTTCACTAGTGGCTTCTCTCAAGATAGCATGTATTACAGTGGGTGAACAAATTACTGTCGAGCGATTGATAGAAGAGCGCATAATTATGAAGACATCTAAGGCAATGATCATGAACATAGGCACCACGTCCGTGTCAAGTAGACCGAAACGATTCTGCATCTACTACTATTACTCCACACATCGACCGCTATCCAGCATGCATCTAGAGTGTTAAGTTCATAAGAACGGAGTAACACATTAAGCAAGATGACATGATGTAGAAGGATAAACTCAAGCAATATGATATAAACCCCATCTTTTTCTCCTTGATGGCAACAATACAATACATGTCTTGCTTCCCCTACTGTCACTGGGAAAGGACACCGCGAGATTGAACCCAAAGCTAAGCATTTCTCCCATTTCAAGAAAGATCAATCTAGTAGGCCAATCTAATCCGATAATTCAAAGAGACTTGCAAAGATATCAAATCATGCATATAAGAATTCAGAGAAAGAACCAAATAATATTCATAGATAATCAAGTTCATAAATCCACAATTCATCGGATCTCGGCAAACACACCGCAAAAGAGTATTACATCGAATAGATCTCCAAGAACATCGAGGAGAACTTTGTATTGAGAATCAAAGAGAGAGAAGAAGCCATCTAGCTAATAACTATGGACCCGAAGGTCTGTGGTAAACTACTCACGCTTCATCAGAGAGGCAATGGTGTTGATGTAGAAGCCCTCCGTGATCGATTCCCCCTCCGGCAGATCGTCGGAAAAGGCCCCAAGATGGGATCTCATGGGTACAGAAGGTTGCGGCAGTGGAAAAGTGGTTTCGTTGCTCCCCTTGATGTTTCTAGGGTATAAGAGTATATATAGGTGAAAGAAGTATGTCGGTGGAGCTACGAGGGGCCCACGAGGGTAGGGGGCGTGCCTACCCCCCGGGGCACGCCCTCCTGACTCGTGGCCTCCTTGTAGAGTCCTAGACTTCAAATCCAAGTCTTCTGGATTGCTTTTGGTCCAAGAAATATCCTCGCGAAGGTTTCATTCCGTTTGGACTCCATTTGATATTCCTTTTCTGCAAAACTCTAAAATAGGCAAAAAAACAGAAACTGGCATTGGGCCTCCGGTTAATAGGTTAGTCCCAAAAACAATATAAAAGAGCATATTAAAGCCCATTAAACATCCAAAACAGATAATATAATAGCTTGGAACAATAAAAAATTATAGATACGTTGGAGACGTATCAAGCATCCCCAAGCTTAATTCCTACTCGTCCTCGAGTAGGTAAATGATAAAAACAGAATTTTTGATGTGGAATGCTACCTAGCATATTTATCAATGTAATTTTCTTTACTGTGGCATGAATATTCAGATCCGAAAGATTCAAGACAAAAGTTTAATATTGACATCAAAATAATAATACTTCAAGCATACTAACAAAGCAATCATGTCTTCTCAAAATAACATGGGCAAAGAAAGTTATCCCTACAAAATCATATAGTCTGGCTATGCTCTATCTTCATCACACATAGTATTTAATCATGCACAACCCCGGTTTCAGCCAAGAAATTGTTTCATACTTCAGTATTTTCAAACTTTTTCAATCTGCACGCAATACATGAGCGTGAGCCATGGAAATAACACTATAGGTGGAATAGAGTGGTGGTTGTGGAGAAGACAAAAAGGAGAAGATAGTCTCACATCAACTAGGCGTATCAACGGGTTATAGAGATGCCCATCAATAGATATCAATGTGAGTGAGTAGGGATTGCCATGCAACGGATGCACTAGAGCTATAAGTTTATGAAAGCTCAACAAAAGAAACTAAGTGGGTGTGCATCCAACTTGCTTGCTCACGAAGACCTAGGGCACTTTTGAGGAAGCCCATCATTGGAATATACAAGCCAAGTTCTATAATGAAAAATTCCCACTAGTATATGAAAGTGACAACATAGGAGACTCTCTATCATGAGGATCATGGTGCTACTTTGAAGCACAAGTGTGGTAAAAGGATAGTAGCATTCTCCCTTCTCTCTTTTTCTCTCATTTTTTATTTGGGCCTTTTCTCTCTTTTGTTGTGGCCTCTTCTTTTATTTAGTCCGGAGTCTCATCCCGACTTGTGGGGGAATCATAGTCTCCATCATCCTTTCCTCACTGGGACAATGCTCTAATAATGAAGATCATCACACTTTTATTTACTTACAACTCAAGAATTACAAACTCAAAACTTAGAACAAAATATGACTCTATGTGAATGCCTTCGGCGGTGTACCGAGATGTGTAATGATTCAAGAGTGACATGTATGAACAATTATGAACGGTGGCTTTGCCACAAATACGATGTCAACTACATGATCATGCAAGGCAACATGACAATGATGGAGCGTGTCATAATAAATGGAACGGTGGAAAGTTGCAAGGAAATATATCTCGGAATGGCCATGGAAATGCCATAATAGATAGGTATGGTGGCTGTTTTGAGGAAGGTATATGGTGGGTGTATGGTACCGGTGAGAGTTGCGCGGTACTAGAGAGGCTAGCAATGATGGAAGGGTGAGAGTGCGTATAATCCATGGACTCAACATTAGTCATAAAGAACTCACAACTTATTGCAAAAATCTATAAGTAATCGAAACAAAGTACTACATGCATTCTCCTAGGGGAAGGGTTGGTAGGAGTTAACCATCGCGCGATCCCGACCTCCACACATAAGGAAGGCAATCAATAAATAAATCATGCTCCAACTTCATCACATAACGCTTCACCATACGTGCATGCTACGGGAATCACAAACTTTAACACAAGTATTCCTAAAATTCACAACTACTCTACTAGCATGTCTCTAATATCACCATCTTCATATCTCAAAACAATCATAAAGAATCAAATTTCTCCTAGTATTCAACGCACTTTATATGAAAGTTTTTATTATACCCATCTTGGATGCCCATCATATTAGGACTAATTTTATAGCCAAAGCAAATTACCATGCTGTTCTGAAAGACTCTCAAAATAATATAATGGAAGCATTAGAGATCAATAATTTCTATAAAATAAAACCACCACCGTGCTCTAAAAAGATGTAAGCGAAGCACTAGAGCAATATTATCTAGCTCAAAAGATATAAGTGAATCACATGGAGTATTCTAATAAATTCCGATTCATGCGTGTCTCTCCCAAAAGGTGTGTACAGCAAGGATGATTGTGGTAAACTAAAAAGCTAAGACTCAAATCATACAAGACGCTCCAAGCAAAACACATATCATGTGGTGAATAAAAATATAGCCTCAAGTAAAGTTACCGATAAATGAAGACGAAAGAGGGGATGCCTTCCGGGGCATCCCCAAGATTAGGCTTTTGGTTGTCCTTGAATTACCTTGGGGTGCCTTGAGCATCCCCAAGCTTAGGCTCTTTCCACTCCTTATTCCAAAATCCATCAAATCTTTACCCAAAAACTTGAAAACTTCACAACACAAAACTTCAACAGAAAATCTCATGAGCTCCGTTAGTATAAGAAAATAAACCATCACTTTAAGGTACTGTAATTAACTCATTCTTTATTTATATTGGTGTTAAACCTACTGTATTTCAACTTCTCTATGATTCATACCCACCGATACTACTCATAGATTCATCAAAATAAGCAAACAACACACAAAAAAGAGAATCAGTCAAAAACATAACGGTCTGTAGAAATATGTAAGTTCTGAATACTTCTGTAACTCTACAATTCTGAAATAAATTAGTGGACGTGAGGAATTTTTCTATTAATCATCTGCAAAAAGAATCAACCTAAAAGCACTCTCCAGTAAAAAATGACAGCTATTCTCGTGAGCGCAAAAGTTCCTGTTTTTTTACAGCAAGATCGCAAAGACTTCACCCAAGTCTTCCCAAAGGTTCTACTTGGCACAAACACTAATTAAAACATAAAACCACAACTAACAAGAAGCTAGATGAATTATTTCTTACTAAACAGGATCAAAAAGCAAAGAACAAAAATAAAATTGGGTTGCCTCCCAACAAGCACTATCGTTTAACGCCCCTATCTAGGCATAAAAACAAGAATAGATCTAGGTATTGCCATCTTCAGCATGCAATCCATAAGTGGATCTCATAATAGATTCATAAGGTAATTTAATTTTATTCCTAGGAAAGTGTTCCATGCTTTTCCTTAACATAAATTGGAATCTAATATTTCCTTCTTTCATGTTAATAATTGCACCAATCGTTATAAGGAAAGGTCTACCAAGAATAATAGGACACGTAGGATTGCAATCAACAATGAAATATATGGGCACATAATTCCTATTTGCAACAATAAGAACATCATTAATCCTTCCCATAGGTTTCTTAATGGTGGAATCCGCAAGATGCAAATTTAAAGAACAATCATCAAATTCATGGAAACCTAGCACATCACACAAAGTTTTTGGAATCGTGGAAACACTAGCACCCAAATCACACAAAGCATAGCATTCATAATCTTTAATAGTAATTTTAATAGTAGGTTCCCACTCATCATAAAGTTTTCTAGGGATAGAAACTTCTACTTCAATCTTTTCTTCATAAGATTGCATCAAAGCATCAACGATATGTTTAGTAAAAGCTTTATTTTGATTATAAGCATGAGGAGAATTTAGCACGGATTGCAACAAGGAAATACAATTTATCAAAGAACAATTATCATAATTAAATCCCTTGAAATCCAAAATAGTGGGTTCATGGCTATGTAAAGTTTTGACCTCTTCAATCCCACTTTTATCAATTTTTGCATCTAGATCTAAAAACTCTGAATCATTGGGACGCCTTTTAACTAAAGTTGACTCATCTCCAGTCCCATATTTATCAAGATTCATATTGGAAAATAAAGATTTAATAGGAGTAACATCAATCACTTTTAGATCTTCATCATTATTATCATGAAAACTAGAAGAACATGCTTTCATAAAGCAATCTTTTTTTGCACGCATCCTAGCGGTTCTTTCTTTGCACTTATCAATGGAAATTCTCATGGATTTGAGAGACTCATTGATATCATGCTTAGGTGGAATAGATCTAAGTGTCAAAGAATCAACATCAAGAGAAATTCTATCCACGTTTCTGGCCAACTCATCTTTGGCTTTGGCTTCTCTCCGGCTTCCCTTTCCTGCCCTGTTATGCGTGGTCGTGGCGGGAGGCTCTGACTGCCCGTGCACAAGTAAAGGGGTCAAAAGGAGAGCCCCTACTTTTGTACACCGATAGTAGCCCCCGGGCCCGGGCCATACATAAGTGCAGCACGTTGTTGGGCCAGGCCCAGAACGGTGCGGGGGCAATTGGGGCGGATTTTTACAGCGGTAACTGTTCCGTCCGCTGCGCTTCTCCACTACCCGCGTTGAACGCGCGACGTGGGGGTCATGCGCGTGCATGACGGAAGCATGCTGGCGTCATCCTGTGGTGGATAGTAAAGAGGCGACTTCTGTGTCTCTTTGAGACCGCAGGACCGCTGCTCATTTACTGCCCTCGCTTGGGAAGCGTCGCTCCACGCGTCCCACTGCGCCTATTCCTCACGCCACGTTCGCTGCATGCACGATGAAGGGCGAATGACAGGCGCGCGGGACTTGAGAAGTTGTGCACGTGCGTGGGTCGATTCCCGCGCGCCTTCAATGGAGCGGGGAGGGCGGTCGACGGCCCCGCTTGCTGTCACTTCAACGGGCCGGATTGGCCGAGAGGGGGCGGCCAAGCCTCACCCCGCCCCTTTATATAGAGGGGAGCGGGAGGAACGGTGCCTCTCAACCCTTCGCCATCTGCCTCTCCCCATTCCCGCTTCCTCCTTTCTTCTGCCATGGCGAGGGGCGCGTGGCGATGCTTCATCAGTGGCGGCGAGGGTTTCGTCCAGACAGCGTACCGCTCCTACCCAAGAGCTCGTAGAGGCGGAGCCGGCCGCTAGAGGAAGGGGGAGGGAGCGAGGTCGAGGCCATCGTGGTGCTCGAGGGAGAGGAGGATGGGGTGGCAGATGAGCCTCGCCTCTGCCAGCAGCCCCTCCTCCGATGGAGGGCCATGCCGGGGATAACCCTTGCGAATTCTTCGTCAGGCTGCGCCAACCATCGCGCCATCACCTTCGCCTCCCGACTCCATTTGCACGGGAGATGGAGCTGGATCCGCCGCAGGCATTGCAGCTGCATATGAGGGGTTGTGGGAACAGTGGCACATGGGCCGACGTCGAGTTCCCCGCCCCTCACGTCATGTATCTCCATCGAGGGTGGAAGACCTTCGCTCGCCTCCACAGCTTGACGGAGGGGCTCACTCTCCATTTCAAACTAATGGAGAGTGGACTCCTCTCCGTCAAGATCTTCAGGCACTTTGGGACTCGCGTAAGGTGCTGCGTGGAGAGCTCTTCTGATGATGAAGATTCCTCCTCGAGCGAGAGTGGCGAGGAAGACAATCGCAGCAACGACGAGGCTAGCGTGCGGCAGGATGACGGGTTCGACTAGGCGTCGGGAGCCGCTCTGAGCGGCACCAGCGACCCCATCATCCGTGTTGCCGGCTCCTTGAACTTCTTGAGGTGGTCTCCTTGGGCGGCTGGCATTGGGAGGCTGCGGAAGAGGAAGAGGGCGGGCATCAAGGCCGTCAAGGCAGAGTACACGGGCACCAACGCCTTCGTCGTGTATTGACGTCCTGCCGCCTCGTCTTCGAGCTCTTCCTCCGACGCTGCCATCACCATCCAGCCCTCGAACGGCCACCGGGATGTTCTCTTGGTGTCTTCTGCCACTCGTAGCTCACCTAGGCGCCCCTTTTGCCCTTCTGCTTTCTTGTTCCATTTCCTGAGGAGAGGGACAAGAAAGGGATTACGGGCACCTTATCTCTTTTTAGTCTTGTAAGCCTTCGGGCCTTTGTTAACTTTATAACTTGTAATCCCCTTGCTCATGTTTTTCATTTTGTATGAATTGTACCTGTACGGAATGTTTTTTAATGAAAAAGGGATGTTTGCCGGGTTTTTCGTTCACTGGTGGAACCCACGACAAGGAGTGAATCCTCGTTACCTTTAAGATAAACACTTTTTCGCCCGGCACCAGGCCTTGCCGTCCCCCCACTTCGCTCGACCTTTCTCACGCCCTTAGTGGAGGCAGGGATGAGGCGGGCTTAGGCTCCTCGTTTCATTTCCTTGCTGCCACGACTACGACCAAACTCGGCCCCAAGAGATGAGTCCTAGGGTACGGAATGAGGGGAGCACGGTAGCCTAAGGATAAAATGACGTTTCACATACCTCGATCCATAACGAAACGCATGATAGAGGATAGAAGACTTATCTAGATCTGCAGCCCCCGGCAACCTTGGCTTGCCACGGATGGACCCTTGCTCTTGTAGCCCCTGGCAACTTTGGCTTGCCGGGGCCCAGGTGCCGGTCCGTCCCCTTTCTTCCAAAGTAGTTCGACAAGAATACTCATGTGTCCTGCAAACCAAAGAAGATAGAGAAGAATAGAGAGACGTGCACTGGACCTCTAAGCTAGGGGTTAGCCGCTGCCAAGCACTATCAACCCTAACCGAGGAAGAGACTCGACCTAGCATGCATGCTATAACTTAGGGCGCCAGCGCTTCGTTTATTTATGCTCAGGGTCTGTGCCTGGCTTTGTACAAAGGGTTACATGCCTTGCCGGCAAGGCTTGTACAAAAGGGTGGCTTGCCGGGAGGCCCGGTAGCCGCACCTTATGGGTAAAACTTGCGGAGATGCTCAATGTACCAGGAGTTGCTCACTGGAACGGCATCTTCGGTCTCCAGCCGGACTGTGCCGGGCCTGGTGACTCGTGTTACCCGATAAGGGCCTTCCCACTTTGGCGTCAACTTGTTGGAATTCTTAGCCGACTGAACGTGCCGAAGAACAAGGTCGCCTTCCTCAAAGCTCCGGGCACGAACCTTGCGGCTATGGTAGCGGCGCAAGGCTTGCTGGTAGCGTGCTGCTCTCACAGCCACCCGGAGACGATCTTCCTCAAGGAGCATCACGTCATCTTGCTGCAATCGCTCTTGCTCAAGCTCATCATAAGCGAGCACTCGAGGTGACCCGTATATGAGTTCTGTCGGGAGAACTGCTTCTGCCCCGTAAATCAGGGCAAAGGGTGTCTGGCTGGTGGCTCGATTTGCCGTCGTTATGATCGACCAAAGAACCGCCGGCAACTCATCAATCCAGCGCCTTCCACTCTTGCACAGCCTGTCAAAAGTCTTCATTCTTAAGCCTCGCAGCACTTCAGCATTTGCTCCCTCATCTTGGCCGTTGCTCCGTGGATGTGCCACGGAGGCAAAACAGACCCTGCTGCCGAGATCCTCAATGTATTGCATGAAGGCGTGGCTTGTGAACTGTGTGCTGTTGTCGGTGATGATCCTGTTGGGCACCCCAAACGGCACACTAGTCCCTTGAAGAGCTTGATGGCTGACTGCGCTGTCACCTTCCTCACTGCTTCCACCTCTGGCTACTTCGTGAACTTGTCGATTGCGACGTACAAATACTCAAAGCCCCCAACAGCACGGGGGAAAGGGCCCAATATGTCGAGCCCCCAGACCGAGAAGGGCCAGGAGAGAGGGATAGTTTGAAGGGCTTGAGCTGGTTGATGGAGCTTCTTCGAATGGAACTGGCACGCTTCACACTTGGTTACTAGTGTCGTCGCATCCTGGAGGGCGGTGGGCCAGAAGAAACCTTGCCATAAAGCCTTGCCAGCAAGGGCCCTCGACCCTATGTGGGAGCCACATATGCCTCCATGTATCTCTGCCAACAGCTTTAGTCCTTCCTCCCAGGAGATGCACTTCAATTTCACCCCATTCGGTCTTTTTCTGTACAATACGTTATCAATGAATTGGTACAGAGCAGCCCGACGGGTTACTCTTTCTGCCTCTTCCTGCTCCTCAGGAAGCTCTCCTTTTTGAAGGAATTGGACGGTGTGCTACGTCCATGCCGGAGCCTGTGGCTCGACGACAAGGACCAAAGGCACCTCTTCTGCCATGGGAGCGGCCGCCTCCACGACCATGACCTGAGGTCCTGCCGAAGTCGGTTGCCCCGCGACAGGATCGACATCTACGGCAACATCTTCGCCGGCGACTCCGGGGAGCTCGGTGGGGAAGTATTTGCCGGAGCCTAGCTTACTCCGCTTGTTCTGGCCGGTCGACGGCTCAACGGATGGTTGAGTTCACTGAAGCACAAAAGTACCTGGTTCCACGGGTAGCTTGAGGGCAGCGCGCTTTGACAGGTAGTCGGCAATGTCGTTCTCTGTCCGAGGGACATGCTCCACTTGTATACCATCAAAGCGCTCCTCCAGTTTCCTCACCTCATCTATGTAAGCTTCCATCAACGGGCTTTGATAATATTTGTTGACCTGCCTGACGACGAGTTGAGAGTCGCCCCTAATGATGAGCTTTTTAACTCCGAGATCCGCCGCGATCCTAAGACCAGCAAGCAAACCCTCATACTCGGCGGTGTTGTTGGTTGACATCTCCTGGGGAAAGTGCATTTGGATGACGTACTTGAGGTGCTCTCTGGTGGGTGCGACAAGCAGCACACCGGCACCGGCGCCTTGCAGCGAAAAGGCCCCATCAAAGTACATGATCCAGTTGTCGCTTGTTTCATCGCCGGGGAGAGTAGTCTCCTGCACCTCTTCGTTAGGCGTCGAGGTACATTCTGCAACAAACTCCACCAAGACTCGGCTCTGGATTGTCGAGGTACTTTCAAACTTTAGACCAAAACTTGACAGCTCCAGGGCCCATTCCATGATCCTCCCCGTTGCATCTGGGTTATGAAGTATCCGTTGCAATGGGAGGCGGGTGACCACCATGATCTCGTGCACTTGGAAGTAATGGCGCAGCTTCCTCGAAGCCATAAGGAGACCGAAGAGCAGCTTTTGCACACCTGAGTACCTCGACCTAGCCCCCTGCAAGAGGGAGCTGACGAAGTAAACTAGGTGTTGTACCATTTTCTTCTTCTGCACCTGTTCACCCGGTCGCGTGGGTCCTGTTGCGCTAGCGACAACCTCTGCCGGGGACTCAGCCTTGCCGGGATCGAGACCTACCGGAGAGGGTTCCGGCTTGCCATCTATTGACTCTGCCGCCGCCGCTGCCTTCTTGTCGACCTCTCTCTGCGCCACTAGTGCGGCGCTAACCACCTGATTTGTTGCCGCTAGATAAAGCAGCAATGGTTCTTGTGGTTTGGGCGCAACCAGCACTGGGGTAGAGGAGAGGCATTTCTTCAAATCTTGCAGCGCTGCCTCGGCCTCTGGGTCCACTCCACTGGCCCTGCCTTCTTCAAGATCTTGAAAAAAGGAAGGGCATGCTCCGTGGACTTGGAGATGAACCGGCTCATGGCAGCAACGCAGCCACTGAGCCGACACACGTCCTTGATCCGTTTGGGTGCCTCAATCTGCTCGATGGCCTTGATCTTCTCTGGATTTGCTTCAATCCCGCACCGGGACACAAAGAACCCGAGAAGCTTGCCAGACGGGACGCCGAAGACACACTTCTCAGGGTTCAATTTGAGGTTGATCTTGCGTAGGTTTGCAAATGTTTCCTCCAGATCTTGCACAAGGGTTGCTTTGTCCTTGGTTTTGACCACTATGTCATCCATATAAGCTTCCATATTTCTATGCAGTTGGGGCTCAAAACCAATTTGGACCGCTCTTGCAAAGGTTGAGCCAGCACTCTTCAACCTGAAAGGCATCCGTAAAAAGCAATACGTACCACATGGGGTGATGAATGCTGTCTTCTCCTCGTCCTCTTTCATCATGAAGATCTGGTGGTATCCCGAGTAGGCGTTGAGGAATGATAAAAGGTCACACCTGGCCATGGAGTCAACAATCTGGTCAGTGCGCGATAACGGGAAGGGATCCTTTGGACAAGCCTTATTAATGTCCGTGTAATCAATACACAGCCTCCACTTACCATTTGCCTTGCGCACTACTACCGGATTGGTCAACCACATCGGATGGAGTACTCCTCTCACCAGGCCTGCCGCCTCTAGCTTTCTGATTTCCTCCATGATGAACTGCTGCCTCTCCAGAGCTTGCTTCCTGACCTTCTGCTTGACGGGCTGTCGTGGTTCTAAGTCTGACAGTAGAAAGGGGGGGGGGGGTAGGTATGGAGAGGCAAGATCTTAGCTATGGCGAAGATGTACACATGAGGTTTACAAGTTCAGGCCCTTCTCGGAGGAAGTAACAGCCCTACGTCTTGGTGCCCGGAGGCGGTCGATTGGATTATGTGTGTTGTGTTACAGGGTGTGCGAACCCTTGTCCCAGAGG
>NC_041381.1:161197664-161203367 GCF_002162155.2 Triticum dicoccoides
GCTTGACGGGCTGTCGTGGTTCTAAGTCTGACAGTAGAAAGGGGGGGGGGGTAGGTATGGAGAGGCAAGATCTTAGCTATGGCGAAGATGTACACATGAGGTTTACAAGTTCAGGCCCTTCTCGGAGGAAGTAACAGCCCTACGTCTTGGTGCCCGGAGGCGGTCGATTGGATTATGTGTGTTGTGTTACAGGGTGTGCGAACCCTTGTCCCAGAGGAGGGGGGTGGCTTATATAGAGTGCGCCAGGACCCCCGCCCACCTCCATTACAAAGGGCTTAATGTACATAAAGTGAGGGCGTTACAGGTAACGACAGTCTTAAATCTCCTTAATGCTCATGAAGACTAAGGAGTGAATGGCCGGCCATTGTACATTCTACCGACTCCTGGTCTTCGATATAGTCGAGTGATTCCCCATATGGTCGAGTGAAGGTGGGGAATGACGGTCGAGTGATTACACCGTCAAGTGGATTCTTGGTCTTCTTATCTTCTGGGGTAGTGACCTTGGGTAGGATGTGTAGGTCAGGCCTATGACCCTACCCCAGGTCTGTATCCTCATCAATAGCCCCCGAATGGATTAAGGTGCGAGTGCAAAGTAGGCTAAAATTGAACCTGTTCCGAGCTTTGGGACCTCGAGAGTGCTTCCTGCAAGTCTGAACGCCTGCGTCGATATTTGGTGTCGACTCAGTCGCCTTGATCCATTCAGTGGACAGTCGAGTGAACTGTTGATCTCATGTGCCAAGTGTTGTGTTGGAGTGCGAGATCCTGGGCGCGATTGTCTGCAGTGTATCCTAGATTTCGCGGGGTACGAAATTTAGGGGAAGCGTGTCAGACGGGGAGTGCCGAAGTGGGCGGAGCGGATAAACAGTGATTCCTCGATTCCCGCGCCGCCTTTTTCGCCACATACGTTGCGCACGACTGTTGCGGGATTTGACGGGATTGTCCGGTCCCACGCGTCAGTCACTCGGAAATAATCTCTTATAAGGTGACCGGACCGAGGCGTCCGCACTGTGCACATCTTCTCTTCCTTCTTCTTTCTCTGCTTCTCCGCTGCACCTTACTCTTCCGCTCCGACGCCGCTGCCCTGTCGCCATGGTGAAGGACAAGATGACATTGCTAGAGCGCGCAAAGAAGACGAAGGAGGTGGCGAAGGGCAAGAAGCAGCAACGCGGGTCGTCGCGCGCGGGGCTGCCGCCGGGCTAGATCCAGGGCGATTGGATCCGGTCTTCGATTCGGCAGGCGGACCTGGATGAGCTGGTGGAGTCGGGGTTAATCGCCAATGGAGCGGCGAGGCTGCTGGAGGGTTAGATGAGTCCTCAGCCTCGACCGGGTGAGTGCGTTCTGCTTGCCACCCATGTCGACCGCGGCTTTTCGCTTCCCCCGCATCCTTTCTTTCGGGGGTTTCTGAACTTTTTTGGCGCTCAACTCCACCATTTCGCCCCCAACACCATCACGCATTTAGCTGCTTTCGTGTCGATGTGCGAGAACTTCTTCGGGTGTCGACCGCACTGGGGTCTTTTCAAACACATCTTCACCAGTCGTTCCCAATCGGTAAAAAAGGTGAAGTCGAGTGACTCAAAAACCCATGTCATCCAGATGTGTGGGGGTTTAGGTATCCAAAAGAGAAAAGGGAGTGCCTTTCCTGCCATGACTCTTCCAGACTCTGTTAGAGGCTGGCAGTCGACTTGGTTCTATTGCCAGGATGTCGCGGCTCCAGGTCAGTCGACCGGCCTCCCCCACTTCTCGTTTGACCGAGTCCATACTCCTGCTCCACTGAAAGTGACTGCTGGCGAGACCATGGAGACGAGGATGTTGGTGGATAGGGTGGTTCAGCTTATCAATGATGGTGTTACGGGTCTGGATCTGTTGGAGGTGTTCCTCAGTCGATGCATCCAGCTTCTCCAGGCCCTTGATCACCCGATGTGGCTGTATTCCGGGCCGGACAACACCGCTCGGGTCCATCCAGAAGAAGTGACGTCTGAAACAGTAGCTTTGTGGCTGAGGAGCATCACATGCAATCAGGACAATCCCAGAGGATCTAGGCGAGTCGTTCCCTTTAGCAGCATAAACCCACCCGACAAGGTATGCTTTTTGTTCCGACTGCTTCTCATTCATGCTCCAACTGCACTTGATATTGACCGACTCTCGTTCAACCAATTTGTTCTACAGGTGTTCACTAAGATGCATTCGATGCCCAACGGTGAACAGGCTTTGGAACAAGCCCAGGAGGGGGAGGACAGCGCGGGGGATAGTGCCGAGTGGGATTCTCAGGGAGACGACGAGGAGGAGGAGAGCGAGGAATCGGACGAGGAGGAGGAAGTCGACTCGCCGCCACGCTCCGAACGTCGATCCAAACAGCAGCATGATCCGGTCAGCGGGCGCGGGAAAGGCGTGGGTCTGAGTGCCAGTACTCAGAAGCGCACTCGGACATCGACTCCGGAGCCGACGGAGAAGGTGGCCAAGCAGCCTAAAGTTGCTCCCTCCAAGACTCGGAAGACATTGCCGCGAATCAAGAAGGACGTCCCCGTTGCCTCAGGGTGGGCATCTTGTTTGTATTTCCGTAAGTCGACCGAAGGTTTTCTTGATCTGACCGACCAATTCTTGTGTCCTTCCAGCCCCACCTCTACTGCCACTGACATGGACATTGACAAGGCACCAGGAGACGAAGAGGCCACCTCACAAGCTGGTAAGTTCATCCAACCAAGTTCTGTTTAGTCGAGTGGGTGGATGATTGACTGAAAATTTGATACTTCTCTTCTTATGTAGCTCCGCAAGATATCGTTGTGCTTCCTGAAGATGACGACGAAGAAGTGCCTCTACAGGAGAGGAAGAAGAAGAGCGGAGGCTCGAGCAGGAGGAAGCTTGAAGTCCAAGTCCCTCAGTCGACATCGGCGCCTGAGGCGATAGTTCGGACTAACGTCACATTTGCTAACCCGTTGACGACTGATCGTCCGTCGGGGTCGACTGCACAGACGCCTGCTGCACCGGTGCAACTCCACTCATCCGACCCGACAACTATTTCGACCCCTCTGGAGCCACCCTCTTTGCTACATATCAAACTCCAGACGACTCACCGGGTGCCGCTAGGGAAGCTCTTCGCCAGGCAAATCTTGTCATGGAGCAGGTGAAAGTGATGCATGAAGCCAGTCAGATAGCCTACAATGCAAGCACTACCCTTCAGACCAATGTCCAAGTCAGTAAAATTCCGACTGAACTTTTGAACATTGCTTTATATCTGATCACCCAGTGGGTGTCCCTTCGTTTAGAACTCAGGGAATATTCAATTTTGCACTTTCCGAATTAGTGGGGGCACGTCAAGTGCACCCACTGGGTGTAGTCCCCGAGACCACGGTCGGCTGCTGGTAGTCGACTGGGTTATGATGATATATCTCTCTGTTTTTTTGAACTCATGCTGAGTATTGATCTGATCCAGTGGGGGCACACTAAGTGCACCCACTGGGTGTAGTCCTCGAGACTACTGTTGAATGTTTGATTCGACAGTTGTCTTAGAGTAATTCTTTTCCTTCACTGTCTCTTATTTCTTTCGACTGAAATGTTTGTCTTTCTGGCTGCAGAGGTCTTGTGATCTTGGAGCTCGGCTCACCGAGTTGAAGAAGAAGCATATCAGCGTTGAACTTGACCTCGAACTGGCAAAGAAGAATCTGAAGACTGCCCAACAAGAAACGACCATCATGGGAGGTAACCATTCGACAGTTTCGTCTACTTGGTGGACTTTCCGCTGCTTTTTTTCAGTCTCTTTGAACCGAGTGACTTCACATAAGCAGATGTGCATAGTGAAAACCTCCAACTTCAAGCTCGTCTGAAGAGTGTTGTTTCTTTAGAGAGAATGAAGGAGGCGTTGGAGAAGAAGGACCAGGATCTTGCTGCTGCTCAAAAATAAGCTCGTGAGAAGACGACGCTTGCGGACCAGAAGCTGGCTTCAGTCGGCAAGTTGGAGGATGAGAACGCGAAACTGAAGACGGCTGTCTCGGACGCCAATCGTGAAGTCGAGCAACTAAGGAAGGACAAGGAGAACCTGACCGCTGAAGTTGACGGTCTCAGGGTCAAGATGGGGAAGCTAGAGTCCTATTTGGAACAACTTGGGGCGAAGCTTGTCTTGAAGCTCGAAGGTATGACTGTTCAGTTAGATAACTGTCGTCGACTAAGAATTGCAATATTGTCAACTCATTGATTTCTGTGATGGAATAGAACTCTATCAGGACTTCGAAGCTGAAACTAGATGGGTCAAGACAGGTCTCGACCCCATCAACTGTCCCATGAAAGATGAAGTTGCGATGAACTTGCTTTGACTGGAATCACGCTTGGACGATGCAGTCGACTATCTGGCTCGGCTGAAGGCGGTGATGGCCCAAGTGTACGCCGAACTCTGGCCTCAGGCGGAAATATCTCAAGACCTCCAGTCCTTGATGACTCGGCTAAATTAGATTCCAGGCCAAGTGCAAGAGTGGAAGAAATCTTCTGCCCGCTGTGGCGCTGATGTCGCCTTGTCTTTGGTCCGAGTGCACTGCAAGGAGGCTAAGGAAGACAAGCTGGCATCTCTCAAAGTGGCAAACACTAAGAAGCACTCCTTCCAGGACTTCATGGACACTTTCCTCGAGGCAGCCACTCGCATCACCGACAGCATCGATCTCGATAGCTTCTGCGACCCGACCAGTCCTTCTCCCGCTGAGTGATTAAAAACATTATGCCATCACTTTTATTTGCCTCAGAATGCCGGGTGGATTTGTAATCGTTAAAACTCCTTCAGGCCTGATGCCCGAGTACTTTATTCTGCGGTTAAGAAACTTTGGATTTATCATCTCATATATTGCGTCTGTGTTTGAACGGAATTCGTTTCTCTCTCGAATTGTTGTCCGTTTGCTTGATGCGGCTTCTGGAAAAGAATGTCCAGTCGCCTGATCGGGCAATCCTCGAGCAACATTGATCAGCTCATCAGCGAGGCATTCAACAATGGTCTTGGCGTTCCAGTCGACCGATCGGGCGATCCTCGAGAAGCATTGATCGGCTCATCAGCAGGGCACTCAACAATGGTCTTGACGTTCCAGTCGGCCGATTGAGTGATCCTTGAGTAGCATTGATCAGCTCATCAGCAAGGCACTCAACAATGGTCTTGACGTTCTAGTCGGCCGATCGGGTGATCCTTGAGTAGCATTGATCAGCTCATCATCAAGGCACTCAGCAATGGTCCTGATGTTCCTGTCAATCGATTGGGCGATCCTTGAGTAGCATTGATCAGCTCATCAGCAAGGCACCCAACAATGGTCTTGACGTTCCTGTCAACCGATTGGGTGATCCTTGAGAAGCATTGATCATCTCATCAGCAAGGCACTCCGCAATGGTCTTGACATTCCTATCAACCACCTGGTAAGGTTTTTCAAACTTAGGCGAGCACTGGGCTGCAGCTAAGCCTCCGAGTGGGAGGATTGCTCACCACTCGGTAGGATTTTTCAAACTTAGGCGAGTATGAGACTGCAGCTAAGCCTCCGAGTGTGAGGTTTGCTCACCACTCGGTAGGGTTTTTCAAACTTAGGCGAGTAGGGGACTACAGCTAAGCCTCTGAGTGGGAGGATTGCTCCCCACTCGGTAGGATTTTTCAAACTTAGGCGAGTACGGGACTGCAGCTAAGCCCCCGAGTGGGAGGATTGTTCCCCACCCGGTAGGATTTTTCAAACTTAGGCGAGTACG
>NC_041381.1:161204410-161333855 GCF_002162155.2 Triticum dicoccoides
GCAGCTAAGCCTCCGAGTGAGAGGCAGACTCATCACTCCGTAGGATTTTTATCACTTAGGCGAGCACTGGGCTGCAACTAAGCACCCGAGTGAGAGGCAGTCTCATCACTCGGTAGGATTTTTATCACTTAGGCGAGCACTGGGCTGCAACTAAGCCCCCGAGTGAGAGGCAGAATCATCACTCGGTAGGATTTTTATCACTTAGGCGAGCACTGGGCTGGAACTAAGCCCCCGTGTGAGAGGCAGACTCATAACTCGGTAGAATTTTTATCACTTCGTCTTAAGCGAAATAGATTCACAGCTAAGGTAATGTGCACAAAAGAAATAAACAACAATCATTTGGAAGAAGTAAATTATGTCTTTTGATAGCCAAACTAAAAGGTATTTCTTATTACATCTCATCAGTCTAAATATTTAAGAATAGAAAGGGTGGAGCAGATCCACATTCCAGGCGCGTGGCTCATCTTTATTATGTTCGACGTTCAAGAGACGATATTCTCCATTGTGGAGCACCTTGGTGATGACGAAAGGGCCTTCCCAAGCAGGAGTGAGCTTGTGAGGTCTCTGCTGATCCACTCGAAGAACCAGGTCTCCTTCTTGAAATGCTCGACCTCTCATGTTTCTAGCATTAAATCGACGCAAGTCTTGCTGATAAATGGTCGACCGGATCAAGGCCATTTCTCTTTCTTCTTCTAGGAGATCGACTGCATCTTGCCGAGCTTGTTCTGCTTCCTCTTTTGAGAAGAGTTCGACTCGAGGCGCATTGTAACACCCCAAAAATTTAACCAAGTTTTAAATATTAAAATTTTGCCAGGAGTTTTAAATTTTTTATTTCTGTTGATTTCAGAAACCTTTCTTTTGTTATTAAGGAGTCTTTCCCAAGTGGAGCTTTCCAAAAATATATTGGACTTCTATGCCCTCTCATTAAAACATTTCTTAAACAGTAGAATTAATTATTAGATTATTTCACCCTGAGCTTTATTCATTAAAATGACTTTCCTTAAGTTTTGGAGCTCCTTTTGAACTACAACCATTTGATATATTTAGCTAAAAATCCAACCAAAATTTGGAGATGTCATGTGATGTCTCTAAATAACTTTTGTGCAATAATATAGTTATTTCATTGCATATTTTGAGTTTTACACATGTTTTTCAAATCTGGTCCAGTGGACACTTTTGCACTATAGCCTAATTAAAAATTTCCCTAGAGCCTCCACCAAAATTATGGGATGTCAGTGGTAGCATGCCATCCAAATTTATGCAAAAACATAGTGTTGTCCTTTGGAAAATTTGAGTGAATCAACCTCTTTTTCATTCTGGACCAGACTTGTGTTTTCTACTGCAACCCCATTCTTTCTTGCTCTAGTGACCTTGTGCTTTCTCATGCTTATAGTCAACCTTGCAAAACCCCTAAGTCCAGGAGCATGCACTTTTTGGAACACTTTTGGTCCATGTAATGATGCCATTTACTCCCTGTCCAGAAGTGTAGTTTTGCAAAACTTGCACTAGCAAGTTTCTCCTTTTGGCAAACTAACTTCACCACCCTCTCATACATCCATAGAGACACTGATCTGGAAGATTTGGCCACCCCAAGAACTGCCTAGGTGCCTTTGGCATTTTGTCAAACACCCTAAGTGCATAGCCAGATTTGGCAAGTTTTCAAGTTTACATTGTGAACTTGAGCCCCTGACCTATCCACCATGTCCCTTGATTCCCTTGCTAACCCTAGACTAGCCCTGTATCTTGCCAGCCTCAACCGCAACCTCTAGACTGCCCTGGCATTTCATCGAGCACGTCCCAGGCATGCTCTAGGCGCGCCCAGAGCGTGCGTTTGGCACGCACGTGCGCCCGAGCCGCCGCGTCCCGCCCCGCACTCACTCCGGTCCGTGACCAACCGCAGCCAGCACGCCCTGTCCCCTTCTGCACCCCACGAGCCCCGCAGATCTCGCCACGTCTCCGGCAGGCCAGCAGCTAGCTGCCACTGCCACCCGACAGCTCCTGTGCTGGCCAGCGCCGCGCAAGCCACCTCCGCTCGCCAGCTCGCCCTTGGAGCAGTAGCCGCTCGTCCGCTAGCTCCTGCCGCCATCCCCAGCCTCGCCACGATGCCCCGCAGCTACAAAAAGACGGTCGCCGACGAGCTCATCCGCAGCCGCCGCTGAACCGCCTCGACTCGCCTATTTAAGGAAGCCCCGAGCCCGTTCCCGCATAGGGGCAACCTCAGGCCACCTCAATGGCGCTTCC
Organism: Triticum dicoccoides; assembly: GCF_002162155.2. Lineage (NCBI taxonomy): Eukaryota > Viridiplantae > Streptophyta > Magnoliopsida > Poales > Poaceae > Triticum > Triticum dicoccoides. The sequence continues at coordinate 161,206,652 of NC_041381.1, forward strand.
CTAGCTCGCAATCGACCCGGGGAGGTTTTCTTCCCCGTCTCCGACAACTTATGCCGCCGCCACCGTCCCGGCCATTTCGGCACCACTAGGACCTCCCCCTCTCCACTCTCTCCACCAGGAGCCTTCTCTTCCTCCCGTGAACCCTTCCCCCTGCTCGATTTTGATCGGGAACCACCACAGCCCCAAAACCACTTTGCTCCCGAGGCCTCCTCCGCCGCGAAGCTCACCGTCGGCGACTCCCTCCACCCCCGCCGACCCAACGACCACCTTGAGGACCGTCCCGGTCTCGCGGATCCATCTCGACTCTCTGGAGCCCGCGGGGAGCAGCCATTCGCCGGCATTGATCGCCGTTGCCTCGCCTCCGTTCGGGCGAAGGAAGAAGGAGGGATGGACTGGTCAAACCTGACCAGTGGGCCCCCTGGACCCACTGTCAGTGACCCCGCCCCAGTCCACGTGGGTTAAGTGGAAGCATATTTCCAAAATACGCCTTCGACGTGTACGTAAATATTCGAAATGTTTTCTTTTCTGTTTTATTTTTAAATAACAGATTTTGACCAAACTTTGACCGGCTATAACTTTTTAATTACAACTCCAAATAAATAAATTCTTTTTCCTACCTCTCTCAAATATTGTCTAGTTTATTTTAAGATTTATTTAAAAAAAATTAAAACAACTTTTTGTGCTGTTTTGATTTTATGTATTAATTCAAATATATTCTTTTAAATAGGATTTTTGAAGATTTCAAGATGTTTTGGAATGCACCCGGCTTTCCCATGACCTGAAGGCAAGCATTCTGAACCCTCGTGTAATTTTTGTGTGTGTTGTTTGACTCGGTGACAACACCACCCCGACGCGAGCATACGTCATTTTATGTGAGGATGTGATCCTACTCTTGAGTGCATATTAATGATTTTTATGCTGATGAGTTGATATGGTTGTGATGGAAATCACCATCATATGCCTTTCATGCATACCGGAAGGGAACCCGGGAAGGCCTCTGTCTTGGGTAGACACGGTCTTGTTCCTAGTCCTCCGTCGAGACGGTCGTGTCTAGTATGGCATGAGGGGATATGTCGCCTGGTGTTTCTATCTGTTGGTTGAGGCATATGCATTGTTATGCTAATCTTACAGAGAACATTACAACCTCCTGAGTTGACCGTAGATCGAGTCTTGTGCCAGTAACCCCCATACTTGCTTCATACTACCACTCGTCTCTACAACAAGTAGGGTACGGTTCAGTAAGTTGTCAACCCCTTTCCTAGCACACACCGTACAGAGAGGCCATGGTGGAAGATACCGGAGGCATCCGGTAGTCATGCCACCGGGTCCGGGAGCACGGGTGTTTCGGTTGTAGCCGAAGGGGGTAGCTCCCCAGTTTGTGCGCGGTATAAATTTTGTGATCCCATGTTACGTCGAGGTTGTAGCCTCCCCACTTAGAGTTTTACTTGACAGGTGTCGTGGGTGATTCCAGACACATGTGAGTTAAGCTGGTGTGTGCAAGTTAGGTGTGTTTCCAACAAAAAGACCATAGACGGAATTAGTCCCGATGGACTAAAGGAATCCGTCACTCGTGGGTAAAGAGTACACCCTCTACAGAGATTAAACCTATTCGAATAGCCGTGTCCATGGTTAAGGATTACAGTCTGGGATGGGTCAAGTGTCGGTCTTAGTGTCGGTCTTCAGAGGTGAAACTGTTAAACCAAAACTGGAATCACGACTTGTGACTTGTGATAATTATGATTATTAATTTTTGTTGTGGACTAACCCGTGATATTATTGGTATTATCGAATATCCCTGGGATGGTTCTACCTCCTGGATATTCACTATGTTTTCTTTTAAAAGCCCTTTATGTGGTGTCGCTAAGACGCCCGACTATGGCATTTATTTTAAAGCCCTTTATGTGGTGTCGCTAAGACGCCCGACTGTGGCATTTCTTTTAAAGCCCTTTATGTGGTGTCGCTAAGATGCCCGACTGTGGCATTTCTTTTAAAGCCCTTTATGTGGTGTCGCTAAGACGCCCGACTGTGGCATTTATTTTAAAGCCCTTTATGTGGTGTCGCTAAGACGCCCGACTGCGGCATTTCTTTTAAAGCCCTTTATGTGGTGTCGCTAAGACGCCCGACTGTGGTATGCTTGTTATTTATTTCATAATTTTAATACCACTATGTTATTGCATATTCATAAATAACATGCTTGCATGCATCAGAGTTTTATTTATCTTTTGTGACTGACATCATGAGCATAGAATATTTTCAGCGCATCATTGTTATGTTATACCTGTGTTCATAATGTTTGCGAGTACATTCAAAGTACTCACTGGCTTGTCCCTGGCTATTGTCTTGGCCAGATTTTCTTGTGCGGAGAGGAGCGACCGTGGCGACAGTCCTGGAACCTAAGCAATGGGATAGCAACCTCGCGAAGATAGGAGTTAACCTAGTCAGTTGTTCCTGTGGGAATTGGAGTCCCATAGACACTGATGATCCACAAACCGCTTCCGCCATCGATCATTAGAAACCATTTGTTATACTCATAGGCCAGAATGGTCTTGTACTACATATTTTTTTATGTTTTGCTTGGAATTTCTGTATCAAGTTGGTGCCTCATCAGCTATCAGTTATCCTGGGGCTGGTGTGCACAAGGGCCATTTTCTGGAAATTAACCCCCAAAGAATCGGTCCCCACACGCATTATGGAGCAAATCACTGGGGAGTACGGCTTCAGCTCCGTAGACTAAGAAGAATGGAGTCCTTCCAGTCGACCGGTTAGGGGTTGTCCTCAACCCCCACAGTACTGATGGAAGCTCGTCGACCCAAGCTCCTACTACATGTTTTAGGTCACCCATCAACCGAGGTTTCAATCCTTTAAGAATCAATCCATTTGCCTGCTCGGCCTGCCCATTCGACTGAGGATGAGCGACCGAAGCGTAGTCGACTCTCGTACCTTGGGAGGCACAAAAGGCTTTGAACTCTTCGGAATCGAAGTTTGAGCCATTATCCATGATGATGCTGTGTGGGATGCCATATCTGAATATAAGTTCTCTGATGAAACTCACGGCTGTGCTTGCTTCAAGGCTTTTGATGGGCTTGGCTTCGATCCATTTGGTGAACTTGTCGACTGCTACCAGCACATGAGTAAATCCACTCCTACTCGTCCTCAGAGGTCCAACCATGTCCAGACCCCAGACAGCAAAAGGCCAGACAAGTGGAATTGTTTTCAGAGCTGACGCAGGTTTATGAGACATGTTGGAGTAAAACTGTCAGCCTCCACATTTGTCCACTATTTCCTTAGCCATCTCGTTGGCCCGCGGCCAGTAAAATCCGGCTCGGTATGCTTTGTCCATGATGGTCCGAGAGGACGCGTGGTGACCACAGGTTCCCGAGTGAATATCATTGAGGATCGCTCGACCTTCTTCTGGCGTGATGCACTTCTGGCAAACTCCAGTTGCACTTTCTTTGAACAACTGCCCCTTTATCACAGTAAAAGCCTTGGATTGCCGGACAATCTGTCGAGCCTCTTCTTCATCCTTCAGAAGTTCTTTCCTAAGAATGTATGCAATGTATGGCACTGTCCGATCAGGAGTGATGACCAGAACCTCCATTACTAAGTTGACCACGGCTGGAATTGCAACTTCAGTCGGATCTGTGGCACTCTTGGGCTGTGGAGACTCTTCTGTGAAGGGGTCCTCCTGAACCAAAGGTGAATGAATGTGTTCTAGAAACACGTTGCGGGGAATGGCCTCTCTCTTTGAACCTATCTTCGCCAACTCGTCTGCAGCTTGATTTTTCAATCGGGGCACATGGTGAAGTTCCAACCCCTCAAACTTCTTTTCCAGCTTCCTAACAACAATGAAGTAACCAGTCATGGCTGGACTTCTGACATACCACTCATTCATCACCTGATTAACCACCAAATCTGAATCGCCATATACCATGAGGCGACGGACGTCGAGTGAAATGGCCATACGCAACCCATATAAAAGTGCTTCTTATTCTGCTTCGTTATTGGAGGAATCAAAATGAATCTGGAGAACATAGTTGAGCTTGTCTCCATGGGGGGACACCAATACTACTCCAGCACCTGATCCATTTAGCATCTTGGAGCCATCGAAGAACATAGTCCAATGTTCCGAGTGAACTTGAGTCGGTAGTTGCTGCTCAAACCACTCGGCAAGGAAATCTGCGATTGCTTGGGACTTGATAGCTTTCTTTGCCTCAAACTTGATGTCCAGTGGAAGGAGTTCAATCGCCCATTTTGCTACTTGACCAGTTGCATCTCTGTTATTCAGAATCTCAGACAACGGTGTGTCGCTGACGACTGTAATAGAGTGATCAGAGAAGTAATGTGCAACCTTCTTCATGGTCATGTAAATTCCATAGACAAGCTTCTGATAACGAGGATATCGTTGCTTGGACAGAGTCAAAACTTCGGAGAGATAGTATACTGGGCGTTGAACCTTGTAAGCTTTTCCTTCTCTTCTCGCTCGACCGTGAGTACTGTACTGATGACCTGTCTAGTGGCTGCAATGTAAAGCAGTAAAGGCTCTTTGCTGATTGGCGCAGCGAGCACCGGCTGGGTGGAAAGCAGGGTTTTGAGCTCTGCAAATGCTGCATCAGCTTCCTCAGACCACTCAAACTTATCAGATTTCTTCATCAATCGTTAAAGAGGCAAGGCCTTTTCACCGAGACGAGAAATGAATCGACTCAAGGCGGCCAAACAACCAGTCAGCTTCTGAACGGCATGCACTCGCACGGGGCGTTTCATTTGGAGGATGGTATCATTTTTTTCTGGATTGGCGTCGATCCCTCGTTCGGAAATGATGAAACCGAGCAATTTTCCTCCTGGAACTCCGAATGTGCACTTTGACGGATTAGGCTTGATATCGTACCTTCTTAGGTTGGCAAAGGTTTCTGCGAGGTCAGTCAATAGGTCGGAACCCTTGCAAGAATTGACCACGATGTCATCCATGTATGCCTCCACATTCCGACTGATTTGGGTGAGCAGGCACTTCTGGATCATTCTCATGAACGTGGCTCCGGCATTTTTAAGACCGAATGGCATGGTGACATGGCAAAAACACTCGAATGGGGTGATGAAAGCTGTTTTTATTTCATCGGGACCATACAGTCGGATCTGAGGATACCCGGAATACGCATCTAGGAAAGACAGGCGCTCACACCCCGCAGTCGAGTTAACAATCTGATTGATACGGGGGAGAGGGAAGTGATCTTTCGGGTAGGCCCGATTTATATGCTTGAAATCAATGCACATGCAAAGTGAATTGTCCTTCTTGGGGACATGACGACATTGGCAAGCCACTCGGAGTGGTAGATTCCATGGATGAACTCTGCTACCAACAGTCAAGCCACTTCTTCACCGATTGCTTTTCTCTTCTGAACGACGGACCGCCGAAGGTGCTCTTTGACGGGTTTTACCTTGGGGTCGACGCGCAAATGGTGCTCAGCTAGTTCTCTGGGTACACCTGGCATGTTAGAGGGTTTCCATGCGAGGATGTCCCAGTTCTCATGGAGGAACTGGATGAGCGCTTCTTCCTATTTGATGTCGAGTGTTGTTGATATATGAGTCGGGGCAGCATTCGGGTCGGTCGGGTGAACATGAATCGGTTTCGTTTCACTAGTCGACTGAAATGCAGAGTCTGTAGCAGGCTTCTTGGCTCGGAGCAAATATCTCGGATCTGCACTCTTCTGGTACTCTTCGAATTCAACTGCCGCCATCTATGCATCGGCAATTTTGGAACCTTTCTGGAAACATTCTTCTACTTTCTGACGATTGCCAGTGACTGTGATCACACCTTTGGGGCCAGGCATCGTCAGCTTGAGGTACACATAACACGGTCGAGCCATGAAACGTGCGTATGCCGGCATCCCCAGGATGTCGTGATAAGCACTCTGGAAATCCACGACTTCAAATGTCAACTTTTCTTTCTGACAATGCTTGGAGTCACCAAAAACCACGTCAAGAGTGATCTGACCGAGTGACTCGGCCTTCTTTCCGGGGATAACGCCGTGAAAGCTCATGTTGCTCTCGCTAAGCTTGGACATCGGGATGCCCATCCCTTTCAAGGTTTCAGCATACATGATATTCAGGCCGCTACCTCCATCCATCAGCACTTTAGTCAGTCGAGTGCCACCAACCACTGGGTCGACCACCAGCGCTTGCCTCTCGAGGGTGACTACGCGAGCAAGATGGTCTGACTGGTCGAATGTGATGGCTATCTAAGACCATTTCAGGTACATGGTCGTCATCGCCGGAGCAACCATATTCACCTCTCTGTTAATGACCTTCAACCGACTCTTGCTCTCAACATCAGCAAAAATCATGAGACTGGAATTGACCTTGAGGTAACCGTCATCTTCCTCTTCCTCCTCATATCTGTCTGACTCCTTCTCCTTCTCATTGGGTTGTTTCTCCCGGAACTGTTGGATCAAGAGTCGACATTGCCGAGTGGTATGTTTTGGGTAAATCAGATTACCTTCTTCATCTTTCTTTGTGTGGATGTGACACGGCAAATCCAGCACGTCATTACCATCTTGATCTTTCACCTTCTTAGGGGGCCAAGGCCCCTTAGGTTTTCCCTTAAACTTTCCATGATTCACTGCCGCAATCTCTCCAGGTGCCGCTGGCTCGGCCTTGCGCTTCTGTTTCCGATTGGAGTTACCTCCACCGGCCTCTTGACCGACTGGTTTGCTCTTCCCGCTACGGAGTCGATCCTCTTCTTCCCCGTTAGCGTACCGGGTGGCTATCTCCATCATTTGAGTCAGAGTCATATCCCCAGTCCGACCGAATTTCAAGACCAACTCCCTGTATTTGACACCTTCCTTGAAAGCACAAACAGCTTGATGCTCTGAAACATTCTCGACGGTGTGATGCAAAGTGGACCATCTATGGATGAACTCCCTCAAAGTCTCATTCGGTTTTTGCACACAATGTTGCAACTCGGGCAATCCTGCTGGTCGCTTGCACGTGCCCTCAAAAGTTCTCATGAACACTCGAGATAGCTCTTCCCAACTGTGAATACTGCCCGGAGTCAACTTGGTCAACCACGCTCGGGCCGATCCTTCCAACATAAGAGGAAGATGTTTCATCGCTATCTCATCGTTGCCGCCTCGAATCTGTACAGCCACTCAGTAATCCTCAAGCCAAGTTTCAGGCTTGGATTCACCGATGAACTTACTAACCCCGGACGCCAACCTAAAGTTGGGAGGTATCACTGCTGCCCTGATGGCTCTGCTAAAACACTCGGGACCAGAAACATGCACTCGGCTGCTGCTTGGACAATCTCTGCCAGCGTCTTCTCTGTGTGCTCTATTCGGGTCGACCAGGCCTTGAATGAGGATAGACCTCGCGTCGAAGTCCGGTTCTCTTGGGTCAACTAAAATCCTGCGCTCACCACTGTGATGGCGTCTGTTGTCGTTCCATCGAGGCACATATGACGCACTCCTAGGAGGAGGCGTGGGTCCTCGACGACGATTGTCGTGGTCGAGTGGATGATCATACTGTCCACGGCCTTCACACCGCGGAGGCGATCTTGGGCTGTGGGCCAACTGAAGCATGTCCGCTGTAACGGATCTGCTGTGAATCCTATTCCGCGACTGAGATACTACTGTATTCTGCTCTCCTGCTGCCCTGAGCAGGGCCCGGATTTGCATCAACCCTCTGCCAGCTTCTGACTGGGAAGGTTGGATCGACTCTGCTATTCGGGCCGCAGCTGTGAGATTCTGAATCAGAGTGCGGTATACCTTAGGTGGAGGCGGAAAAAGCTGTCGTCGACTAGACTCATGGATCCGCTCCTGGGCGCGCTCGTCGAGAGCACACTGAAGGTTATCCAGTCGAGTGCGCTCAGCCAAGTTAGCTAGGTGCGCCTCCTCCAAGGCCCAAGCCTCGAGGGTTTCTCCAACGATGGGCGTGTGGAGTGCATCCATGTTGCGGCGACGAAGTTCTTCCCTCTGCTGCGAAGAGAGGGGCTCGGGTCGGTATTCCTCATGCACGTGCGACGGATTGCCGCCTCCGTCCCCGTCGCCCTCGCGGCGGAACCCGGGCAGGCTGTGAGGACCATCGACCATCAGGACTTCGGCTGCAGGATCACTGCTATCGCACTCAGATGCAGTCTCCGCGGAGCCAGTCGACAGATCGAACAGGCCGTGGAGGGTTTCGTCGGGCTCGATTGCTGTGACTTGATGGGTGGTCGAACGCCGAGCCTCCACGTGTTTCACCCAGTGCTGAAGCCGCGATCGACCGGACCGCGTGCAGTGGCGAACAACGGTGTGAGAAAACACCATCGGAGCCGACTGATACTGAGTCGACGGCTGCCGGAGAAGGACGCCACGAACGCACGCGTGAAAGTGCATCGCCCCTCAGACGGGGAGCGCCTCAACATCGAGCGGAGCTTCCTGAAGCCACGCCGAGTCGTCGGCGATGAAAACAAGTGCACCGAGACGGATCTCGCGGCCCTCAACCATCTCGCCGCCGAAAACCATGATGATGATAGGAAAAACTTGCAACTTCACCAATAAGTCGCTAAGACACCTGCCCCATGGTGGGCGCCAACTGTCGTGGTGCTAAGTCTGACAGTAGAAAGGGGGTAGGTATGGAGAGGCAAGATCTTAGCTATGGCGAATATGTACACGCGAGGTTTACGAGTTCAGGCTCTTCTCGGAGGAACAACACTACGTCTCGGTTCCCGGAGGCGGTCGATTGGATTATGTGTGTTGTGTTACAGGGGGTGCGAACCCTTGTCCCAGAGGAGGGGGTGGCTTATATAGAGTGCGCTAGGACCTCCGCCCACCTCCATTACAAAGGGCTTAATGTACATAAAGTGAGGGCGTTACAGGTAACGGCAGTCTTAAATCTCCTTAATGCTCATGAAGACTAAGGAGTGAATGCCCGGCCGTTGTACGTTCTACCGACTCCTGGTCTTTGATATAGTCGAGTGATTCCCCATATGGTCGAGTGAAGGTGGGGAATGACGGTCGAGTGATTACATCGTCGAGTGGATTCTTGGTCTTCTTATCTTCTGGGGTAGTGACCTTGGGTAGGATGTGTAGGTCAGGCCTGTGACCCTACCCCAGGTCTGTATCCTCATCACGGGCCGCGCATGAGGACAGAAAGCAAGGTGGTGCTCAATCACCTCCCTGGGAACACTGGGGATTTCAGAGGCTTGCCATGCAAACACATTGACATTCGCCCGCGGGAAGGTGACGAGCTCGCTTTCCTATTTGCCGTCAAGGGTGGAGCTTATGGTAAAAGCTCCCCCCGTGCCATCCTCCTTGACGGGCACCTTCTTGGTCTCTGGTGGTGTGGCTCTCGACTTCTTGCTCTTGCAGGCGGAGCTCTCTGGCATGTTCTCAACGGAAGCGCAACACCCCGAAGAGGTGCGCTTGCTGGAGTGGGTGCAAGGGGTCTCGCCGGTCTTCTTCCCCCCGGGGCTCCGTCGGCAGGAGCAGGTGCCTTAGCGGCAGCTGCTGCAACTGCTTCCCGGTAGAGTTGGTCGGTGCAGATCAATGCATCTTTCTTGTCAGAGGGGACGGTGATGATGTTCATCGGCCCGGGCATCTTCAACATGTTGTAGGCGTAGTGTGAAGCCGCCATGAACTTGGTTAGTGTCGGGCGGCCGAGGATCCCATTGTAAGGCAAGGGGATCTCGGCTACATCGAAAACAATCCTTTCCGTCCTGTGGTTCAGCTCGCCTCTGAATGTCACGGGCAGTGTGACCTTTCCCTTTGGCTGGCTCCTCCCCGGGTTAACCCCTTGGAACGTGCCCATCTCCTCGAGGTCCCTATCGGGGATCTGCAGCCTTTTGACCACAACAGGCGAGATCAAGTTCAGGCCGGCCCCGCCGTCAACCAACATCTTTGTCACCTTGAGGTTGCGGATTGTTGGTGAAACCAACAATGGCAAGCACCCGACCGCGGTAGTGCGGTCAGGGTGGTCCTCGGTGTCAAAGATGATGGGCGTGCTGGACCACTTGAGCGGCTTCTATGCGTCAAACGATGGCTCCACCGCCGTGATCTCACGCGCCCACTGCTCGAGTTGGCGGTGGGACGTATGTAGCGAGGCGCCACCATCGACGCACATGGCCTCTGTGGCTTTTTGAAACTCGTGGTCGCCGTACTCATCGTCCTCGTCATGATCATCGTCTTCCTGCTTCTTGTCGCGGCCCCGGGCGGGCCTCTCCTGCTGATTATCCTTGCCACGGTGGCTTCCTTGGCCGCCAAGTTTCTTGCCGGATCCCTTGGCACCATCTGAGCCTTTCTCCTTGTCCCGCCGCTCATACTCGGCTTTCTGCTTCTCGGCGAGCAGCTCTACCTGCCGGCAGTTTTAGAGGTCATGGCCCTTGGTGCGGTGGATCTTGCAGTACTGCTTGTCAGAGCCTCCTGGCTTGTCGGCAGCCGCCAAGGCCCGGCAAGCGACACACCCGGCAACCTCCTTGTCGGGGTCGCTCGCCATGGTCTTCTTGGTGGCACCAGTGTCGTCGGATCCGTCGACGGCAAGCACGGCCTTGCCCTTGCGCTTCGTGTTACGGCGTCGCCCCTTCTTCGCTGGGGTGGCGGTGTTGCCAGTGGAGTCGGTTTCCGTGCCGGTGTCTTCACCGGGGTACTTCCTTCCCTCTTCAGCGCGAGCGCATCGATCAGCCAGGACATAAAGCTCGGCCACATCCTTGGCCTTGTTCATCGCCAGCTCTTCACGCATCTTGCGGTTGCGCATGTTCTGATGGAGCGCACTAATCACGGCTGCAGGATGAACATCGGGGATGTTGTACTGCACCCGGCTGAACCTTTGGATGTACTTGCGCAAGTTTTCTCCTTCCTTCCGGGGGATGATGTGTAAATCACTCGCCTAGCCATGAGCTTGGTGACCTCCGGTAAAGGCGCCAACAAACTCATGGCACAGATCCGCCCAAGAAGAGATGGAATCCACCGGCAAGTGCATCAACCATGACATAACATTAGGCTTGAGTGCCAACGGGAAGTAGTTGGCAAGCACCTTATCGTCACGTGCCCCAGCAACTTGCATCACGATGGTGTAGATGCTGAGGAACTCTGACGGGTGAGTCTTGCCATTGTACTTCTCGCCAACATCAGCCTTGAACGTACGGTGGGAGGGCCACTGGAACTGCTGCAGCTCACGGGTAAAAGCCAGACAACCCACCTTTTAGGATAGGCCACCGTAGCCTCCCGGCGCTGGGCGGTCCGTAGCGGGCCCTGCCCGCCTGTCCGACTGGTGGCGCGCGTCACGTCGGCGCTCGATGGTAGTTCGAGCGTCCTCATGAACCCGCTCCCGAAGGACTTGACGTTGATCGCGGTTGGTTCACGGGCCGGACGATGCGATGGAGATATCATCACGAGCGTCGTCGCGATGGACCAACGCTCGGGGTGGTCAGGACGGAGGTGGGGAGTGCACCGTGGCCGCATGGCCTCCTGCATGGCCTCTGCTGGCCTGCGGTGGCCTGGCGGAGCGATGGCCTACGGGTCCCGTCGGCCGCAACTCGTCATTGTTGGCGATGCCGATGAGGCTCCGGACGGTGGCCCTCCATTCGTTGAGCTTCTCCGCGGCGGGAGGAAAGTCGAGGAGAAGCTGCGCGCGTGCTAGGGCTTCCGCTGGTGTGGGTGGCGGCGAAAGCTGGGTGGACCGCAACGCGCCTCGAGTTCTAACCATGTTAGAAGGAGCCGCGTCACGGCCCCGCAGCCGTTCGCCACCTCCGTCAGCACCTCGGCGCGCATGCTGGCCCTCCTCATCATGTGATGGGCGCACGAGACTCTTTCTTGGGCGGCGCGCAGGGTCACTAGCAGGGTGATGCTGCTCGTCGCACACAACCTGAGAAGAGCGCGCGTGGGCGCCGGTGTTGGCATCTTGGAGGTCGCCGTGCCGCCGTCTGGAGGGATGGTGGCGCCCCTGGAGGGCCCCGTGCCGCCTGCGGGGGGCCTGACTCCGTCTCTGGAGCCCGCGACTAGTGACTCGTCGCCTGGCGCGCGAACAAAGCCACTCGCCAGGCCCGGACCGCCAGGGTGATGTGGATGTTCGTGGGCTGCGCCACGGGTTCTCTCCGTGACTGGCCCGCTACAAGTCCACACCGGTACTGGCAATCCGGTCCCGGACGAACCGATCACCATGGTCGTCTTCTTCTTAGGAGCCATGGCGATGAAGAACAGCTAGGTCAGCTGCTAGACCAGATTCTCACAATTGCGCCCCCTACCTGGTGCTCCAAAGATGTCACTGGAATCCCTACTACGATTGCGGGGCGTGGGGATCGTGGCAAGAGCAGGACTAGTAGACAGCACAAAGGGGATTTACCCAGGTTCGGGCTGCAAAGATGCGTAAAACCCTACCATCCTGCTTTGGTGGATGTATTTAATGTTTTTGAGCTCTTGAACTAGCTCTAGGTGCTGCTAGGTTCCAAAGAGCCGAATCCTTCTCCAGTGCGCCATAGGCCTCCTTTTATAGGCGAAAGGGGCTGCCACAGTGGCACACAGGTGGTGGAAAGTGCTACAGCGTTGTGAGCTTATCACTGGTATTACAGGACAAGGTGCATTTAATGCGAGGCTTAGGTGTCCCTTCACTTTATCAGGGACGGGAGCAAGGCCCGTCCCGTCCGTCGCCGCTCCTCCTCGCGTTGACACGCGCCCTGGCCAGCGGTGCATGCGGTGCCATGTAGGCAGGCAAGCAGCTGAGGTGGCGCAGTGTGGAGCCTCCACGAAGGGCTGCATGTTGCCACACAGGCACCTGCCCAGCTGGTTGGGTCGGCAGCTGCATGCGAAGGGCGATGGAGACTTGGCTGGCGTGGGCCTGGCAGTGGCCCTGCTGGCGTGCTTGGTGAGGGGCTTGCCGGGAGACCCGGCAAGGGTCTTGACGTGGCATGCCGTCATCCCCGGCAAGGACCTTGCCGGGGGGTCTTGTGGGCTTCCTCGCCAAGAACCTTGCCGAGGATTGTTGCCTTCCCATCCTCATTTGATCTTGACTATTCTTTGTCTTCACAAAGATCTGCATGCCACCACGGAGGTGCCTCCCGAGCCTTGTCCCAATGCATTTGTCTAGCGTTGGGGGGCTCAAAGGTTGCTCGCTGAGCTGGTGTGGGCGAGCTGCCCCGGCAAGGGTCCTTGCCGGGAAAACCTGCTTCGTCCATCCGATCTTTGTGGTCTTGGTCTTTGTCGTTGCTTTGTTTGTCTTGTGCCTTTGGCTTCTCTCCGGCTTCCCTTTCCTGCCCTGTTATGCGTGGTCGTGGCGGGAGGCTCTGACTGCCCGTGCACAAGTAAAGGGGTCAAAAGGAGAGCCCCTACTTTTGTACATTGACAAATACTATTTTTAGGCAAATAAGAGAACCAAGTTTTAGCACGATCTCTAAGCGAAAACAGAAATAGCTTCAATTTAGCAATATCATTATCCACATCTTTCTTCTTTTGCATATCACACAAATCAATGAAGTTGTTTAGATGGTTTGCGGCATCTTCACTAGGAAGGCCAGAAAATTGATCTTTCATAACAAGATTCAACAAAGCGGTATTAATTTCACAAGATTCATCATCGGAGTAGGAGCAATCGGAGTTCTAATAAAATCATTGTTGTTGGTATTGGAAAATTCACACAATTTAGTATTATCTTGATCCATCGTGACAAACAATCAATCCAACACACAAGCACACAAGAAGCAAGCGAAAAGAGACGAACGGAAGAGGGGCGAAGAAAAGGCAAATGTTTTCGAAAATCGTTTTAGAAGTGGGGAAAGGAAAACGAGAGACGAATGACAAATAATGTAATGCGAGGGAGAAGAGTTTATGATGGGTACTTGGTATGTCTTGACTTAGCGTAGATCTCCCCGGCAACGGCACCAGAAATCCTTCTTGCTACCTCTAGAGCATGCGTTGGTTTTCCCGTGAAGAGGAAAGGGTGATGCAGCAAAGTAGCATAAGTATTTCCCTCAGTTTTGAGAACCAAGGTAACAATCCAGTAGGAGATGACACACAAGTCACCTAGTACCTGCACAAACAACCAAGAACCTTGCAAGCAACACGATAAAGGGGTTGTCAATCCCTTAACGGCCACTCGCAAAAGTGAGATCTAATAGAGATAGTAAAGTAAATATTTTGGGTATTTTTGTTGTATAGATTGGAAAGTAAAGATTGCAAAATAGTAAATGAGATGCGATGTAAATAAAAGAGATGTAATATAATAGAAAAGAGACCCGGGGGTCATAGGTTTCACTAGTGGCTTCTCTCAAGATATCATGTATTACGGTGGGTGAACAAATTACTGCCGAGCAATTGATAGAAGATCGCATAATTATTAAGACATCTAAGGCAATGATCATGAACATAGGCATCAAGTCCGTGTCAATTAGACCGAAACGATTCTGCATCTACTACTATTACTCCACACATCGACCGCTATCCAGCATGCATCTAGAGTATTAAGTTCATAAGAACGGAGTAACGCATTAAGCAAGATGACATGATGTAGATGGATAAACTTAAGCAATATGATATAAACCCCATATTTTTATATCCTTGATGGCAACAATACAATACGTGTCTTGCTTCCCCTACTATCACTGGGAAAGGACACCGCAAGATTGAACCCAAAGCTAAGCATTTCTCCCATTGCAAGAAAGATCAATCTAGTAGGCCAAACTAATCCGATAATTCGAAGAGACTTGCAAAGATATCAAATCATGCATATAAGAATTCAGAGAAGAACCAAATAATATGAATAGATAATCAAGTTCGTAAACCCACAATTCATTGGATCTCGACAAACACACCACAAAAGAGTATTACATCGAATAGATCTCCAAGAACATCGAGGAGAATTTTGTATTGAGAATCAAAGAGAGAGAAGAAGCAATCTAGCTAATAACTATGGACCCGAAGGTCTATGGTAAACTACTCATGCTTCATCGGAGAGGCAACGGTGTTGATGTAGAAGCCCTCTGTGATCGATTCCCCCTCCGGCAGATCGCTGAAAAAGGCCCCAAGATGCGACCTCACAGGTACAAAAGGTTGCGGCGGTGGAAAAGTGGTTTTGTGGCTCCCCTTGATGTTTCTAGGGTATAAGAGTATATATAGGCGAAAGAAGTATGTCGGTGGAGCTATGAGGGGCCCACGAGGGTGGGGGCACGCCTACCCCCTGGGCTCGCCCTCCTGCCTCGTGGCCTCCTCATAGAGTCCTAGACTTCAACTCCAAGTATTCTAGATTGCTTTTGGTCCAAGAAAGATCCTCGCGAAGGTTTCATTCCATTTGGACTCCGTTTGATATTCCTTTTCTGCAAAACTCTAAAATAGGCAAAAAAACATAAACTTACACTAGGCCTCCGGTTAATAGGTTAGTCCCAAAAATAATATAAAAGAGCATATTAAAGCCCATTAAACATCCTCAGATAATATAATAGCATGGAACAATAAAAAATTATAGATACATTGGATATGTATCACACTCAACCACCATGTTAAACAAAAAGGAGAAGAAGGGGTAGCCTTGCCTAACTCCACAAAGGGTTGGCAAGAAGGGTATGATTTCCCAGTTGATGTTGATCATGGTCCGCCCACAGGAAACCATCTACATGACATGAGTGATCCAATGATCATCTAAACCTTTTTGGAGTAAAACTTCCCGAAGGAAAGATGAGCATACTATGTCATACGCTTTATGGAAATCAATCCTCAGGAAGACTGCCTTGAGATGTCTCTCGCGGACCTCATCAAGGACTTCATGAAAGACCAAGACCCCATCCAAAATATATCGGCCGTCGATGAAGGCCGACTGGTTAGAGTGGGTGGTGTGGTCAGCTAGGGGGGTCACCCTATTGGCATACCCCTTCGCCAGAATGCGGAAGATCATATCACGTTTTTCTTTAGGGTGGCGATTTTGACAAAGAGCATCTCAGATCTCGTAAAAAGGCCCCCAGCTCAAAAAATTCCAGCCAATATGCAGGTTTTATGTTTTTGGTGGCCCGAACAGGCACGACATATTGGCATGCATGGCCCATAGGATATGCGGCCCCTCCGCCTCTATATACATGACATCAGGGAGCATTTGGGATTATCCCCCCGATCCACTTCACCGCAATTCGTCTTCTCCGCCGCTAGCCTTAGCTAACTCTGGTGAGAAATTTTGTCCTCCTCTCTTATGCTTTGTCCCTTTCTCTAGAAGACTGATGGCCAGTGGTGCTGGTCGAAGTCGTGACGGCCACATCGGGCCGCCCCCGAGCAAGCATGCATGACACGGCGCAGAGGCCGGCGGTTCCAGCCGCACCTTGGAGCCATGGCGGTCGAGGCAGGTGCAGGACCGCGACGGCTCTCTCAGAGCGGCAATCGCAACCCACGGGCCGGCTTTAGTGTGCTCAACAAGTACATCTTGCCTCACATGAAGAGGTCTCGCGCCACCAATGAGGAGCTCGTCCTCGCGGAGCGCGCGTCATGCTCTCGACCGCCTAGTGATACGTCTCCAACGTATCTATAATTTTTTTTATTATTCCATGCTATTATATTACTCCTTTTGGATGTTTATGGGCTTTATTTTACACATTTATATCATTTTTGGGACTAACCTACTAACCGGAGGCCCAGCCCGTATTGCTATTTTTTTTGCCTATTTCAGTATTTCGAAGAAAAGGAATGTCAAACGGGGTCCAAACGGAATGAAACCTTCGGGAGCGTGATTTTTGGAACGAACGTGATCTAGAGGACTTGGAGTGCAAGTCAAGAAGCATCCAAGGCGGCCACGAGAGGGGAGGGCGCGCCCACCCCTACAAGGCGTGCCCCCTGTCTCGTGGGCCCCTCGGGCGGCCACCGACGTACTTCTTCCTCCTATATAAGCCTACGTACCCCGAAAACATCCAGGGAGCCAACGAAATACAATTTCCACCGCCGTAACCTTCTATATCCGTGAGATCCCATCTTGGAGCCTTCGCCGGCGCTCCGCCGGAGGGGGAATCGACCATGGAGGGCTTCTACATCAACACCATAGCCCCTCCAATGAGTTGTGAGTAGTTTACCACAAACCTTTGGGTCCATAGTTGTTAGCTAGATGGTTTCTTCTCTCTTTTTGGATCTCAATACAATGTTCTCCCCCTCTCTTGTGGAGATCTATTTGATGTAAACTCTTTTTGCGGTGTGTTTATCGAGATCCGATGAATTGTGTGTTTATGATCAAGTTTATCTATGAGAAATATTTGAATCTCCTCTGAATTCTTTTATGTATGATTGAGTTATCTTTGCAAGTCTCTTCTAATTACCAGTTTGGTTTGGCCTACTATATTGATCTTTCTTGCCATGGGAGAAGTGCTTAGCTTTGGGTTCAATCTTGCGGTGTCCTTACCCAGTGACAGAAAGGGTTGCAAGGCACGTATTGTATTGTTTCCATCGAGGATAAAAAGATGGGGTTTATATCATATTGCATGACTTTATCCCTCTACATCATGTCATCTTTCTTAAGGCGTTACTCTGTTCTTATGAACTAAATACTCTAGATGCAGGCAGGAGTCAGTCGATGTGTGGAGTAATAGTAGTAGATGCAGGCAGCAGTCAGTCTACTTGTTGCGGACGTGATGCCTATATACATGATCATGCCTGTATAATCTCATAATTATTCGCTTTTCTATCAATTGCTCAACAGTAATTTGTTCACCCACCGTAATACTTATGCTATCTTGAGAGAAGCCTCTAGTGAAACCTATGGCCCCCGCGTCTATCTTTTATCATATAAGCTTTCAATCTACTTTTATTTGCATCTTTACTTTTTGCATCTATATTATAAAATACCAAAAATATATTTATCTTATCATACTATCTCTATCAGATCTCACTTTCGCAAGTGGCCCTGAAGGGATTGATAACCCCTTTATTGCATTGGTTGCGAGTTCTTTGTTTGTTTGTGTAGGTGCGTAGGACTTTTGAGGAGCCTCCTACTGGATTGATACCTTGGTTCTCAAAAATTGAGGGAAATACTTACGCTACTATTGTTGCATCACCCTTTCCTAATCAAGGAAAACCAACGCAAGCTCAAGACGTAGCAAGAAGGATTTCTGGCGCCGTTGCCGGGGAGGTCTTCGCTCAATTCAAGACATACCAAGTACCCATCACAAACTCATCTCCCTCGCATTTACATTATTTTCCATTTGCCTTTCGTTTTCCTCGCCCCCACTTCACCCTTGCCGTTTTATTCGCCCTCTCTTTCCCAATCTCCTCCGCTCTTTTTCACTTGCCTTTTTCTGTTTGCTTGTGTGTTGGATTACTTGTTGCCATGGCACAAGATAATACCAAATTGTGTGATTTCTCGAATACCAATAATAATGATTTCCTTAGTACTCCGATTGCTCCTCTTAATGATGTTGAGTCTTGTGAAATCAATACTGCTTTGCTGAATGTTGTTATGAAAGATCAAATCGCCGGCCTTCCTAGTGAAGATGCCTCTACTCATCTAAACAACTTTGTTGATTTGTGTGATATGCAAAAAAATAAAGATACGGATAATGATATTGTTAAATTGAAGTTATTTCCGTTTTCACTTAGAGATCGTGCTAAAGTTTGGTTTTCATCTTTGCCTAAAAATAGTATTGATTCTTGGAACAAGTGCAAAGATGCTTTTATCTCTAAGTATTTTCCTCCCGCTAATATCATCACTCTTAGGAACGATATTATGAATTGTAAACAACTTGATCATGAGCATGTTGCCCAATCTTGGGAAAGAATGAAATTGATGATTCGCAATTGCCCTACTCATGGTTTGAATTTATGGATGATCATACAAAAAATTTATGCCGGTTCGAACTTTGCTTCTAGAAATCTCTTAGATTCGGCTGTGGGAGGCACGTTTATGGAAATCACGTTAGGAGATGCTACAAAACTTCTTGATAATATTATGGCTAATTATTCTCAATGGCACACCAAAAGATCTTCTAGTAAAAAAGTGCATGCTATAGAAGAAATCAATGTTTTGAGTGGAAAGATGGATGAACTTATGAAATTGTTTGCTACTAAAAATACTCGTCTTGATCCCAATGATATGTGTTTGTCTACTTTGATTGAGAATAATAATGAATCTATGGATGTGAATTTTGTTGGTAGGAATAGTTTCGGTAACAATGCTTATAGAGGAAACTTTAATGCTAGACCGTTCCCTAGTAATTCCTCTAATAATTATGGAAATTCCTACAATAATTCTTATGGTAATTTTAATAAGATGCCCTCTTATTTTGAGAATAGTGTGAAAGAATTTATGATTTCTCAAAAGAATTTTAATGCTTTGCTTGAAGAAAAATTGCTCAAAGTTGATGATTTGGCTAGGAACGTTGATAGACTTTCGCTTGATGTCGGTTCTCTTAAACTTAGATCTTCTCCTCCTAAGCATGATATCAATGAGTCCCTCAAAGCAATGAGAATTTCCATTGATGAGTGCAAGGAAAGAACCGCTAGATTGCGTGCTAAGAAAGATTGCTTTATAAAGGCGTGTTCTTCTAGTTTCCATGAAAATAATGATGAAGATCTTAAAGTTATTGATGTGTCTCCTATTAGATCTTTGTTTTGCAATATGAATCTTGATAATAATGGGACTGAAGATGAGTCAACTTTACCTAGGCGTCCCAAGAATTCGGAGTTTTTAGATCTTGATGCTAAATTTGGTAAAAGTGGGATTGGAGAGGTCATGACTTTAAATAGTATTGAACCCACTATCTCGGATTTCAAGGAATTTGATTATGATAATTGTTCTTTAGAAGGTTGTATTTCCTTGTTGCAATCCGTTGTTAATTCTCCTCATGCTTATAGCCAAAATAAAGCTTTTACCAAACATATCGTTGATGCCTTGATGCAATCTTATGATGAAAAACTTAATTTGGAAGTTTCTATACCTAGAAAACTTAATGATGAGTGGGAACCTACTATAAAGATTATAATTAAAGATCATGAGTGTTTTGCTTTGTGTGATTTGGGTGCTAGTGTTTCCACGATTCCGAAAAATTTATGTGATATTCTAGGTTTCCATGATCTTGATGATTGCTCTTTAAATTTGCACCTTGCGGATTCCGCCATTAAAAAGCCAATGGGAAGGATCAATGATGTTCTCATTGTTGCAAATAGAAATTTGGTGCCCATATATTTTATCGTTCTTGATATAGATTGCAATCTTTCTTGCCCTATTATTCTTGGTAGACCTTTCCTTCGAATGATTGGCGTGATTATTGATATGAAGGAAGGGAATATTAGATTCCAATTTCCATTAAAGAAAGGCATGGAGCACTTTCCAAGAAAGAAAGTCAAATTACCTTATGAATCTATCATGCAAGCTACTTATGAATTTAGTGCCGAAGATGGCACTACTTAGATCTATCTTCGCTTTTATGCCTAGCTAGGGGCGTTAAACGATAGCGCTAGTTGGGAGGCAACCCATTTTTTTTGTGTTTTTTTGTTCCTGTTTAGTAATAAATTTTGCATCTACCTTCTGTTTAGATGTGTTTTTATCTTTTAATTAGTGTTTGTGCGAAGTAGAACCTCTAGGATAACCTATGATGATAGTTGATTTGATTCTGCTGAAAAACAGAAACTTTGCACGCACGAATTTAGTTTTGTTAAATCACATAAACGTGCTTTTGTGCTGATTCTTTTTGCTTATGATCAATAGATAAAGTTTCCAGGACTTCCTATTTTTGTAGGAATTTTAGAGTTCCAGAAGTTTGCGTTAGTTACAGATTGCTACAGACTGTTCTGTTTTTGACAGACTCTGTTTTGTGTGTGTTGTTTGCTTATTTTGATGCATCTATGGCTAGTAAAATAGTTTATAAACCATAGAGAAGTTGGAATACAGTAGGTTTAACACCAAAATAAATAAAGAATTAGTTCATTACAGTACCTTATGTGGTGGTTTTGTTTTCTTTCACTAACGGAGCTTATAAGATTTCGTGTTGAGTTTTGTATTGTGAAATTTTCAAGTTTTGGGTAAAGCTTTTATGGACTATGGAATAAGGAGTGGCAAAAGCCTAAGCTTGGGGATGCCCAAGGCACCCCAAGATATTCAAGAATAGCCAAAAGACTAAGCTTGGGGATGCCCCGGGAAGGCATCCCCTCTTTCATCTTCGTTCATTGGTAACTTTACTTGGAGCTATAGTTTTATTCACCACATGATATGTGTTTTGCTTGGAGCGTCGTGTATTATATTAATCTTTGCTTTTTAGTTTACCACAATCATCCTTGCTGTACACACCTTTTTGGGAGAAGCCTACTTGATTAGAATTTGCTAGAATACTCTACGTGCTTCACTTATATCTTTTGAGCTTGATAGTTTTTGCTCTAGTGCTTCACTTATATCTTTTAGAGCACGGCGGTGACTTATTTTTGTAGAAATTGCTAGTCTCTCATGCTTCACTTATATTATTTTGGGAGTCTTTTAGAACAGCATGGTATTTGCTATTGTTATAAAATTGGTCCTAGATTGGTAGGCATCCAAGTTGGGTATAATAAAAACTATCATAGGAAGTGAATTGGATGCTTTGATCAATTTGATACTTGATAATTGTTTTGAGATACGGAGGTAGTGATATTAAAGTCATGATAGTTGGGTGATTATGAATTTCAAAAATGCTTGTGTTGAAGTTAGCAAGTCCCGTAGCATGCACGTATGGTTAAAGTTGTGTAACAAATTTAAAACATGAAGTGTACCTGGCTTGTGCATCCTTATGAGTGGTGGTTGGGACGAGCGATGGTCTTTTCCTACCAATCTATCCCCCTAGGAGCATGCGCCTAGTGCTTGATTTTTGATGACTTCTAAATTTTTGCAACAAGTATATGAGTTCTTTTGACTAATGTTGAGTCCATGGATTATACGCACTTTTACCTTTCCGTCATTGCTAGCCTCTTCGGTACGGTGCATTGCCCTTTCTCACCTTGAGAGTTGGTGCAAACTTTGCTGGTGCATCCAAACCCCATGATACGATACGCTCTATCACACATAAACTTCCTTATATCTTCCTCAAAACAGCCACCATACCTGCCTATTATGGCATTTCCATAGCCATTCCGAGATATATTACCATGAAACTTTCCACCGTTCCATTCTTCGTCATCATGACATACTTTACTTTTGTCATATTGCCATTGCATGATCATGTAGTTGACATCGTACTTGTGGCAAAGCCACCATGCATAATTTTTCATACATGTCACTCTTGATTAATTGCACCATCCTGGTACACCGCCAGAGGCATTCATATAGAGTCATATCTTGTTCTAGTTTCGAGTTGTAATTCATATGTTGTAATCAATGAAAGTGTGATGATCATCATTATTAGAGCATTGCCCAAAAGAAAAAAAAGAAAGGCCAAAAGAAAAATAAAATAAATAAAAAGGGCAATGTTACTATTTCTTTTCCACAATTGTGCTTCAAAGTAGCACCTTGTTCTTCATGTAGTGAGTCTCATATATTTTGCTTCAAAGTAGCACCATGTTTTTCATATAGTGAGTCTCATAGGTTGTCTTTTTCATACTCGTGGGAATTTTTCATTATAGAATGTGGCTTGTATATTCCTACAATGGGCTTCCTCAAATGCCCTAGGTCTTCGTGAGCAAGCAGGTTGGATGCACACCCACTAGTTTTCTTTTGTTGATCATTCATTTATAGCTCTACTGCATCCGTTGCATGGCAATCCCTACTCCTCATGTTGACATCAATTGATGGGCATCTCAATAGTCTGTTGATTATCCTCGTCAATGTGAGACTTTCTCCTTTTTTTGTCTTCTCCACACAATCCCCATCATCATATTCTATTTCACGCATAGTGCTATATCCATGGCTCACGCTCATGTATTGCGTGAAGGTTGAAATAGTTTGAGATTATTTAAGTACGAAACAATTGCTTGGCGTGTCATCGGGGGTATAGAAGTTGGGAACATCTTTGTGTGACGAAAATGAAGCAAAGCCTAACTATATGATTTTGTAGGGATGAACATTCTTTTGCCATGTTATTTTGAGAAGACATGATTACTTTGATTAGTATGCTTGAAGTGTTACTATTTCTTTTATCAATATGAACTTTTATTTTGAATCATTTAGATCTGAACATTCATGCCACAATAAAGAAAATTACATTGAGAATTATGCTAGGTAGCATTCCACATCAAAAATTCTGTTTTTTATCATTTACCTACTCGAGGACGAGTAGGAATTAAGCTTGGGGATGCTTGATATGTCTCCAACATATCTATAATTTTTGATTGTTCCATGCTATTATATTACCCCTTTTGGGTGTTTACGGGCTTTATTTTACACATTTATATCATTTTTGGGACTAACCAACAAACCGGAGGCCCAGCCTGTATTGCTGTTTTTTGCCTATTTCAGTATTTCTAAGAAAAGGAATATCAAACAGAGTCCAAACGAAATGAAACCTTTGGGAGCGTGATTTTTGGAACGAACGTGATCCAGAGGACTTGGAGTGCAAGTCAAGAAGCAGCCGAGGTGGCCACGAGAGGGGAGGGCGCGCCCCCTGTCTCGTGGGCCCCTCGGACGGCCACCGACGTACTTCTTCCTCCTATATAAGCCTACGTACCCCGAAAACATCCAGGGAGCTAACGAAACACAATTTCCACTACCGTAACCTTCTTTTATCTGCGAGATCCCATCTTGGAGCCTTCGCCGGTGCTCCGTCGGAGGGGGAATCGACCATAGAGGGCTTCTACATCAACACCATAGCCCCTCCGATGAGTTGTGAGTAGTTTACCACAGACCTTCGGGTCCATAGTTATTAGCTAGATGGCTTCTTCTCTATTTTTGGATCTCAATACAATGTTCTCCCCCTCTCTTGTGGAGATCTATCCGATGTAAACTCTTTTTGCAGTGTGTTTGTCGAGATCCGATGAATTTTGGGTTTATATCTATGAGAAATATTTGAATCTCCTCTGAATTCTTTTATGTATGATTGAGTTATCTTTGCAAGCCTCTTCGAATTATCAGTTTGGTTTGGCCTACTAGATTGATCTTTCTTGCCATGGGAGAAGTGCTTAGCTTTGGGTTCAATCTTGCGGTGTCCTTACCCAGTGACAGAAAGGGTTGCAAGGCACGTATTGTATTGTTGCCATCGAGGATAAAAATATGGGGTTTATATCATATTGCATGAGTTTATCCCTCTACATCATGTCATCTTGTTTAATGCGTTAATATGTTCTTATGAACTAAATACTCTTGATGCAGGCAGGAGTCGGTCGATGTGTGGAGTAATAGTAGTAGATGCAGGAAGGAGTCGGTCTACTTGTTGCAGACGTGATGCCTATACACATGATCATGCCCTAGATAATCTCATAATTGTTCACTTTTCTATCAATTGCTCGACAGTAATTTGTTCACCCACCGTAATACTTATGCTATCTTGAGAGAAGCCTCTAGTGAAACCTATGGCCCCCGGGTCTATATTTTATCATATAAGCTTTCAATCTACTTTTATTTGCATCTTTACGTTTTGCATCTATATTATAAAATACCAAAAATATATTTATCTTATCATACTATGTCTATCAGATCTCACTTTCGCAAGTGGCCGTGAAGGGATTAACAACCCCTTTATTGTGTTGGTTGCGAGTTCTTTGTTTGTTTGTGTAGGTGTGTGGGACTTTTGAGGAACCTCCTACTGGATTGATACCTTGGTTCTCAAAAATCGAGGGAAATACTTATGCTACTATTGCTGCATCACCCTTTCCTCTTCAAGGAAAACCAATGCAAGCTCAAGACATAGCACCTAGCCACCGCCAAAGAGGAGCATGACCTCGCCACCGCGCTCTACAAGACAGCTGCCAAGTACTACCTCGACGTCGACGAGTGAGGAAATCGTTGAATTAGGGGTAATTTCTGGCGCCAAGTATGTGTTTTGTATGTATGCATTGGGGTGGTGGTGAACAATTTGTAGCATGAATTTGTTTTTGAATTTTGCATTATTAGTTTTCAGGATCTATTCTGGCTGAGCATACGCGAGAACGTAAAAGTATTTGGTGATACCGAATTTTAAAGGATCTGCCAGAGATGCTCTAGCAGTAGTATGTGTGTCATGTGTGGACATGCATTGCATTCTTTGTTTCTTTGGGAAACTTTTCATTGCATATTTTTTTGGGGAAAAGCAAATTTTAAGGAATGTTCACCATATACATGCTTACAACATCTACAACCGGATGATCCATATCTACCCCAAACGTCCAGGCAGCCGTCCCGACGCTTCGTATGCTACCTTTCCTCCAATCTCTTTGGATTTTCTATATCCTGATCCCTTGGCCTCGACGGCCTGGATCTACGTTCTCTCTAGTTCTGGCTTGCTGGTGTCAGTGGTCATTGTTGCACATCGACCCTCTCCGCCCAACATCTTCTCAACCCTGGTGGCCATCTCCAAGGCTCGCGTATCAGGTGCGGCTCCCCTTCTTGTGGCGGTTTTAGAACTATGACCTCCAATTCTCGGTTCCTGTTTCAGGGCAATGGGATTGCTCAGACCCAGACCTGCGAGAAACCCCTGCTTGGCTTACCGGTGCTGGCAGCGACACCCATGAGCGTCGTCCCCTCCTTGGAGGCGTTGCCATGGCCCCTCTTTGTGTCCATCTTCGAGCACCAAGGGAAACCCTTGGTCAAATTCTTCGGATCAGACGGTGATGGCGCCACAGCGTCAGTATCCTTTTTGAAGGCGTCGTCTTGTGTGCTTGTGGCATACCTGATGATGGATTTATGGATGTCAGATGGTTTGTTAGTTCGGACTACCTCTCAAGTTAGGGAAGTTTAGCTGTGTTGTTTGCTTGTTCGGGCGAGCACCTCATGTCTCTCTATTTTGGGTACCATGTTCATATCACCTAGTATTCGTTCCATGTGTTGTATCTTTCTATGTATCCACTCTATCCTTTTATGAATTTGAAAAGATAATGAAAAGATACACAAGCTTTGCGTATTCGTGAAAAAATCTATCTATTTCCACGGACTAAGTGAATCCGATTTGTCGGACGTGTCCATGGACTGAGCATCTATAGCCGGACTTGGCAAATCCGGGCTTCGGCCCCTCACCGCGGGCACTGACTGGGCACTTCTCAAATATCTGTCTCTACATCCTAACACCCCCTATATGAAATCTTAAAACCATGCAAATCATGCAAATAAAACAACTACGTAGTGCGTAGATCAACTAAATCCGTTCCGGCTACTTGTTGTTGTTGGCAACTATCTCCAATCCGAACTTCGGGTACATGGGAGGAAGATGCAACTCCGGATGCCTGCGTTGGCCTCCGCATCCGCGTTGATTTCGGTGTAAAGCGCGCCAGTCGCCACAACTGCTGGTTAACCTCTACATAGGCATCATCCTAGATGGACTATAAGATAGTCTGTTGCTCCACCATCTTGGCCGCTTGGACAGCCGCAAACTCTTCCTCTGCATCCTCCATGCTGAAGCCATAGTCGGTGCCAGCTCCTCTCCTATGGCTGCTCCGCCTCCTCCTCCTCCCGATATGCCACCTCCATCTGAACCGGATGCTGCTCCTCCTCCTCCTCCTCCTCCCCCCCTCTGGCTCCAGTGAGTCCGGAGGCAAGTGATACGTCTCCAATGTATCTATAATTTTTTTATTGTTCCATGCTATCATCTTATCAATCTTGGATGTTTTATATGTATTATTATGCTATTTTATATCTTTTTTGGGACTAACCTATTAACGTAGTGCCCAGTGCCAGTTGCTGTTTCCCCCTTGTTTTTCTCTTTACAAAAAATCAATACCAAATGGAGTCCAAGCAGAATAGAACTTTACGGTGATTTTTCTTAGACTAGAAGACACCCATGAAGCTTCGGAAGGAGGCCAGAAGAGCCACGAGGAGGCCACAAGCCCGGAGGCCGTGCCCTGGCGGGGGCTCCAGGGCTTGTGGCCCCTCGCAACTCCCCTAACCCTAATCCTGGCTCCATAAATACACAGATATCCCCCTACACCAGAGGGCACGCCAAAAATACTTTTCTGCCGCCGCAAGCTTGTGTTCTCGTGAGATCCCATCTTGGGGCCTTTTTCGGTACTCTGCCGGAGGGGGGTTCAATCACAGAGGGCTTCTACATCAACCTTGCTGCCCTTCCGATGATGTGTGAGTAGTTTACCACAGACCTACGGGTCCATAGCTAGTATCTAGATGTCTTGTTCTCTCTCTCTCTCTCTCTCTCTCTCTCTCTCTCTCTCTCTCTTTGATCTTCAATACAATGTTCTCTTCGATGTTCTTGGAGTTCTATCCGATATAATCTTCTTTTGCGGTGTGTTTGTTGGGATTCGATGAATTGTGGATTTATGATCAGATTATCTATGAATATCATTTGAGTCTTTTCTGAACTCTTTTATGCATGATTAAGATAGCTTTGTATTTCTTTCATATCTATTGATTTGGTTTGGCCAACTAGATTGATCTATCTTGCAATGGGAGAGGAGCTTTGTGATGGTTTCAATCTTGCGGTTCCTCACCCAGTGACAGTAGGGGTAGCGAGGCACGTATTTGTATTTTTGCCAATAAGGATAAAAGGATGGGGTTTATACCATATTGCTTGAGTTTATCCATCTACATCATGTCATATTGCTTAAGGTGTTACTACGTTCTTGTTAACTTAATACACTAGATGCATGCTGGATAGCGTTTGATGTGTGGAGTAATAGTAGTATATGTAGGCAGGAGTCGGTCTACTTGTCACAGAAGTGATGCATATATTCATGATCATTGCCTTGGATATCGTTATAACTTTGCGCTTTTCTATCAATTGCTAAACAGTAATTTGTTCACCCACCGTATGCATTCTTTCAAGAGAGAAGCCTCTAGTGAAAACTATGGCCCCCGAGTCTATTTCTCATCATATATTTTCATATCTATAAAACCAAAAATACAAAAATACCTTGCTTCACTTTATCTATATTTACTTTATTTTGCACTTTTACTTATCTTTTTATACCTATCTGTATCCGATCTCACTTTTGCTAGTGACCATGAAGGGATTGACAATAACTTTTTCACGTTGTGTGCAAGTGTTTCTTAGTTTGTGCAGGTGCAACTATTGAGGACTTGGGTGTCCTCCTACTGGATTTATACCTTGGTTCTTAACTGAGGGAAATATTTATCTCTACTTTGCCGCATCACCCTTCCATCTTCAAGGGAAAAATCAACGCAAGCTCAAGAAGTAGCAGGAAGAATTTCTGGCGCCGTTGCCGGGGAGGTTCTACATCAAGCCTACCTAGTACCTATCATAAACTCTCATCTATTGCACTTACAATATTTGCCATTTGTTGGAAATATGTCCTAGAGGCAACTATAAAGTTTTTATTGTTATATTTCCTTGTTCATGATAATCGTTTATTATCCATGCTATAATTGTATTGATCGGAAACTCAAATACATGTGTGGATACATATACAACAACATGTCCCTAGTAAGCCTCTACCAGACTAGCTCATTGATCAAAGATGGCTATGGTTTCCTAGGCATAGACATGAGTTGCCATTGGATAAGGGGATCACATCATTAGGAGAATGATGTGATGCACAAGACCCAAACTATAAACGTAGCATATGATCATATCAAGTTTACTTCTATCATTTTCTTCATGTGAAGTATATGTTCCTATGACCATGAGATGATGCAACTCACTGACACCGAGGAATAACTTGTGTGTACCAAACGTCACAACGTAACTGGGTGACTATAAAGGTGCTCTACAGGTATCTCCGAGGGTGTCTGTTGAGTTGGCATGGATCAAGACTGGGATTTGTCACTCCGTATGACGGAGAGGTATCTCAGGGCCCACTCGGTTATACACCATCACAATAAGCTTACAAGCAATGTGACTAAAGAGTTAGCCACGGGATCTTGTATTATGGAATGAGTAAAGAGACTTGTCGGTAACGAGATTGAACTAGGTATGGTGATACCGACGGTCGATTCTCGGGCAAGTAACATATCGATAGACAAAGGGAACTACATACGGGATTACATGAATCCTTGACATCGAAGGTTCGACCGACAGAGATCTTCATAGAATATGTAGGAACCAATATGGGCATCCAGGTCCCGCTATTGGTTATTGACTGTAGAGGTGTCTCGGTCATGTTTGCATAGTTCTCGAACCCGCATGGTCTACACACTTAACGTTTGGTGGCGATATAAGTATAGTTGAGTCATTATGGTGGTTACCGAAGGTTGTTCGGAGTCCCGGGTGAGATCTCGGACGTGACAAGGAACTCCGGAATGGTCTAGAGGTGAAGATTTATATATTGGATGAATCGTGTCGGAGTCTAGAAGTGTTCCAGGGGCACCGAGTTATGGCCAGGATGACCGAAAGGGGTTTCGGGGGGCCCCGACAAGTGTTGAGAGGGGGGCTCATGGCCCAAGGGGAGGGGGCATACCAGCCCACTAAGGGGCCAAGCCTCCTAGGGGGGCGCCTAAACCCATCTAGGGTTTCCCGCTTGTTACCGCCGACCCCCCGAGACAAACCCTAGGGCGCCTCCTCCTCCCCCTTCCCCATATATATAGGAGGTAGAGAGAGGGCAACCGGACCCATACGCGCCACGGCGCTGCCCCTCCTCTCCCTTGTAGTCCTTCTTTTTCTCCGTAGTGCTTAGCGAAGCTCTGCTGAAATTCCACCACCGCCGCCGCCGCCACCACACCGTCGTGCTACCGGAGGACTCGAGCTACTAATTCACCATTGCTCGCTGGATCGAGGAGGTGAAGGTGTCATTGTGCCGTATGTGTGTTGAACGCGGAGGTGTCATCCGTTTGGCACTTGGATCGGTAGTTCGCGGGACGGATCGTGATTGGATCGCGAAGACGTTTAACTACATCAACTGTGTTTCTTAACGCTTCCGCTTAGTGATCTACAAGGCTATGTAGATGCAAGCTCTCCTCTCGTAGATGTTCAACTCCTAGATTGATCTTGGTGAGCATAGGATTTTTTGTTTCCCATGCAACGTTCCCCAACAGTGGCATCATGAGCTAGTTCTTTGGGTAGATGACATCACGAGTAGAACACAAAGGAGTTTCTGGGCGTTGATATTTAGATTGATTCCTTCCTTAGTATTTTCTTGATTCAACGATATTGTGGGATGAAGCGGCCCAGACCAACTTTACTTGTCCATGTACATGAGACCGGTTGCATTGACTGACATGTGACTTTGTTGCATAAGATGGCTGGCGGGTGTCTGTCTCTCCCACCTTAGTTGAATCGGATACGACAAAGGCGGTCCTTGTAGAAGGTTAAATAGCAACTTGCATATCACCATTGTGGTTTTGCGTAGGTAAGAATCATTCTTGATAGATACCCATAGCAGCCATGTAAAACATGCAACAACAAATTGGAGGACGTCTAACTTGTTTTTGCAGGGTATATTGTGATATGATATGGCCAAAGACATGATGAAATATATTTGATGTATGAGATGATCATGTTTGTAATAGTTTATATCGACTTGCATGTTGATGCATACGGAAATCGGCAGGAGCCATAGGGTTGACTTTAATTATTGTATGACCTGTGTGTCAATCATTAAGAGCTATGTAATTCTTTACTTTATCGTTAAATGGTAGAAATAGTATTAGAAGCATGGTTGGCGCGACAACCCTGATAGCGACACAATTATGGAGATCATGGTGTCATGCCGGTGACGATGGTGATCTTGCCGGTGCTTTGGAGATGGAGATCAAAAGCACAAGTTGATGGACATATCATGTCACTTATGATTTGCATGTGATGTTAATCCTTTTATGCTTCTTATTTTGCTTAGGACGACGGTAGCATTATAAGGTGATCCCTCACTAAAATTTCAAGATAAAGTTGTGTTCTCCGCAAGTGTGCACCGTTGCGAAAGTTTGTCGTTTCGAAGCACCACGTGATGATCGGGTGTGATAGACTCTACGTTTGCATACAATTGGTGCAAGCCAGTTCTGTACATGCGGAACACATGGGTTAAACTTGACGAGCCTAGCATGTACAGACATGGCCTCGGAACACACGAGACCGAAAGGTCGAACATGAGTCATATAGTAGATATGATCAACATGGATATGTTCACCATTGAAACCACCTCATCTCACGTGATGATCGGACTTGGGTTGATAAATTTTGATCATGTTACATTCGGAAGATCGGAGGTGTGTCGATTTGAGTGGGAGTTCTTAAGTAATATGATTAATTGAACTCATTATCATGAACAATAGTCTAAAGTTGCCTTTGCAAATTTATGTTGTAGATCAATGGCTCATGCAATAGCTCCCCTAAATTTCAATGCGTTCCTAGATAAAGCTAAGTTGAAAGATGATGGAAGTAACTTTGTGGACTGGGCCCGTAATATGAGGATTATCCTCATGGCTGCCCAAAAGTCTTATGTCATTTATGCACCGCTTTATGCGCTGCTACGTCTTGAGTTTGCATTGGTTTTCCTTGAAGAGGAAAGGGTGATGCAGCAATAGTAGCGTAAGTATTTCCCTCAGTTTTTGAGAACCAAGGTATCAATCCAGTAGGAGGCTCCTCAAAAGTCCCACGCACCTACACAAACAAACAAAGAACTCGCAGCCAACGCAATAAAGGGGTTGTCAATCCCTTCACGGCCACTTGCGAAAGTGAGATCTGATAGAGATAGTATGATAAGATAAATATATTTTTGGTATTTTATAATATAGATGCAAAAAGTAAAGATGAAAATAAAAGTAGATTGAAAGCACATATGATAAAAGATAGACCCGGGGGCCATAGGTTTCAGTAAAGGCTTCTCACAAGATACCATAAGTATTACGGTGGGTGAACAAATTACCGTCGAGCAATTGATAGAAAAGCGAATAATTATGAGATTATCTAGGCATGATCATGTATATAGGCATCACGTCCGCAACAAGTAGACCGACTCCTGCCTGCATCTACTACTGTTACTCCACACATCGACTGACTCCAGCCTGCATCTAGAGTATTAAGTTCATAAAGGACAGAGTAACACATTAAGCAAGATGACATGATGTAGAGGGATAAACTCAAGCAATATGATATAAACCCCATATTTTTATCCTCGATGGCAACAATACAATACGTGCCTTGCTGCCCTTGCTGTCACTGGGAAAGGACACCGCAAGATTGAACCGAAAGCTAAGCACTTCTCCCATGGAAAGAAAGATCAATCTAGTAGGCCAAACCAAACTGATAATTCGAAGAGACTTGCAAAGATAACTCAATTATACATAAAAGAATTCAGAGGAGATTCAAATATTTCTCATAGATAAACTTGTTCATAAACCCACAATTCATCGGATCTCGACAAACACACCGCAAAAAGAGTTTACATCGAATAGATCTCCACAAGAGAGGGGGAGAACATTGTATTGAGATCCAAAAATAGAGAATAAGCCATCTAGCTAATAACTATGGACCCGAAGGTCTGTGGTAAACTACTCACAACTCATCGGAGGTGCTATGGTGTTGATGTAGAAGCCCTCCATGGTCGATTCCCCCTCCAGCGGAGCACCGGCGAAGGCTCCAAGATGAGATCTCGCGGATACAGAAGGTTATGGTGGTGGAAATTGTGTTTCGTTGGCTCCCTGGATGTTTTCGGGGTACATAGGTTTATATAGGAGGAAGAAGTACGTCGGTGGCCACCCGAGGGGCCCACGAGACAGGGGGCGCGCCCTCCTATCTCGTGGCCGCCTTGGTTGCTGCTTGGCTTGCACTCCAAGTCCTCTGGATCACGTTCGTTCCAAAAATCACGCTCCCGAAGGTTTCATTCCGTTTGGACTCCGTTTGATATTCCTTTTCTTCGAAATACTGAAATAGGCAAAAAAACAGCAATACAGGCTGGGCCTCCGGTTAGTAGGTTAGTCCCAAAAATGATATAAATGTATAAAATAAAGCCCATAAACATCCAAAAGGGGTAATATAATAGCATGGAACAATAAAAAATTATAGATACGTTGGAGACGTATCAAGCATCCCCAAGCTTAATTCCTGCTCATCCTCGAGTAGTTAAATGATAAAAACAGAATTTTTGATGTGGAATGCTACCTAGCATAATTCTTAATGTAATTTTCTTTATTGTGGCATGAATGTTCAGATATAGATGATTCCAAATAAAAGTTCTTATTGATAAAAGAAATAGTAACACTTGAATCATACTAATCAAAGTAATCATGTGTTCTCAAAATAACATGGAAAAAGAAAGTTCATCCCTACAAAATCATATAGTTAGGCTATGCTTC
Organism: Triticum dicoccoides; assembly: GCF_002162155.2. Classification (NCBI taxonomy): domain Eukaryota; kingdom Viridiplantae; phylum Streptophyta; class Magnoliopsida; order Poales; family Poaceae; genus Triticum; species Triticum dicoccoides. Next base: position 161,239,853 of record NC_041381.1, read on the forward strand.
ATTTTCGTCACACAAAGATGTTCCCAACTTCTATACCCCTGATGACAAGCCAAGCAATTGTTTCATACTTAAATAATCTCAAACTTTTTCAACCTTCACGCAATACATGAGCGTGAGCCATGGATATAGCACTATGGGTGGAATAGAATATGATGATAGGGATTGTATTGAGAAGACAAAAAAAGAGAAAGTCTCACATTGACGAGGATAATCAACGGGCTATGGAGATTCCCATCAATTGATGTCAACATGAGGAGTAGGGATTTCCATGCAACGGAAGCACTAGAGCTATAAATGAATGAAAGCTCAACAAAAGAAAACTAGTGGGTGTGCATCCAACTTGCTTGCTCACGAAGACCTAGGGCATTTGAGGAAGCCCATCGTAGGAATATACAAGCCAAGTTCTATAATGAAAAATTCCCACTAGTATGAAAAAGACAACCTATGAGACTCACTATATGAAAAACATGGTGCTACTTTGAAGCACAATATATGAGACTCACTACATGAAGAACAAGGTGCTACTTTGAAGCAAAAGTGTGGAAAAAGAGATAGTAACATTGCCCTTTTTATTTATTTTTTTTATTTTTTTAATTTTTTTCTTTTTTTGGGTTTTTTTTCTTTTGGCCTTTCTTCTTCTTTTTTTCTTTTTGGGCAATGCTCTAATAATGATGATCATCACACTTTTATTGATTACAACATATGAATTACAACTCGAAACTAGAACAAGATATGACTCTATATGAATGCCTCCGGCGGTGTATCGGGACGGTGCAATGAATCAAGAGTGACATGTATGAAAAACTATGCATGGTGGCTTTGCCACAAATACGATGTCAACTACATGATCATGTAATGGCAATATGACAAAAGTAAAGTATGTCATAATGATGATGAACGGAACGGTGGAAAGTTGCATGGCAATATATCTCGGAATGGCTATGGAAATGCCATAATAGGTAGGTATGGTGGGTGTTTCGAGGAAGATATAAGGAGGTTTTTGTGTGATAGAGCGTATCGTATCACGGGGTTTGGATGCACCGGCGAAGTTTGCACCAAGTCTCAAGGTGAGAAAGGGCAATGCACGGTACCGAAGAGGCTAGCAATGGTGGAAAGGTAAAAGTGCGTATAATCCATGGACTCAACATTAGTCAAAAGAACTCATATACTTATTGCAAAAATTTAGAAGTCATAAAAAATCAAGCACTACGCGCATGCTCCTAGGAGGATAGATTGGCAGGAAAAGACCATCGCTCGTCCCCGTCCGCCACTCATAAGGATGCACAAGCTAGGTACACTTCATGTTTCAAATTTGTTACACAACTTTAACCATACATGCATGCTACGGGACTTGCTAACTTCAACACAAGCATTCTTTAAATTCATAATCACCCAACTAGCATGACTTTAATATCACTACCTCCATATCTCAAAACAATTATCAAGTATCAAATTGATCATAGCATCCAATTCACTTCCTATGATAGTTTTATTATACCCAACTTGGATGCCTACCATTCTAGGACAGATTTCATAACCATAGCAAATACCATGCTGTTCTAAAAGGCTCTCAAAATAATATAAGTGAAGCATGAGAGACTAGCAATTTCTACAAAAATAAGCCACCGCCGTGCTCTAAAAGATATAAGTGAAGCACTAGAGCAAAAACTATCAAACTCAAAAGATATAAGTGAAGCACATAGAGTATTCTAGCAAATTCTAATCAAGTAGGCTTTTCCCAAAAGGTTTGTACATCAAGGATGATTGTGGTAAACTAAAAAGCAAAGACTAATATAATACACGACGCTCCAAGCAAAACACATATCATGTGGCGAATAAAAATATAGCTCCAAGTAAAGTTACCAATGAACGAAGACGAAAGAGGGGATGCCTTCCCGGGGCATCCCCAAGCTTAGGCTTTTGCCACTCCTTATTCCATACTCCATCAAAGCTTTACCCAAAACTTGAAAACTTCACAACACAAAACTCAACAGGAAATCTTATAAGCTCCGTTAGTGAAAGAAAACAAAACCATTACATAAGGTACTGTAATGAACTCATTTTTTATTTATTTTGGTGTTAAACCTACTGTATTCCAACTTCTCTATGGTTTATAAACTATTTTACTAGCCATAGATGCATCAAAATAAGCAAACAACATATGAAAAACAGAATCTGTCAAAAACAGAACAGTCTATAGCAATCTGTAACTAACGCAAACTTCTGGAACTCTAAAAATCCTACCTGCCACAATCATCCTCGTTGTATACACCTTTTGAGAGGGACACACATAAATTGTGAGTTTATTTGAATACTCTATGTGCTTCACTTATATCTTTTGAGGTAGGCAGTTGCTCTAGTACTTCACTTATATCTTTTTAGAGCACGGTCGTGGTTTTATGTTGTAGAAATTGATGAACTCTCATGCTTCACTTATATTATTTTGAGAGTCTAAAAATAGTATGGCAATTTTCCTTGGTTATGAATTTAGTCGTAATATGATGGGTATCCAAGAGGTGTATAATAAAAACTTTCATGAAGATCATTGAATATATGAGAAGTTTGATTCCTTGCATTTATTTTGAGATATAAAGATGGTAATATTAGAGTTATGCTAGTGAGTAATTGTGGATTAGTAAGAATATTTGTGTTAAGTTTGTGATTCCCGAAGCATGCACATATGGTCTACCGTTATGCGATGAAGTTAGAGCATTATTTATTTTTGATTGTCTTCCTTATGAGTGGCGGTCGGGGACGAGCGATGGTCTTTTCCTACCAATCTATTCCCCTAGGAGCATGCTTATTAGTACTTTGCTTTGATGGCTAATAAACTTTCGCAATAAGTATGTGAGTTCTTTATGACTAATGTTGAGTTCATGGATTATACACACTCTCACCCTTGCACCTTTGCTAGCCTCTCTAGTACCGCACAACTTTCGTCGGTGCATTAAACCCACCATATACCTTCCTCAAAACAACCAACATACCTACCTATATTGGCATTTCCATAGCCATTCCAAGATATATTGCCATGCAACTTGCACCGTTCCATTTTATTATGATACACACCATCATTGTCATGTTGTTCTCATATGCATGAGGCATTCATATAGAGTCATATATTTGTTCTAGTATCGAGTTATAATTCTTCAGTTTTAAGTAAATAAAAGTGTGATGATCATCATTATTAGAGGATTCTCCTATGTGAGAAAAGGATGATGGAGGCTATGATTCTTCCATAAGTAGAGATGAGACTCTGGACTTAAAAATAAAAAGAGGCCAGAGAGCCCAAAATAAAAAAAAGAGGCCAAAGAGCCCAAAAAGAAAAAAAAGAAAACAAATGAGATAAAAGAGAGAAGGGACATTGTTACTATCCTTTTCCACACGTGTGCTTCAAAGTAGCACCATGTTCTTCATAATAGAGAGTCTCCTATTTTGTCACTTTCATATACTAGCGGGAATTTTTCGTTATAGAACTTGGCTTGTATATTCCAATGATGGGCTTCCTCAAATTTCCCTAGGTCTTCGTGAGCAAGCAAGTTGGATGCACACCCACTTAGTTTTCTTTTGAGCTTTCATACACTTATAGCTCTAGTGCGTCCGTTGCATGGCAATCCCTACTCACTTGCATCGATATCAATTTATGGGCATCTCCATAGCCTATTAATTTGCCTATTTGATGTGAGACTTTCTCCTTTTTGTCTTCTCCTCACAACCTCCTCATGTATTGCGTGAAAGTTGAAAGGGCTTGAGAGCATTAAAAGTATGAACCAATTGCTTGGATTTTCATCGGGGTTGTGTATGATAAATACTTTGAGTGATGAACATAGAGCATGACAAGACTATATGATTTTCTATGGATTGCTTTCTTTAGCCATTATATTTTGAGAAAACATGATTGCTTTATTTAGTATGCTTGAAGTATTATTATTTTTATGTCAATATTAAACATTTGTTTTGTATCTTATGGATCTGAATATTCATGGCACAATAAGAAAGAATACATTGATAAACATATTAGGTAGCATTACAATCAAAATTCTATTTTTATGATTTACCTACTCAAGGACGAGCAGGAATTAAGCTCGGGGATGCTTGATACGTCTCCAACGTATCTATATAATTTTATTGTTCCATGCTATTATATTATCAATCTTGGATGTCTTATATGCATTATTATGCTATTTTATATTTTTTTGACTAACCTCTTAACCTAGTGCCCAGTGCCAGTTGCTCTTTTATCCTTATTTTTCTCTTTACAGAAAATCAATACCAAACGGAATAAAACTTTACGATGATTTTTCTTGGACCAGAAGACACCCATGAAGCTTCGGGTGGAGGCCAGAAGAGCCACGAGGAGGCCACAAGCCTGGAGGTCGCGCCCTGTGGGGGCGCCTCCAGGGCTTGTGGGCCCCTCGGGACTCTCCTAAACCTAATCCTGACTCCATAAATACCCAAATATTCTCCCTACACCAGAGGGCATGCAAAAAATACTTTTCCGCCGCCGCAAGCTTCTGCTCTCGTGAGATCCCATCTTGGGGCCTTTTCCGGAACTCTACGGAGGGGATTCGATCATAGAGGCCTTCTATATCAACCTTGCTGCCCTTCTGATGATGTGTGAGTAGTTTACCACAGACCTACGGGTCCATAGCTAGTAGCTAAATGGCTTCTTATGTCGATCTCTCTCTCTCACTCACTCTCTCTCTCTCTCTCTCTCTCTCTCTCTCTCTCTCTTTGATCTTCAATACAATGTTTTCCTCGATGTTCTTGGAGTTCTATCCGATGTAATCTTCTTTTTTTGCAGGAAGATGTAATCTTCCTTTGCGGTGTGTTTGTTGAGATCCGATGAATTGTGGATTTATGATCAGATTATCTATGAATATTATTTGAGCCTTTTCTGAACTCTTTTATGCATGATTAAGATAACTTTGGATTTCTCTCCGATCTATTGATTTGGTTTGCCAACTAGATTGATCTATCTTGCAATGGGAGAGGTGCTTTATGATGGCTTCAATCTTGCGGTGTCCTCACCCAGGGACAGTAAGGGTAGCAAGGCACGTATTTGTATTGTTGTTATTAAGGATAAAAAGATGGGGTTTATATCATATTCCTTGAGTTTATCCCTCTACATCATGTCATCTTGCTTAAGGCGTTATGCTACGTCTTGAGCTTGAGTTGGTTTTCCTTGAAGAGGAAAGGGTGATGCAGCAATAGTAGCCTAAGTATTTCCCTTAGTTTTTGAGAACCAAGGTATCAATCGAGTAGGAGGCTCCTCAAAAGTCCCACGCACCTACACAAACAAACAAAGAACTCGCAACCAACACAATAAAGGGGTTGTCAATGCCTTCACGGCCACTTGCGAAAGTGAGATCTAATAGAGATAGTATGATAAGATAAATATATTTTTGGTATTTTATAATATAGATGCAAAAAGTAAAGATGCAAATAAATGTAGATTGGAAGCAAATATGATAAGTGATAGACCCGGGGGCCATAGGTTTCACTTGAGGCTTCTCTCAAGATAGCACAAGTATTACGGTGGGTGAACAAATTACTGTCGAGCAATTGATAGAAAAGCGAATAATTATGAGATCATCTAGGCATGATCATGTATATAGGCATCACGTCCGTGACAAGTAGACCGACTCCTGCCTGCATCTACTACTATTACTCCACACATCGACCGACTCCTGCCTGCATCTAGAGTATTTAGTTCATAAGAACAGAGTAACGCCTTAAGCAAGATGACATGATGTAGAGGATAAACTCATGCAATATGATATAAACCCCATCTTTTTATCCTCGATGGCAACAATACAATACGTGCCTTGCAACCCTTTCTGTCACTAGGTAAGGACACCGCAAGATTGAACCCAAAGCTAAGCACTTCTCCCATGGCAAGAAAGATCAATCTAGTAGGCTAAACCAAACTGATAATTCGAAGAGACTTGCAAAGATAACTCAATCATACATAAAGGAATTCAGAGGAGATTCAAATATTTCTCATAGATAAACTTGATCATAAACCCACAATTCATCGGATCTCGACAAACACACCGCAAAAAGAGCTTACATCGAATAGATCTCCACAAGAGAGGGGGAGAACATTGTATTGAGATCCAAAAATAGAGAAGAAGCCATCTAGCTAATAACTATGGACCCGAAGGTCTGTGGTAAACTACTCACAACTCATCGGAGGGGCTATGGTGTTGATGTAGAATCCCTCCGTGGTCGATTCCCCCTCCGGCAGAGCGCCGGCGAAGGCTCCAAGATGGGATTTCGTGGATATAGAAGGTTACAGTGGTGGAAATTGTGTTTCATTGGCTCCCTGAATGTTTTCGGGGTACATAAGCTTATATAGGAGGAAGAAGTACGTCAGTGGCTGCCCATGGGGCCCACGAGACAGGGGGGCGCGCCCTGTAGGGGGGGCGCGCCCTACCCTCTTGTGGCTCCTCGGCTGCTTCTTAACTTGCACTCCAAGTCCTCTGGATCACATTCGTTCCAAAAATCACGCTCCCGAAGGTTTCATTCCGTTTGGACTCCTTTTGATATTCCTTTTCTTCGAAATACTGAAATAGGCAAAAAAACAGCATACGGGCTGGGCCTCCGGTTAGTAGGTTAGTCCCAAAAATGATATAAATGTGTCAAATAAAGCCCATAAACATCCAAAAGGGGTAATATAATAGCATGGAACAATAAAAAATTATAGATACGTTGGAGATGTATCAAGCATCCCCAAGCTTAATTCCTGCTCATCCTCGAGTAGTTAAATGATAGGCAATCTCCTTGTCAGTCTTCTGGGATTCTCTGATCTTATCCATCAAGGTAGATTGAATCTCCAATGCTGCAACATAGCCTCTCGGAACTATCTCCAAACATAGCTCACGAAGGTCTTCGGCTAACTCCTTCGGTAATTCTCCGATCAAGAGTGTGTTGACATGGCTCTTGCGGCTCAACGCATCGGCTACTACGTTAGCTTTTCCGGGGTGATAATGCAGTCTCATATCATAATCCTTGATGAGCTCCAACCATCTCCTTTGCCTGACATTCAACTCCTTTTGCGTGAAAATATACTTCAAACTCTTGTGATCCGTGTACACCTCACAATGGTTTTCGATGAGAAAATGTCTCCAAGTCTTCAATGCATGCACTATGGCTGCTAACTCCAAATCATGTGTAGCATAATTCAACTCATGGGGCTTAAGCTGTCGTGAGTCATACGAAACAACTCTTCCCTCCTACATAAGCACTGCTCCAAGTCCTCGACGAGAAGCATCGCAATACACCTCGTAATCCTTGCATTGATCTGGCAGAATCAACACTGGCGATGTAACCAAATGTTTCTTCAACTCTTGGAAACTAGCCTCACATTCCTCAGTCCATTTGAACTTGGTATCCTTCTTCAACAACTCCGTCATGGGCTTCGCAATTTTCAAGAAATTCTCAATGAACCTCCGGTAGTATCCTGCGAGTCCAAGAAAACTCTGGATCTCTCCAACTGACGTGGGTGATTCCCAGTTTGTCACAGTGACAACTTTGGTGAGGTCTACTGCTATTCCTTCTCCGGATATAACATGTCCGAGGAATCCAACTTCCTTCAACCAAAACTCACATTTGCTGAACTTGGCATATAACTGATGTTCTCTGAGCTTCTCAAGTACCAAACGCAAATGCTCCTTATGCTCCTCTTCATTCTTTGAGTAGACCAAAATATCATCAATGAACACTACGACAAACTTATCAAGAAACTCCATAAACACCTTGTTCATCATGTTCATGAAATATGCAGGTGCGTTAGTCAGACCAAATGACATAACGGTATACTCGTACAGCCCATACCTGGTGGTAAAAGCCGTCTTAGGTATATCCTGCTCTCAAATCTTCAATTGATGGTATCCTGATCGTAAATCGATCTTGGAAAATACCTTAGCTCCTTGCAATCGGTCAAACAGATCATTGATCATCGGCAGTGGGTACTTGTTCTTGATGGTCACTTCATTCAGTCCTCGATAATCAACAACCATCCGTAATGATCCATCCTTCTTCTCCACTAGAAGCACTAGCGATGCCCAAGGTGAAGAACTTGGATGAATATAGCCTTTATCCAGTAACTCCTTAATCTGCTTCTTAATCTCCTCCAGATCTTTTGCGGGCATCCTGTATGGTCTCTTAGATATTGGCCCTATGCCTGGCAAAAGCTCAATCAAAAACTCAATGTCTCTATCCAGTGGCATGCCTGGCAACTCCTCTGGAAATACGTCAGGGAAATCCTTCACCACGGGTACTTCCTCCTGTACAACTCCTGATAAGGAATTTACTTGAGTCCTCTTCGGTACATGCCGGGATACATACTTGATCCTTCTTCCTTCTGGGGTGGTAAGAAAAATTGACTTACTGGCGCATTCAATGTTCCCTCCATACTTTGATAACCAATCCATGCCTAATATCACATCCAATCCTTGTGATTCCAATACTATTAGGTCCGAGGGAAACACGTAGTCACCAATCCTTAATGGTAACCGATCACACCATAAACTATCCATATACTATGCTCCAGGCGAGGTTCCTAACATGGGTGACCTAAGGGCTTGGGTTGGAAGTTTATACTTATCCACAAATCCCCTTGATATGTATGAATGCGATGCACCAGTATCAAAAAGAACGAGTGCAGTAAATTACTTAACCAAAAACTTACCTATTACTGCATCTGGCTGGGCTTCAACCTCCTCTACGTTAACGTGGTTCACCTGTCCCCTATTGAAAGGGTTCGGGCTTCTTCCCAGAGCTTCCATTGCCATTTCCATTCTGGGCTTCAGGATATTCATTGGCATAATGTCCAGTCTTCTAACACTTATAGCAAGTAACTTGGCTCAGGTCTCTCTTGGCTGGGGTTGATGGGTTGGTACGGTTCTGGCCGTTGCTTCCTCCATTCCTGTTACCATTCTTGGGGCCATTATGATTGTGCACACTCCCTCCTCCATGGGTATGCTGAAAATGTCCTCCCGATTTCGGGGTAAAACGTGGCTTCCGCTGAGCTCCAGAATTGTACTTCCCTTGTCCATACTTCCTCTTGCGGTTGTCAATCTGCTGTTGCTTCCCTTCAATCATGAGAGCTCTATCTACCAACTCCTGGTAGTTGTTGAAGGTTGCTACCATCAACTGCATGCTCAGCTCATCATTCAGTCCTTCCAAAAACGTCTCCTGCTTAGCTGCATCTGTAGCAACGTCATCTGGGGCATAACATGCTGGCTTACTAAAGTCATCCACATACTGGCCTACAGTACGTCCTCCTTGGCGCAAGTTGCGAAACTCATGCTTCTTCATGGCCATAGCTCCTGCTGAAACATGGGCAGTACGGAAAGCCTGCTGAAACTGATCCCATGTGACAGTGTCGATAGGATAAGTGGCTGTGAAATTCTCCCACCATGATGCTGCGAGTCCATCAAGCTGATGTGCGGCAAAACACACCTTTTCCGCATCCGTGCATCCTGAAGTGCTCAACTCCCTTCCTATCTTGCGGAGCCAATCATCTGCAACTTTCGGCTCGGTGCTACTAGAGAACACCGGCGGATTCAGTCTAAGGAAACGGGTTAAGTGATCGATAGGTGGTGGAGGTGGTGGGTTGTTGTTGTTGTTGTTCCCCTGATTCTGATTCTGGACTAGTAACTGCATCAACGCATTCTGCTGCTGGATCAACTGAGTGAGCTCCGGTGGGAAAGCAAATCCATTGTCACGTCTCGGAGGCATATAAGGGTTTTAGAAAATATGAGAATTCAGAATAGAATGAGGTCTAGAGAGAAAACACTACCCATATGCACATGAGACAAATGCAAAAAATATCACTTCATTCAATTCAAACAATGGCATACAACGGTCTAACTATCGTTACAAAAGTGCTCGGACTATAGTAGATATATGGGGGAATACTACTACTGTTATGGTGGTCGACTAGAAAAACTGCTCCGTTGAAGACTCCATGATATCAGCTCCAGCTTCATCAACATAGTCATCATCGCTATCGTATGTGTCTGAGTCGGTGTCATCGATGATGATGTAGTTCTCTGGACAAGTGCAATCATCGTCTTCTCCTCCAGTCGTGGGGAATACCATGAATACCTTCAGCTTCTTCTTCATATCATCGTTCTTCTCCACGAGTGTTACTATTTCCTCCTCATATCCATCGCGTGTAGACTTGAGTTCTTCCTCCAACTCCGTGATCTTGGTCATAGACTTCTTCAGATCTATCATGTCTACGCACATCTGCTTCTCTTGGCGTCAAATGTGCTGGTTTAACTCCTGGATGAAAGCTACAATTGATCTATCCTCCCTGGTACTGATCATCTCCCATTGATCATCTCGGCGCCCACAAATCTGGTAGATAGTATCCTTGAGATCCGTGTGGTAAACTTCTCCAATACGTCCCATTGTGATGTGGGCTGCCATTCTCTTTCCTAGACTCCAGGTTGGGGCATCAAAGGAAAACTCTATGGGCTCAGTGACGAGCATGAACGTCCTTCCTGGAACTTGAACTTGAATCATCCAACGCTCCTCTTCTAGTAGAGTGGCGATGTAGGTCCCGGTGAAGCTTGGTACTCCGATGTTCAGGTACCTAGTGACTTCCTTCAAGTAGCGTCCAAAGGGTGTATCTTCATCCGATTGCGTGAACTTGTTCCTTGCATCCGCCATCCTAAAAGAGTAGAAAAGATGAGGAGTCAGAAATGAGAAGAGTGAGTAGTGATCTAGGGCTTTTAGCTTAGTGGTTGTGTCCTACAGTCAGCGTGTGCTCTGATACCATCTTGTAGCAACCAGACCTCAGACGGTCAAGTCTCTGTGCATCAGTGTCATCTCTGGATCAGTAATGCTGACACGCACAGTACTCGAAGGATTTATAACAGAGTAGCAATCACATACTTATTACATCGAATGTCTCAAAAGAGAACTTATTACAATAAATATGGCTTAAGGCCATCTAATAACGATAACAGCGGAAGGCTTGGAAGATAAGTGAGTCGGCATCACTGAGTATAGAACCACGACCTAAGGCACCTTACTCGTCGTCTGAAAAGTCTGCAACATGAACGTTGCAGCCCGAAAACGGATCAGCAAATGGAATATGCTGGCAATGTAACACATAGAGAGTAATGAAAAGAAATATGCTATACTACATGCATATATGGCTGGTGGAAAGCTCAATGGTTACAGTTTTTGCATAAAGCCAATTTTTCCCTACTACAAAGGAATAAGTTTTATTTAACTATCATGGTGGTTGTTAAACATTGAGAAGATAGACATTCTCTCAATCCCAATTAAACATCATCATTAAACCCAACAATTAAATTAAAGTAACATGATGAGATTCACATGATAATCCAAGTACTAGATACTCAAAACATCCATAACCGGGGACACGGCTAACCATGATTAGTTTATACACTCTGCAGAGGTTTGCGCACTTTTCCCCACAAGGCACGATCTCCTCCGTTGGGATTCTCAAACTACATGATGTTTGAGAAACGGATGACCGAGACATAGTAGCGTTTGCACCTTATGATCTGGTAGATAGTACCAACCTACATCCCCTACATCTGCTAGTCTACCACTGTAAGAGTTCACACGACTTAATCAACTATGCTAGAGCCCATAGTAGCTTGCGGCTGCACACGGAAGTTTCTAGCATGAAAAATCTCATGATCCCTTTGAGCCTGGGTGGCGGTCCATAAAGAAAAACAGGCAATCGCTGGAATACCTAGGTGCCTCAATCCACCCAAATGTGTGTTTAAGTTGCCACCTTAAATAAACCATTAAATAACAATCTCACATCTGTCATGGATACACTTACCCAATCCACTACTAGCATAGCATGGCAATATAAGCAAACGTAGAAGTAACTCCCAAGGTTTTGATAATAAAACAGGTAATAGGTACTACCTCATCTACTTTCCCAAAACCCACAATTTAATTAGATACTAATCATGCAATGTTTGAGGATTGATCTAATGCAATAAAACTGGGTATGAAAGAGGTATGATCAAAGTGTTACTTGCCTTGCTGATGATCCGTGAAACCTAGAGATTCGAAGTAGTAAGCAGCGCAATCCGGGTACTCTATCGCAAACAAACAAGCATACAATAAGCACTCATCTAATGCACAGGTAAAACTCAAATAAGAGAACTAACCAGAAAGTTCAACTTAAGAACTCCGGTTTACAAAAAGAATCAAATCAAACGAAGCAACGAAAGTCAAACGGCGAAAGAAACAAGCTTCGTTTACTAATCTGGACCTAAGTCAAATTTTACAGAAGAAAAAACGTGTTTGAGTTGGTTAAACGGAAAGAGGGTTTCGAGACGAAACTCTCGGCGCATGAATCGCCTGATTCCGATAAACGAGCGAAACATTATACTAGAACGAAAATCGGATCAGAAATCGCAATCAGACATAATCGCGGAAAATTCAAGAAAAAAAACTGACAAACGGATTAACGAACGGATGTTCGTTAATTGAGACTAAACGGTGAACTCATCCGTTAAAACGAACGAACGAGCGAATGCTCGCTAAATAAATAAACCGGAGAAAATAAAATAAACAGAACTAAAAAACGGATCGTTTTTTTTAACTAGACCACGGCGAGGGCGGCGGTGTATACCTCCGGCGAGGGGCCCCGGCGAGGCGGGGCGGCTCTGGCGGGGGCGACGGGAGGCGGAGTGGGGCGGCGGGGCTGCGTGCGTCGGCGGCGGTGGGGTTCCCAGCTACGGCGGCGGGGCGGGTTCGGCGGCGGTCGGCGAGATGGGGTGAGGCGGCGGGGAAGGGGGGGCATTTAAGAGGGGGAGGGGTGGTGGCTTGGGGAAGGGGGCAAGGCGGCGGCAGAGGAGTCCCGCTCGGACTTGGGGTCCGAGCGGCGGCGGCGGTCGCGCGGTCTCCTGGCGGGAGACGGCGGCACGGGAAAGACGGGCCGGCTCGGCTGGGCCTCGGCCCAGTCGGGCGCTGAAACTTTTTTTTAAACAATTCCGCCGAACCAAAAATAAATCCTAGAAAAAAAATAAAAATCTAAAAATGCCAAAACAAATTTTCACCGTCTAAATAAAATATTTAGAACGAGATGAACATTTTCTTGGCCCTAAAATGCAGTTTTGAAAAACGTGCAATTTTCCTAAATTCAAATAAAATAGCAAAAACTCCAAAATAAAATCTTATTTGATTTTTTTATTAAATCCTCAATATTTCTTTATTTTTGGGAAAGTCATTTTATTCCCTCTCTCATATTTTTATAATAGAAATAATTGAAGATAAAATAAATAAAATTAAATGATCCTATTTTCAAAATTTGAGAAAACTCAAATATGAAAATAACGAAATCCCCAACTCTCTCCGAGGGTCCTTGAGTTGCGTAGAATTTCTAGGATCAAACCAGAAGCAATAAAATATGATATGCAATGATGATCTAGTGTATAACATTCCAAATTGAAAATTTGGGATGTTACGAGGCAGTCAAGAGGAGGAAGATCGACATGGAGGAGGCGGCCCGGCAAAGGCAGCTCGACATGGAGGAGGCGGCCCAGCAAAGGCAGCTCGACATCGAGGCCGACAACGTCAAGGCCAGGCAGAGGCAGTTCGACATCGAGGCCACCAATGCTGCCACCAAAGCGAAGGAGGTGGCCCTTGCGATCATGAGCGTGGACTTATCGAAGATGAGCGAGAAGATGAGGGCCTGGTTCGAGGCCAGGCAGAAGGAGATGATCGACGCTGAAGGCCTGAGCTAGGTCGTCCGATCGGTCGTGTCCGTTCTTTTTGGAGGCTGACATGGGTGTCGCCCGCCCGTTGGGCCGCTGGTTGTGTGCCGTCGAGAAAAACATTCATTTTGGAGGCCGGCTGTGTTCCCGGCTGCTGGCTGTGTTGCTGGCGAGGACAACTATTTATTTTGGAGGTTGGTTGTGTTGCCGGCCGCTGGCTGATGTCGGTGATGGACGTGTAGGCAGCTGGCTCTGTTGCCGGCGTGATGAACTGGGGCCACTGGCCTGATGAACTAGGGCTTGGCATTTGAAAGTTGCTCCTTTTCTTAAAATAGACGCGGACATGATGGGGCAAACGGATGCGGCCGCGCTGGGCGCACGGCCACCGCATCCCAGGACACGCCCGGACACGACCCCATTGCCCTACCCAAACGGACAAAATCCGGACAAAATGAACGTCCGTTTAGGGTCAGACGGTGGAGTTGGCCTTAACAACGTCAATGGGCTGGAGTAAATGAAGAACTGGGTTGGTGGATATGGCTGGCTCATTCATGTCGCCCTTGTCGGTCGGGTACTATCGGGGTGCCCAGGTGGCGGCAGCGGCGAGTCTTCTAGGTTCGTGAATCTCTCCTCCGGCGCGGATGGAGTTCTTGATGCAGCCGTTCAACAGGTGCGAAATCTGTCCATGTGTGCTCTTTGTGTTCTGCGATTTGATTTTGATAAAGCGGGGAATCTAAAGCAGATCTGAGCTTGGTTGTACTTTCTCGGCGGCGTTTTTGGTTTGGACGGCCTAAAGATCTAATTTTTTGTACCGCTCGTGCGCATCCGCAGCAGGACTCTCATAGAGGAAGTAAACGACAGGAGCGTACGCCTGCAGCCTCTGCATTATCCTGTGGTGTCGCCGCCGGGCGGCGATTTGCCACCGGCAAGTTCCTCTAGTGCGGACGCGCAGATCTGTGCTACGGCGGCAGTGGCGGCGGAGGCAGGGAGTGCAGATAAGGCGCAAACATCTGAACACTCCATTGAGAAAATTGATCCAAAAACGCCTGGATTGACATGCAAGTATGCGTTCTGCTCTCTCCGCATGAACGTAGACATGAATCTAAGAAATTTTGCGTCCTTAATTATAGCACTGCTACATGTGTGTGCATTAGTATAAAATTAATATGATAGGAATAGCTTGGATTCCGTATGCTTGCAGAGTGTCCAAATGGAAACAGAAAAATCCTACAGATATGAACACCGTAAAGTGAGCATTGAACTGTGTTTTTTTTTCTAGACTGAAACTTGCAACATAGAAAATTGCCGGGACTCATGAATGCGTAAATGTGATATATATTCCGGGAAATGTCCTGATCCTGATAATTCATGGGGAAAACGAGACACATACGGTAAATGGAGGTGTTAACCTGAATTTTGCAACCCTCTGTTTTTCAGTGTAGTGAACTGATTGTGCACACTTCTTTAAAAAAATGCAGAGTTAGGATCGGTGCTGCTGCACCAGGCCGTGCCCCATGCCCGGATAGTATGACAGCATTGAAAAAATCAGTCCGCGTGTTTGCTGAGGTGCCGGGTGACAATGTCATTGTGCCAAAAATAGGGACCAGCTTTGGCACACTCGGACAAAATGTATGCAAGAGATAGTTTGTGGTTGTGCGGTATGGTGTCCTATATTACCTTGTGCCGCTTTTTGCCGTTCTGTCTCTGATTTAATGTGAATGTCATCTGAAAGTTGTGAATCACATGTTGACCATCGACGAGTTTGAGGAAGCCTGGAAGTTCCTCATTGATAAGTATAACCTCAAGACACATACTTACATGACACAAAAGTACGAGATCCGTCACAAATGGGCAAAGCCTTACTTCAAAGGTGTGTTTTGTGCAAAAAATGACAAGTACTCAGCGGAGTGAAAGTGCAAATCACATGTTGAAGAACTACGTTCCATAGGGGTGCCCTATGCACATATTCATGAGGAAATACATGCTTCTATGGTTTGAGAGGGAAGCGGAAGAAAACTACGAGGAGAAGCAGACGAGAATTGTAATAATTTTTATCTTGCGATGGCAATTTGTGGCTTGGTTTCATGCTGTGCAATACATGTCTAACATAAAATTGTTTTTGCAGGGGAGGCCTCTTCTACGAGCAAACATGGCTACTGAAAGGCATGCTGACAAGATCTACACCCGAGCAATGTTCAAGCAGTTTGGCATAGAGTTTACGAGTGTGGTGCTTACCAGGTGGAAGAGATTGGGAAAGGGAAGCTATATGTCGCAATCCATACGGATGCATGTTGCAGAGAGAAGTGGTGCAGGATTTCGTACAAGGTGACAGTGCTGGACGGTGAAGAGGAATTTGACTATGAATGTGGCCAGTTTTCTCACATGGGATTGTTGCGCAACCACACTCTGAAGGTACTTGTAATCCTGTGTGCAGACATGGAATGCAAGTCATATATTGCTGAACTGTTTCGTGTTTGGATCATCTTTCTGACAAATAGTTGTTGGATGTAGGTTATTGACTTTATCCGAACAACAGAAATACCAAAGAAACACATAGTGAAGAGGTGGACCGGAGACGCCCTGGACATCCTGGCTCCACATCTAAGCCAGTACCAGAAGGACAATGCTAATAGCAACAATCCATTTAGTGACAGGCATTTCACTATGTACATGCACGCAATAGAGCTTGTATGGATGGGGGACGCCAGTGTTCAGGCTTACGATTGACTGGTTGAATTATTCAAAGATTGTGCTGTAGAAATGAAACCATTTGAGGAGATCAGAGACGACCTTGAACTGGAGGACCGCATGGCTGAAAATGCACTGGTTGTGAACTAGTTTCAGGCAGAAGGTGACCAAGTAGGAGTGGGAGTCAAAATGGCGAGGGTATTGGAGAACGATGATGTCAACTCGGCTAATGAATCAGGGAATATGATGGCATGCTTATTACCTCCAGCCAAGAGGAAGGAAATAGGAAGGCCTATAACAAGCAAAGAAAAGGCATCGTATGAAGGGCTAAGTAAGAGAACAAGGTTCTGTATGATTTGTCGGCGACAAGGTCACAAGCGGACAACCTGCCCTGACCTTGGAGACGTGCCAAAACAGCCTCGGAAGCCGGGGAGATGTAAAAATTGTGGAGTTGAAGGGCATCGTCAAAACAACTGCCACAAAGCGCCTGAGCTCAGGATGAAGATTTGATCTGGCTAGTGCTTATGAAATACTCCCTCCGTTCCATATTACTCGTCGCTGATTTAGTACAACTTTGTACTAAATCAGCGACAAGTAATATGGAACGGAGGGAGTAGTTTATGTGTGCTTGTACCTGAATGTTCATGAGTTGTCGTGCATGTATAACAAAACATCCTTAGTGGACATCTTCAGATTATGCATAGAATGACTTGTAGCAGCAGGTTAACATAGCATCAAGTAGTTCAGTTGTGTTGTACCTGAATAAACTGAACCTGTCTGAATACACCCTCTGTTGATGAACTTGCTTTGCCTGGGGATGTTCGTGTGTTGATGAACTTATTCCATTGTGCTCATCCCTGAACTTTTTCATAGTTGCCGTGCATGAGCCATACTTGTGGGATCAAATTTACTATGGCCACGCTGTCTGTGTAAACGTATCTCCATAAGCTGCCGTGCTTCATCAAACACTTCACCACAACGGGGTGCTATCTGCTGTGGTAGTTCAGTTAATGTGAGCGCCACAGCTGGCGCCCCATGCTTGTATGCGCCATTAATATTCAAATTTTGAATCGCACAGGCACGATATTGGGCGTATCTTTGTACATAAAGGGGCGCCTGGGTTGGGAAGGAAGGAGGATTCACTAGCAGGCAGCAGGATCAAAGGTCGAGAACGAAGGCCATATGGATGGTTTTCGCTGGTCCATGAGTGGATCAGCAGTGGCTAGCTCTGAAGACTACTCAGTGGGCGGGGTGCTCTTGTTGGAGGCAAGTCTGAATTTAATCTCGCTATCTTAGAACTGTACCTCCTGATTTCCACACGGCGATGACTTGTGCATCTCAGGTAAATGGAGGTTCAGAGGCTCCAACGGGTGGAAGCATTAAATGCTGCAGACGCCGGCGTTAGCTTAGAATCTGTGATCCAGGCGACTCATATCGTTTGCCTCCTCCTGATCCGCGATAGACATGCACGATGGCGTTACTAGATGCAGAACCAACCGATGGGCCATGGGCCATAAAGGAACGGGACCCATACCCCCTGCTGCACTGCGCATCGCGAAAGAGCCGTGCGGTACAGATAAAGAGATCACCGAAATCACAAGTAAGGAGTACTCCTTGCGGAATATCACTCCAACTTCTCCAGGTTGCGACAAGTGGTGCGATGTATGTGCGTCACTTGTCGCAACCTGGGAGTTTTCCCTTTTTTCGTAGATCCGTTTATTGAAAACGTTTTATCTCTTAAACCGTGCGTCCAAATCTTGAACCGCTTTTGGCGTTGGATTCCTCGCATCGAGATATTCAAAACTAGATCCCATGTTGATAGGTTTTGACGAACTTTTTTTTTCACAAAAAAACCGGACAAAAAAACCAACAAAAAAACCGAACCGGGAACACGGATTTTTTTCCTTTCCGAACCAGGCACGCCCGTGCCTCTGACAAAATCACAACCGCGCCTCTCGCGGAAGCAAAACCGTGCCTCTCGCAAAAGAAAAAAAAATAGAAAACGCGTTTTTTCCCTTTCCGAAAGAGGCACGCCCATGCCTCTCGCGAAAGCATAACCGTGCCTCTCGCGGAAGCAAAACCGTGCCTCTCGCGAAAGAAAAAAAAAACAGAAAACGTGTTTTTTCCGTTTCCGAGAAGGCACGGCCGTGACTCTCGCGAAAGCACAACCGTGCCTCTCGCGGAAGCAAAACCGTGCCTCCCGCGAAAGGAAGAAACAGAAAACACGTTTTTTCTTGAAAAGCTAGGAAAGGCCGATAAAAAACCAAAACCTAAAAAAAACCCCGAAAAAAACCGTTTAAAAAGCCGAAAACGCGTGCGGAAAAATAAAAAAAATCCGGAAGGAGCGCCAAGAGCGCGACACGTGGCAAATGGCTGAGAGCGCGCCAAATGGTGTTGATCGTTGCGAGGCTCCCGAAGGAGCGCTCGTTAATTAGTTGCTCTAGATCACAACAGCTCGTGATCACATTAGCACTTTCGGTTTTTCCTCTGCTTTTTGAATGTATTGAACCCCTAGTTTATGGTGTAATCTTCCCTGTACTTTTTGCGCCATCTGTGTGTAATTATTAAAGTTTTAGTGTACTCGGTGTAGCTTGTTGCTGCACTTTTATGATGTAGTTTATCCTGTAGTTACATTTTAACCCTGCATTTTTCAAAGGGTAGTAATTATAGTGTAATCTGATGCATAATTTCAGTGTAATTAGTGATGTAAATTTTGCAGTGTAATTTTCAGTTCATTTATTTGGTGTAAATTTATGTATAATTATCCTACAGTGTAATTGTTTCACTTAATTTAGCGGTGTAAATTTCCCTATAATTACTGCATAGTTTGACCTGTTTTTACACTATAACCCGATGCGCTTTTACAGTGTAAATTTACTCATAATTATTGTGTAGTTTGTACTACAGTTACACTGTAATCCGATGGCATTTTGCATTGTAATTTTACCCATAATTACTGTGTAGTTTGTAATGTAGTTATACTATAATCCGATGCCCTTTTACATTCTAAATTTCCCTATAATTACTGCGTAGTTTGACATATTTTTACTCTGTAATCCGATGCGCTTTTACAGTGTAAATTTACCCATAATTACTGTGTAGTTTGTACTGCAGTTTACACTGTAAACCGATGCCCTTTTGCAGTGTAATTTTACCAATAACCACTGTGTAGTTTGTAATGTAGTTACACTATAATCCGATGCCCTTTTACAGTCTAAAATTTACCCTTTATTACTGTGTAATTTGTATTGTAGTTACACTGTAATCCGATGCCTTTTTACAGTGTAAATTTACCCATAATTATGATGTACTTTGTACTGTAGTTACACTATAATCTGATGCCCTTTTACAGAGTAAATTACCCATAATTATTGTGTAGTTTGTACTGTAGTTACACTGTAATTGCACATCCAGTGTAATTTACCCTATTTTATGGTGTACACTTCCCCCTATTCCAGCTATTATCACTGTGACACCCCGGTTCAGAGAAATCAGAACGGCCCATATTCCAACCTAGAGATCGAGGAGAAGTCTTTTGGAATACGACACTGCTTGGCATAAAACAAATCAGCTCTTTATTGCAATCTATTGGGGTACAAGGGGATTACATCGGCACGGCGACGCTACGCCTGCCACGGTTGCTCTATGCAAGCAGCAGAACAACACGACGCAGCGGAATGACTACTGGCAGCGGGACAACGACGACGGTGGTGAACTCCACTCCGCAGGGACTCTGGCTGGAACGCTTATCCTAGCTCGCAAACAAGGGATCCACGGCAAACAAGCAATCAAATCTGGCATGACTTGCAAACTGGCATGACACGCCAGGTCAGTACATTGAATGTACTTGCAAGCTCACAGCAACCAAAGCAATCAGGACAAACAATAGCATAGCAATTACAGATTATTAAGCAATGATGAACACGATACTATCAGAACAACATGGCATGAATCACATGATACAGCTAGCACAATATAAGCATGGCATGAACTTATAAACATGATGAAACTAGCATGCAACATGATGACACTATCATGCACCAACTTACTCTGCTCGGGTTACATTGTAACCATCACCTGCACACACTTACCATCACGGACATCACACGATCATCTCACGATCCAATCAAGCTTGGTATTAACAATACCGTAGTAAATCATTTATGACCACAAGGAGCTTGACCGTTACCCTTGACTTTCGCATAACATCCCAAAAATCCAACAAGTTGGTATTCACGATACCGCAGTGATCCTCTCTCGATCACATAGATATCGACCAACTTCTTTTATCATTGAACCGGGGTTGTTATTAAGAAAATTATTATTATTACTGTTGACCCATAGTGTGACCAACTACGAACTGGGCCCATATCCGCGGGCGCGGCTATCGATAGATTAAACACACACTCTACAGAGGTTAGCACACTGTACCCACACCACGGAACCCATGGTCTCGCACTCCCATACGTGCGAACACGGTGTTTCGACAAAACCGATCTACTGCCATGACACTCTCCGGCCACTCCGACCAACTCCCCTTTGGGCTAAGTCCTGGGTGGCCCCGTGCCTACCAAAGGCACCAACGACCACCCTCGTGGCAAAACGGTCCCAAACGGGCACATGAGCTCAAAACCAAACACGGGCACACAAGGCTTATGCCGTCCTACCCAGCCAAGGTAGCGCCTGCACATAACCTTCCCTCGCGGGAGGCACCGGTGAGAGGCATGACAATAGACCGATTTAGGGCCTTGATACGTCTCCAACGTATCTATAATTTTTTATCGTTCCATGCTATTATATTACCTGTTTTGGATGTTTATGGGCTTTAGTTTACACATTTATATTATTTTTGGGACTAACCTACTAACCGGAGGATCAGCCCGTATTGCTGTTTTTTTGCCTATTTCAGTATTTCGAAGAAAAGGAATATCAAACGGAGTCCAAATGCAATGAAACCTTCGGGAGCGTGATTTTTGGAACGAACGTGATCTAGAGGACTTGGAGTGCAAGTCAAGAAGCAGCCGAGGCGGCCACGAGGGTGGAGGGCGCGCCCATCCCTATAGGGCGAGCCCCCTATCTCATGGGCCCCTCGGGCGGCCACCGACCTACTTCTTCCTCCTATATATACCCACGTACCCCGAGAACATCAGAACAAGCCACGAAAACCTAGTTCACCGTCGTAACCTTCTGTATCCGCGAGATCCCATCTTGGAGCCTTCGTCGGCGCTCCGCCGGAGGGGGAATCGACCACGGAAGGCTTCTACATCAACACCATAGCCCCTCCAATGAGTTGTGAGTAGTTTATCACAGACCTTCGGGTCCATAGTTATTAGCTAGATGGCTTCTTCTCTCTTTTTGGATCTCAATACCATGTTCTCCTCGATCTTCTTGGAGATCTATTCGATGTAACTCTTTTTGCGGTGTGTTTGTCGAGATCCGATGAATTGTGGGTTTATGATCAAGTTTATCTATGAGAAATAGTTGAATCTCCTATGAATTCTTTTATGTATGATTGAGTTATCTTTGCAAGTCTCTTCGAATTATCGGTTTGGTTTGGCCTACTAGATTGATCTTTCTTGCAATGGGAGAAGTGCTTAGCTTTGGGTTCAATCTTGCGGTGTCCTTTCCCAGTGACAGCAGGGGCAGCAAGGCACGTATTGTATTGTTGCCATCGAGGATAAAAAGATGGGGTTTATATCATATTGCATGAGTTTATCCCTCTACATCATGTTATCTTTCTTAATGCGTTACTCTGTTCTTATGAACTTAATACTCTAGATGCATGCTGGATACCGGTCGATGTGTGGAGCAATAGTAGTAGATCCAGGCAGGAGTCGGTCTACTTGTTGCGGACGTGATACCTATATACATGATCATGCCTAGATAATCTCATAATTATTCGCTTTTCTATCAATTGCTCGACATTAATTTGTTCACCCACCGTAATACTTATGCTATCTTGAGAGAAGCCACTATTGAAACCTATCGCCCCCGGGTCTATCGTTTATCATATAAGCTTTCAATCTACTTTTATTTGCATCTTTACTTTTCCAATCTAAATCATAAAATATCAAAAATATATTTATCTTATCATACTATCTCTATCAGATCTCACTTTCGCAAGTGGCCATGAAGGGATTGACAACCCCTTTTATTGCGTTGGTTGCGAGTTCTTTGTTTAATTGTGTTGGTGCGTGGGACTTTTAAGGAGCCTCCTACTGGATTGATACCTTGGTTCTCAAAATCTGAGGAAAATACTTACGCTACTATTGCTGCATCACCCTTTCCTCTTCAAGGAAAACCAATGCAAGCTCAAGACGTAGCAGACCTTCCCATAAGGCAAAGTGGTTGCACTGGTCAGATCGATATGGTGGCACCATGACTCAGCCAACAGTTGTTCAAGTTCAATATAATCCGGTTAAACTTGAATGCAATATGCTGAGCCATGATAAAATAACATGATGCAGCTACAATGCATGAACGTGATATCAAAAGTAAGCATGGAGGTGCATCATAATCCACGAGCATAGCAACAACATTTAACCATTTATCCAGATGAGCATGGCATACTGACGAGCATGAATATCACAACTAGCACACTACTCACTAGCATCAACAATAATACCATGCAATAACGATAAAACTACCATGCAAGTATTTAATCAACTGGATGTAAAGAAACATGCACAACGGCCGTATGAGCGCTGGGATGATGAAGATGGCCATCGTTGATGGATTCCCCCTCCGGCAGGGTGCCAGAACGGGCTCCCGAGAGGTTTTTGGTGGCTACAGAGGCTTGCGGCGGCGGAACTCCCGATCTTTTAGGGTATGTAGGCATATATAGGCAAAAGAAGTCGGTCGGGGGTGCTCGAGGGGCCCACGAGACAGGGGCCCGCGCCTTGTAGGGGGGGCGCCCTCCTATCTCGTGGCCTCCTCGGGGATCTTCTGACGTGAACTCCAAGTCTCCCGGATTGGTTCTGTTCCAAAAATAACTTTTCCGAAGGTTTCATTCCGTTTGGACTCCGTTTGATATTCCTTTTCTTCGAAATACTGAAACAGGCAAGAAAACAGCAATATGGGCTGGGCCTCCGGTTAATAGGTTAGTCCCAAAAATGATATAAATGTTTAAAATAAAGCCCACAAACATCCAAAAGGGGTAATATAATAGCATGGAACAATCAAAAATTATAGATACGTTGGAGACGTATCAAGCATCCCCAAGCTTAATTCCTGCTCGTCCTCGAGTAGGTAAATGATAAAAACAGAATTTTTGATGTGGAATGCTACCTAGCATAATTCTCAATGTAATTTTCTTTATTGTGGCATGAATGTTCAGATCCAAATGATCCAAATAAAAGTTCATATTAACATAAGAAATAGTGATACTTCAAGCATACTAATCAAAGTAATCATGTCTTCTCAAAATAACATGGCCAAAGAAAGTTATCCCTACAAAATCATATAGTCTGGCTGTTGCTCTATCTTCATCACACAAAGTATTTAATCATGCACAACCCCGATGACAAGCCAAGCAATTGTTTCATACTTTAATAATCTCAAACTCTTTCAACTTTCACGCAATACATGAGCGTGAGCCATGGACATAGCACTATATGTGGAATAGAATGGTGGTTGTGGAGAAGACAAAAAGGAGAAGATAGTCTCACATCAACTAGGCGTATCAACGGGATATGGAGATGCCCATTAATAGATATCAATGTGAGTGAGTAGGGATTGCCATGCAACGGATGCATTAGAGCTATAAATATATGAAAGCTCAGCAAAAGAAACTAAGTGGGTGTGCATCCAACTTCCTTGCTCACGAAGACCTAGAGCACTTTTGAGGAAGCCCATCATTGGAATATACAAGGCAAGTTCCATAATGTAAAATTCCCACTAGCATATGAAAGTGACAACATATGAGACTCTCTATCATGAAGATCATGGTGCTACTTTGAAGCACAAGTGTGGAAAAGAGATAGTAGCATTGTCCCTTCTCTCTTTTTCTCTCATTTTTTTTATTTTTTTCTTTTCTCCTCTTTTTTTCTTTTTCTCTTTTTTTCTTTTGCCTTCTTTTTCTTTTTATTTTTGGCCTTTCTCTTTTTTCTTCTTTTTTTTGTAAAGTCCGAAGTCTCATCCCGACTTGTGGGGGAATCATAGTCTTCATCATCCTTTCCTCACTAGGACAATGCTCTAATAATGAAGATCATCACACTTTTATGGATTTACAACTCAAAGCTAGAACAAGATATGACTCTATATGAATGCCTCCGACGGTGTACCGGGATATGCAATGAATCAAGGGCGACATGTATGAAAATTATGAAGGTGGCCTTGCCACAAATACAATGCCAACTACATGATCATGCAAAAAGCAATATGACAAAAGTAATGCGTGTCATATGAACGGAATGGTGGAAAGTTGCATGGCAATATATCTCGGAATGGCTATGGAAATGCCATAATAGGTAGGTATGGTGGCTATTTTGAGGAAGGTATATGATGGGTGTATGGTACCGGCGAAAGTTGCACGGCACAAGAGAGGCTAGCCATGGTGGAAGGGTGAAAGGGTGCGTATAATCCATGGACTCAACATTAGTCAAAAGAACTCATGCACTTGTTGCAAAAATTTAGAAGTCATCAAAAAACAAAGTACTACGCGCATGCTCCTAGGGGGATAGATTGGTAGGAAAAGACCATCGCTCGTCCCCGACCGCCACTCATAAGGAAGACAATCAATAAATAAAATTGTGCTCCAACTTCATCGCAAAGCGGTTCACCATACGTGCATGCTACGGGAATCACAAACTTAACACAAGCATTCTTTAAATCCATAATCACCCAACTAGCATGACTTTAATATCACTACCTCCATATCTCAAAACAATTATCAAGCATCAAATTGATCATAGCATCCAATTCACTTTCTATGATAGTTTTTATTATACCCAACTTGGATGCTCATCATTCTAGGACCAACTTTAAAACCATAGCAAATACCATGCTGTTCTAAAAGACTCTCAAAAATATATAAGTGAAGCATGAGAGACTAGCAATTTCTACAAAATATAACCACCGCCGTGCTCTAAAAGATATAAGTGATGCACTAGAGCAAAAGACAAACTACTCCGAAAGATATAAGTGAAGATCAATGAGTAGCTAAATAATTATGTAACTATGCGAAGACCCTCTCTCATTAAAGAAATTCAGATCTTGGTATTGTATTCAAAAAGCAAGCAGAACAAAATAAAATGACATTGCAAGGATAGCACAACTCATGTGAAAAAGCAAAAACTTAGGCTCAACCGATACTAATCGATAGTTGTTGAAGAAGAAAGGTGGGATGCCTACCGGGGCATCCCCAAGCTTAGATGCTTGAGACTTCTTGAAATATTATCTTGGGGTGCCTTGGGCATCCCCAAGCTTGAACTTTTGTGTCCACTTAATTCTTCTTATATCATGGTTTCTCTATTTCTCAAAAGCTTCATTCACAACAAACTCAACAAGAACTCGTGAGATAGGTTAGTATAAACCAATGCAAAACCTTATCATATTCTACTATAACAAATTACTAAAATTATTATTCCATGTTGAATAATAAATGCCTCTGCATATTTAATACTCCTATCCTCAAATAGAATCATTAAACAAGCTAACATATGCAAACAATGCAAACATAACAACAATCTGTCAAAACAGTACAGTCTGTAAAGAATGCAAGATTCATCATACTCCCCTAACTCCAAAAATTATGAACTAAAATTACCACTGTAATAAATTTATAAGAGCTCATTATGCAAAAGGTTTCAACATTATATCATGCTCTTACTTTTCTAGGGAATTTTTGCAACAGCGGTAAACTTTCTGTTTTCAAACAGCAACATGTATACTAGCAAAATAAGCATGGCAAAGGCTATCCTTGACCTTTTTTTATTGAAACTATAGATGCAAAACATTAATCTAAATAACAGAAAGCAAAAACTAACAAAATAAAATGACGCTCCAAGCAAAACACATATCATGTGGTGAATAAAAATATAGCTCCAAGTAAAGTTTACCGATGAACAAAGACGAAAGAGGGGATGCCTTCCGGGGCATCCCCAAGCTTAGGCTCTTGGTTGTCCTTGAATATTGCCTTGGGTGCCTTGGGCATCCCCAAGCTTAGGCTCTTGCCACTCCTTATTCCATAGTCCATCGAATCTTTACCCAAAACTTGAAAACTCCACAACACAAAACTCAACAGAAAACTCGTAAGCTCCGTTAGTATAAGAAAATAAAATCACCACTTATGTACTGTAATGAACTCATTCTAACTTCATATTGGTGTAATATATACTGTACTACAACTCATATATGGTTCATACCCTCCGATACTACTCATAGATTCATCAAAATAAGCAAACAACACATAGAAAACAGAATCTGTCAAAAACAGAACAGTCTGTAATAATCTGTATCAAACGTATACTTATGGAACTCCAAAAATCCTACCAAATTAGGAAGTCCTAAGAAATTTGTGTACCAATCCAGAGCAAAAATAATCAGATCAAGAGCACGTTTCTGTGAATTAACAAAACTAATTTACTGGGTGCAAAAGTTTCTGATTTTCAGCAGGATCAACACAACTATCACCGAAAGCTATGCTAAAGGTCTTACTTGGCACTTTATTGAAACAAAAGCTATAAAACATGATTACTACAGTAGCATAATCATGTGGACACACAAAAACAGTAAGGATAAATATTGGGTTGTCTCCCAACAAGCGCTTTTCTTTAATGCCTTTCTAGTTAGGCATGATGATGACAATGATGCTCACATAAAAGATAAGGATTGAAACATAACGGGAGCATCATGAAGCATATGACTAGCACATTTAAGCCTAACCCACTTCCTATACATAGGGATTTTGTGAGCAAACAACTTATGAGAACAATAATCAACAAGCATAGGAAGGTAAAACAAGCATAGCTTCAAAATTTTCAACACATAGAGAGGAAACTTGATATTATTGCAATTCCTACAAGCATATGTTCCTCTCTCATAATAATTTTCAGTAGCATCATGAATAAATTCAACAATATAACCAGCACCTAAAGCATTCTTTTCATGATCTACAAGCATAGAAAATTTACTACTCTCCACATAAGCAAATTTCTTCTCATGAATAGTAGTGGGAGCAAACTCAACAAAATAATTATCATGTGAGGCATAATCCAATTGAAAACTAAAATCATGATGACAAGTTTCATGGTTATCATTATTCCTAATAGCATACAAGTCATCACAATAATCATCATAGATAGCAATTTTGTTCTCATAATCAATTGGAACCTCTTCCGAAATAGTGGAATCATCACTAAATAAAGTTGACACTCTTCCAAATCCACTTTCATGTTCATCACAATAAGATTCAACATCCTCCAAAATAGTGGGATCACTACTTCCTAAAGTTGGCACTCTTCCAAACCAACTTTCATCAATATAATCATCATAAATAGGAGGCACGCTATAATCATAATAAATTTTCTCATCAAAACTTGGGGGACTAAACATATCATATTCATCAAACATAGCTTACCCAAGCTTGTGGCTTTGCATATCATTAGCATCATGGATATTCAAGGAATTCATACTAACAACATTGCAATCACGCTCATCATTCAAAGATCTAGTACTAAGCATTTTAATGCATTCTTCTTCTAGCACTTGAGCACAATTTTCCTTTCCATCATTCTCACGAAAGATATTAAAAAGACGAAGCGTATGAGACAAACTTAACTCCATTTTTTTGTAGTTTTCTTTTATAAACTAGTGATAAAACAAGAAACAAAAAGATTCGACTACAAGATCTAAAGATATACCTTCAAGTACTCATCTCCCCGGCAAAGGCGCCAGAAAAGAGCTTGATGTCTACTACACAACCTTCTTCTTGTAGACGTTGTTGGGCCTGCAAGTGCACATGTTTGTAGGACAGTAGCAAATTTCCCTCAAGTGGATGACCTAAGGTTTATCAATCCCTAGGAGGCGTAGGATGAAGATGGTCTCTCTCAAACAACCCTGCAACCAAATAAGAAAGAGTCTCTTGTGTCCCCAACACACCCAATACAATGGTAAATTGTATAGGTGCACTAGTTCGGCGAAGAGATGGTGATACAAGTGCAAAATAGATAGTAGATATAGGTTTTTGTAATCTGAAATAATAAAAACAGCAAGGTAACTAATGATAAAAGTGAGCGTAAACGGTATTGCAATGATAGGGAACAAGGCCTAGGGTTCATACTTTCAATAGTGCAAGTTCTCTCAAAATAATAACATAGATAGATCATATAACAAGCCCTCAACATGCAACAAAGAGTCACTCCAAAGCCACTAATAGCGGAGAACAAACGTAGAGATTATGATAGGGTATGAAACCACCTCAAAGTTATTCTTTCGGATCAATCTATAAAAGAGTTCGTACTAGAATAACACCTTAAGACACAAATCAACCAAAACCCTAATGTCACCTAGATACTCCATTGTCACCTCAAGTATCCGTGGGCACGATTATACGATATGCATCACACAATCTCAGATTCATCCAACCAACACAAAGTACTTCAAAGAGTGCCCCAAAGTTTCTACCGGAGAGTCAAGAACGTGTGCCAACCCCTATGCATAGGTTCATGGGCGGAACCCGCAAGTTGGTCACCAAAACATACATCAAGTGGCACATGATATCCCATTGTCACCACAGATAAACACGGCAAGACATACATCAAGTGTTCTCATAAAAGACTCAATCCGATAAGATAACTTCAAATGGGAAACTCAATTCATCACAAGAGAATAGAGGGGGAGAAAGATCATAAGATCCAACTACAATAGCAAAGCTCGAGATACATCAAGATCGTGCCATAGAGGGAACATGAGAGAGAACACGAGAGAGAGAGAGAGAGAGAGAGAGAGAGAGAGAGAGATCAAACACATAGCTACTGGTACATACCCTCAGCCCCGAGGGTGAACTACTCTCTCCTCGTCATGGAGAGCGCCGGAATGATGAATATGGCCACCGGTGATGGATTCCCCCTCCGGTAGGGTGCCGCAATGGGCTCCCGAGAGGTTTTTGGTGGCTACAGAGGCTTGCGGCGGCGGAACTCCCGATCTATCTTCATTTTTGATGGTTTTAGGGTACGTAGGCATATATAGGCGAAAGAAGTCGGTCGGGGGGTGCTCGAGGGGCCCACGAGACAGGGGGATGCGCCCTGTAGGGTGGGGCGCGCCCTCCTATCTCGTGGCCTCCTCCGGGATCTTCTGACGTGAACTCCAAGTCTCCCGGATTGGTTCTGTTCCAAAAATAACTTTTCCAAAGGTTTCATTCCGTTTGGACTCCCTTTGATATTCCTTTTCTTCGAAATACTAAAAAATGCAAGAAAACAGCAATATGGGCTGGGCCTCCAGTTAATAGGTTAGTCCCAAAAATGATATAAATGTGTAAAATAAAGCCCATAAACATCCAAAAGGGTTAATATAATAGCATGGAACAATAAAAAATTATAGAACGTTGGACATGTATCATCAAACCATATTGAAAATGAGGGGAACAGAACGGCTCGACGAGACGAAGACGTGGGCGTTGGATTCACCTCGATCAGAGTTACAGATAAAAAGTTGTGAGGTAATGAAGATCATGGACTTTTCTATAAAAATAATATTCACAGACGGGTCCCTGAGTGGATAAGGCAGATGCGTAAATTAGAAATACGCTTTCAGAAAGGGAAAACACATTCGCACGAATAAGCTTCCACTTATCCACGTCAGCGTGGACGGGGTCAACGCGGGGCTGGCTCCGGGTCAATGGTGGGTGGGCCCGCGCATCTCTCTCTCTCCTCCCTCTCCTCCTTCTTCTCCAACTCGACACCGCGCAGGGAGAGGCGAGGCCGTGCGGCGCCGACGATGGCCCAGGCAGCTCCGATCGTCCCCGGTGGAGCTGGGACCACCGGCGGGCGCGGAACGGAGTGCTGCTCCCTCCTGGAGCAGCAGCAGGCGCAGGGGAGGCCTGGAGTGACGGCGGCTCGTGAAGGCCGAGGGCAGCGGCGGCGGCTGATCTTCGGGCATGCGGCCACGGGCGCTCCGGCGATGAAACAAGGAGTTTGGGAGGGGCGCCGGACTTCGGGGAAGATGATG
Source organism: Triticum dicoccoides (assembly GCF_002162155.2). NCBI lineage: Eukaryota > Viridiplantae > Streptophyta > Magnoliopsida > Poales > Poaceae > Triticum > Triticum dicoccoides. The sequence goes on from NC_041381.1 coordinate 161,270,434, forward strand.
GTGTGGTCAGGGAGTGGATAGGGCTCGGGCTTTGGGCTAATTTAGGAGGTCTGAGGCGACGGCCATGGCGGCGATGGGAGGGACAGAGAGCTCCTCGAGCTCGGGCGAGTAGTCGGGATGGTCTAGTGAAGTGCTGTGAGGATACTGATGAGCTCGGGGTAACGCAGGGTGGGCTTATATAGCCGAGGCAAGGCGGTTGGGCGAGCACGGCCGCGGTGACGCGTGTGCCATTGCGCTGGCGCGAGCAGAGGCAGGGGGAGAGCTCGGGAAGGAGACGAGGGAGAAGGCAACGAGGGAGAAGGCGACGAGCAGCAGAGCGTCACGGAGACGAGGCAGAGCTCGGGGACAAGGGAGGAAGAAGCCACGGCACCGTTAATGCCTTGTCGGCACTGTGCGTCCATGGGCGAACGGCGACGAGCGCTAGCGAGGAGGCTTCGAGAGGGGGAGAGAGGTCCAGGGGAATGGCGACGACGCATGATAGCTGTTAGACACGCTCATGCACGTGAAGACGACGAGAGGAGGAGGGGCCCGAAGCAAACGACGCTCAGCTCGCGTCCGTTGCTGCCAGAGCGCGTGCAAACGACACGGTCACCACTGCGACCAGCAAGGAGGGGACGCAAGAGGCAGGGCAACATTGTCTAGTGTTTAGTACTTTCATGCTAGAGGCCGAGGGAGGTGATAGATCACACAGAAGTGCCAAGGAGAGATGTGAGTGATCGCCTAAAGTTTGTTGTATCAGTTTTGGCTGAGTACTGCTGATCAACAGGGAGCTAATTGGGTCAAATGGTTTTGTCTGGGAGGTTTAGATTAGGAAGGACTACGGTTCTGGAAAAGTTGAGGTGATTTGGACCACTAATTAATATAGTTGCTTTACAACTAAGTAATCTGGTCCAGAATGAAGATCATGATGGTGCACTCAAATGGAGAAGCCACTTAAGCTAAAATTGGGCAAGGCAGAGTTCTTTGGTCATATGAAGATGCTACAAAAGATTTCATACCATTTGGATAAACCAAAATGGTACTTGCTTCACAAGCATTTCCACTAACCAGAAACTTGCAGAAATTCTAGAGGGAAAATGGCTAAATGAAATATGCCCGAATTGGGTGGAGATAGGTTATATGGATAATAGAAGGCCTAGAAAAATTTGCAGCCATAATGGAGCAAGATAAAATATACTTGCTTCACAAACTGAAATTTAGGACAAAAACAAAGATTTGAAGATGTGCTCACATGGAGGCATTACATGAGCTCTACTTTGGTGGCAGGCTATGATTTGATGATATGAAGGATCATGCAAAAGTTCAACTCATTTGGATATGCCTAGCTTGTACCTCCTTCACAAAGCTTCTTTCTGGACAGAAACTTTGGAAAATCATAATTAAATGACTACTAGGCAAATGAGGTTGAATTTTGGCATGTTCCAATGATATGGACAGGAAAAGGTTTCCAAGGAGTTTGAGGTCAATTGGTCAAAGGAAAATAGCACTTGCTTCACAATGTGCCATTTAGGGCAGAATATGAAATGAATTATTTTAGGATGATGATAAACGTGGCAAATGAAATATTTTGCCATATTTGATAAAGATATGACCCAAACAATTTATGAGAATTGTTTGGGAATTTTATAAGTGATGCAAATATAGGTTGCTTCACAACCTAGGGCAAATTGAGTTATTTCTTTAATAGAAAAGGAATATTCCCAATAAAAAGAATATTGGGATTTGGGCTAGGATGAAAATGACAGAGCCTATGGTTGGCTAGGGGATGACAAGCCACTCTAGAATCAAATAAGAGGACATCTTCTTCAGTTTCCAGACCACAAAGCCACGGAAAAAGAAAACTCAGGCAAAAACCTCAGAAAAACAAAGGAAAAAGAAAGGACCGAAAATCAGGCTGTTACAATCACTATAACCCCACATATTTTTTCCCACACGCCTCCTTTCTCAGTTATGACCATCACAACTTTGCAATCAGATTTTGCAATGACAGTAGTCTTTCTTATAGACACTACACATTTCCTTTCCACTTCTTTTGTCTTGCCATATTTGTTGCATTTCATAGTAATTCTTGAAACCTCATTATTCCTTTTTTTGCTCACTGTTCTTGATGCTGCCACAGTAGCCACTGAGAACCCAACTATTTCTGAGTAGAAGTTGAAGTATTCCTGCCCCTTTTCCTTTGTTTTGAACTGCATGCCAAGTTCTGGCTTGAAACTGCCGCTAGTGTTCCTCAAATTCCCCTCTGATGTTGCATCCTCTTCATTTTCCGAGAACTTTTCAATGCCATATTCATTAAGAAATGCATCATCTTCATCCACGAAGGCATTTCTTTCTGGTTGTTGACATAAGTCCTCTGGTTATCCCCTTTCTTCTTGATTGTTTTGGTTTTCGTTAGTGTTTGTTGTTGCTGTAGGATCAGCATCATCATTCATCTGCATTTTTCTCTTCCATGTGGTTAGATTTATTTTTGCAACAACTTTTGATCTACAATATGTATATTTGGATCACATGGCTTTTTAACTTCTTACCTATTGTATGTTCATGTTCTCAAACAGAGCTGCCTCCCAGGGATTAGCTTTCGCTGCTGCCTCTTCGCTTGTTGAATCATCTTCATGCATTTCTTGCCAAGTCTGCAGAGTAAGTCATCATCATTCATGTGCATTTTTTGTTTTGTATTTGCTTCAGAAAGTAATTTTACTTACATTTGTGTCTTTTCCCCAGTTGTAGCTGATTTCTGCCTGTTTGATGAAGTTCCCCTCATTTTGGTGATTCATGTTTGTAGGACCATTCCCTGAGTGTACCTGCAAGCATAAGGATAGTTTTGTTTTCTCCTCCTTTAGTTCATTTTCAGGTATTAACTAGGATACCTTGAACGGTCTATGCTTCTTTTGTGTTCTTTCTGTAGTTGTTACTTGTTACCTTGTATATGACGTCTGATTGTAGGAGCGCGGTAAATGAAAATGATTCCTACATTAATTCATTTCGATTGTCAACTTCTTCAGGATTATTTTTTCTAGTCTAGTTTTTGTTTGTTTCTGGGCATTGTAACACACATTTAGTATGAGATCTTCTTGTGACATTGACAACAGATCTTCTTCGGTTATTACTCTTTGCTGGCTTTCCCCTGCAAATAAGTCTGAAGTATTGCCAGTACAATAGCAAAAAAATAAAGAATATTGCTGAATTGTTCTTTTTGCATCTACTAAAATGTTGTTTTAACAGTGGCAGTGTTTATCTAGTGTGTTTCACAGCGGCAGTTCTTATCTAGTGAAGTTTTAAGTTTGTATTTATCTGATCATGCCAAACTGTTAATATGTATGATGATAGTGCTCTATATTTTCGTCTAGGCTATTTCTAGTTTTTAGTTAGTTTTTAATCCCATAATGATTGCTGGCGTTTTCATTTTCTCCTATAGTTTTTGGGCATACATCAGTTGGATCTAGCTGCATGTTTTTTGATTGAATTCTATTTGACAGTGTATTCCTGTTGATTTCATCTTATCAGTAAGCAAAATCCCCTGATGTTTTTCCCCTGATGCATTTCTGAAATGTTTGGTTTTCTTGTTTCTAATTGGACCTAATGTAGGCACTCAAAACAGAGGTGACCAAAAGCGTTGGAATTGTTCTGATGTAGCTTCAGGAGTTGAAGATTTCATGTACCTGCTATCTGTCTCTAGGATGATCTTGTTGTGATCCCCAAGTGACTGCTTGGGTTCTTGCTCCAGGTAATTGCCTCTCTGCCATTCCCATCTGCCATGCCTCTTCTTCTCTCCAGCCCTCTCCCATGGTGTTTGTTGTATGTTCTTCTCCCCCCTCCCCCTCTCCCATGTCGTATGTGCTATGTTCTTCCCCTCCCTCCCTCCCACTCTCTCCCATGGTGTCTGTTCTATCTCCTTATTCCCTTCTACTCTCTTCGTCCCAAAATAAGTGTCACTAATTTAGTACAAGTTTGTACTAAAGTTGTATTAAATCAGCGACACTTATTTTAGGATGGAGGGAGTATATCCTTCTCCCCCCTCTCCCATGGTGTGTTTGGTGAGATCAGTGAAAGGGCACTACTAGGGAAAAGCCTAGCAGTAGCACGGGTCTAGGGTCTATCAGTAGCATGGGGTCCCGCGCTACTGATATGGCGCTATAGCTAACTTTTAGCAGTAGTGCGTCATTTTATCTAGCGCTACTGATAAGCTTGTGTGTATAAGGTTTTCGCTAGTAGTGGGGGTGGCAGAGTCAGGGGCCTTTTCGTGGGTTCCAAATCGAAGGAGAGTTGACAGTTGTCTGTTGCTGATTTTTTTTCTATCAGGTGCTTTTGTTCTACCGGAAAAGGAAAGGAGAGTGGGCGCGACCGGTTCAACTTTTTTTGTTGTTAGTTGCTTGATGGGTTAGATTTCAGCTCGACCCATTTTATACTAGAAAAGTATACATACACACAATTGTTGTACTTTTTTCAACATACAGCTGTCAACAGTTGATTGGTTGGAAAATTTGAATGACATCCAATTACAAATCAGTCGAATGTTAAATAGACAGCCTATAATTTTCAGCTACGAAACAATGTTCAACACTAGAAGTTCTCACCTAACCGTCTTCCTCCTAATTTGATATGGTTTTCTTTATCTCAATCATGATGGTTATATATGCTGAATTTTACAAATCAAGCGCTAAATTTGTTTTACAGCCTTGGTTTGTTTAGTTGCTGGTTGTCCTCCTGCGATCATGGTCCAAAACTTTGTTTTCGTTACATTATTTTGTGCTTTTTGGACCTTTTCCTTGTATTGCTCATGAGCGCTTTTATAAAGGATAAAATCACCTCAGTTGCACAGCTGTCGACTGCGTGCAACACATTCTTCCGCTCCTGCAGCCAAGAACAATGGAGACTCATGTAGACGGCAACCTGACGGTAACTCATGTAGATGGCATTTAGGACATATAGCTAACTGAATGATACGCTACACATTGCTGCGGGGATCAGTTGCAATATATTTTAATGAGATTGATGTGTGGACTTTAAATATATAAATTAATAATACGTGAACCAAATTTAAATGTACATACGACCCTAAACCTTATTTTGTCTTTTTCTTTTGCGAGAAATTTCCAATCTATTCATCTTTAATCATGGCAATACAAAGAACAACAGAGGTAATAGAAATTACAATCATGTCCATGGACCACCTAGCAACGACTACAAGCAATGGACCGAACCGAAGGCGCACGGCCGTTATCTCCCCTCCCTCATCGGAGTCGGGTAAACCTTGTTGTAGTAGACAGTCGGGAAGTCGTCGTGCTAAGGTCCCATAGGACCAGCACACCAGAGTAGCAACCATCGCCGATGAAGAAAGTCGTAGTCTCGTAGATCAGAAGGGTCAAACCTGTAAACACCCAAACGAAGACGAACGAATACCGGATCCAAGAAGATCCACCGAAGACTAGCATCGATCGAAGCCATCGGAGATGGGGCGGACCGGCGGCGGGGACCGATCGCGTTTGCGGACAGTGACAGGACGTCACACAAAAAATGGATCCCGCAACCACAAACATCATTTCTAAATCATCAAATTCATATTATTACATGCAATGTGAAACCTAATCTAAGCGGAGCTCATCCGGCTCCGCCATGTCCATGTTCGGCGGCCGGCTGCACCCCTCGAAGTGTTACTCCAGTCACCAGCGAGACAGAGTAGGACATGGAACACGCACCGGATCCCGGGACGAGAGTTGTCGCCGTCTCCCATGCCCCACTCTTCCTCGTCGGAGCCCGTCGCTTCCACGTCGCCATGGACGTGAGATCGATGATTGATCCGTCGTGGGAGGAGCCGGCGACGTCCACCACGACGTGGTTGCGGCGCCTAGGGTGGCAGTGCACCATACGGGGCGCCAGAAAATGCGACTCCCCTCGCCAACATCTACCGCCGCCTCCCGCACCTGCTACCTTTCACAGAAGGCATGTTGCGCCATATTTGCTTTAGCTAATGCCCATGCGTTCACCGCCGCCTCGGCGCGCCATCGAAGCGGTTGCGCACCTGCCATCGTGTTCGGACGCAGACGGACCGCAACGTCTCCGGTGAGGCAGCAACGACACATCTCGTGCCGGATCCATGCGCCATTCGGGAGGACGCAATGGATTCCCGATGAAAGGAGTCCGAGCGCTGCCATCGGGCGGCCTCCTCCCGAGAGTAGCGAAGCGCAAGGCAGACAGTCATCTCCTCCTCGAGGCCGCGTGGGAAGAGCTCGAGGTCAACGGATCTAGAGGTGTAGGACTCGGATCCGCTGCCCGCCATGCCAGAAAAGGTAGGAGATCGCTAGAAGAGAACTTTTGGGCGGAGTTAGTGGACTGGAGGGGAGCGGAGTGGAGTGGAATGCGACTAATGTTTCGACCGAAGTGCGGGTAGGGTCCATTTATGTGTGGCCGTGGGTTAATGTGGGCCGAATCCGACATGGCAGGCGTGTCCGAACTCGTCTGGGCGTCCCATATCCGCCCCAGATTTGGGCTGGATATTAGAAGTGCCGGTCAGTCCAAGCGTTTGGGCCGGCTATGAAAAGGTCGGTTGGATGGTGTTTTTCTGTCTAGGCACTGAACAGACAACCCATCCAGGTGTTTGAAGCGGGTATAGGAGTCTGGTTGTAGATGCTCTTATCGTGTGGCCAGAAGATAACCTTGATTTTTTTTCTAATTTTGAGTGGTCACTGAGGGACTGAATCCCTACCTGAATATATTTCACTCAGTTTGTATAGAAGACTTACGTCTCCATACTCGACAAGGGGGGCATATATACAATTACATCTCCTGTGCAGGTTATTCATACCTGTAGGCGATGGCTCAGTACGTGGTCTATCCTGCAGAGACCGGAGGATAGAGACTTTTTTTATGATGGCGCCTACACAGCTGGAGCATACAACCAGAAAGATTTTCTCCCAACATGAATGGCGGTGTAATCTTCGGATACGATTTGACCACCGGCTAGCCAACCACTGTCAAGACAAAAATAAAACCAATGATGACAAATGCATGAGAATTTTCACCATCGTAGACAAAAACCATCCAATCAGTTGAGTCAAAACCATGACACATGGATGCTATTGGCGCAGCCGAAGGGCAGCGTGCAACCAAAGTCTATGCCACATGTGTAACCAAAGAGCGATATGTGTAACCAAAGATCCACGCACAAACGAGGCTACACCATAACAGGGGTGCTTTTTTTTGCAGGTGACCGTAGTGGATGTGCTGCCAGTGAAAACATAGGGCATCACAAAGCCGAGTCCACACCGCAGTCACCTTTGTGTGAAGATCCATGAGAGCAGCCAAAGGGCACATCACAGTTGATGTTGGACCGTCCACCTGCAACACCGAAGAGCAACACCAACCTAGGGTACCGAGGGACCACACCAGGCCCGACCATAAAATCCAACGTTAACACCTACGGTGGCAACTTCTTAGAGGGGAGAAAGCGCCACCCCCAAACCAACCGTACGGGATGATGTCAGATCTACGATCACCATATGTGAAGCCATGAGACTCAGCAACCCAACAAAACCGGAAAGGAGGATGCGGCTGGGCGTTCGGTTTTTATGGTTAACACGGTTCAGTTTATTCGGTTTTCTTGAACTTAGGTTTTGAAGAAATTGCCACCAAAATAAGTACACAAAATTCAGAAACCGAACCATACTAACTGAAATAAATATATCGGTTTGGTTTGTTTGGTCAACCGAAAAACCGAATTACATGCAGTCACCGGCCAAAGTGTCATGACTAATGAGAAGGGGTGGCTTTTGTACAAAATACACAAAATAATTAGTTCCATGAGCGCGCATACATTAAGAATTCACTAGCTTCTCACTAGCTGTGCATGCAAAAGAATAGTAAAATATTCCAATGAAATAAATTAATCATTAGCATAGTGATATGTATTAGTATGGCCTTACACACTACTTTAGACGAGATTAGATCTTTTTGTAGAATGCATCGAGACCCTAGAACTTGAAGAAGCCAGTAGCGAAGTACCTTTGAGTGCCGACCGGCTAGATGTGGCAGCAATTGTACATTACAGAGTGGATTTTTAGAGAGAAAAAAAATGTGGAGCAGGTATTGGGTTGGGCGGATCGCAATTGGCTTGCCGGCTGTTGCGCTTGCACTACAGAAACAAACTAACCAGGATACGTATAAATCGGTTTCTTCGGTGAATTTGGTTTGTTAGGGATCAAAACCGAACACAACACCGAACACCGTATAGTGGCCAGCTTTCCCACCAAACAATAAAACCAAACGCCAAATAAACTGACAAATCGACTAAAAAGGTTTGTGTTGTGTTTGTGTTGAATATCTTATATTAGTTGGATTACGCTTGGACTGGGTCTTGTAGTGTGGGAGGATACTTGTAGTGTCGGAGTCGGACACGTTGTATCTTTGGCCTATTATATATGAGGGGGCACCCCACGTTGTAACCCATACGACTAGATAGCGACAGACTCGCAAGGGGGTGCCGGCGCCCGGGTGGCCGGTGTTGTGGTATCTCGGGGAGGAGCGCCCATAGTCATTGCCCCGGGGAGTAGGCGAGTTCGCCGAACCTCGTTAACAAATCTCGGTATCGTCATTGTCTGTTCTTCGGTGGATCGACCGCGTACCTCGAATTTAGTTTAATAAGTGGTATCATGAGCAGGTTGCGAAGGGATCGTCGTGTTGATAGAGAGGAATATTTTATTTTATTTTTGAAAATCGAGAGAGGAATATTGAAGCAGTTGGAATCGACGTGAAACGTTCACTGCGCGGCAGGAATACTTGGGTTCAGCGGCGCGTGCGGGGCATCCGTGCAGTGGCGTGGCCTTGGTGCTAGGCGTGGCGCACGGACGCAGCCAGAGGAGCCACGCGGCTGGCGAACTCGTGTTCGCTGGCAGCAGATGCTTAACGATTGCGAGGCCCAGGCGGAGAGCCCAAGCGCTGGAGCCTGCTCGGGTGCACGCGCGTAGACAGACTGTACTTTGGTGCAAGGCAGGAACGGAAAGCGTACAGCTGCGTACGAGATTTTGTTTTGGACAAAAAAGGAAACAGGACGAGGAAGTCGTGCTTGAGACGGAGACCTATGAGGCTAATAAAAGCAGCCTTGGCTGGGTCACCGTACGACGAGAAACAGAGGCAACAGATCCAATCGGCAGAAGAAAAAGGCCATCGTTGGTTGTGGCATCCATCGGAATTAGCAAGGACAAGGCAAAGCAATTAGCTTAGCAATCGGAAGTTGAGCCAAGGGAGGAGCATATCACGTGAAGACCAACTGCTTAGTTATTACTACTAGTACGTGAACGTTTTGTTGCTTGGTTATTTTTCACGGAGTCAACCGTACAAAGAACTATGGCGCCATCAGGTATCAGGTTTGAGTTGGAGAAGTTCAACGGAACTGGAAGCTTTGGGTTATGGCAGACAAGGGTGAAAAATTTATTGGCACAACAGGGATGCTTGAAGGCGTTGTTGCAGGAAGCTAAGCCAGCTAAGATGGAGATGGATGACTGGGAGGAGTTACAGTTGAAAGCAGCCGGGACTATACGGTTGTGTCTGTCGGACCAAGTTATTTATCATGTGATGGATGAGAATTTGCCGAAGAAGATCTGGGAGAAGCTGGAAAGTCGGTTTATGTCCAAGACTGCGATGACCAAGGTGTATCTGAAGCAAAAGTTGTATGGGATGAGGATGCAGGAGGGGTCAGATCTTGTGGAGTATATAAACGCCTTTAATCAAGTTGTGACGGATCTAGCATGCTTGGGTGCGACAATTGACGACGAGGATAGGGCAATTCTGCTTCTTTGTTCATTGCCATCATCCTATGACCATTTGATCACTACTTTGACACACGGCAAGGAGACCGTCAAGAATGACGATATTACTGCGGCATTGCTATCTTATGATATGAGAAAGAAGAATGCGGTGGAAGTCTCTCATGATGAAGGTTTGCTAGTCAAGGGTGAGGAGTGGCAGAAGGGATATGAGGCTGGGAAGAACAAGAAAAAGAAAAAGAATATGCAGTGTCACAAGTGTAAGCAGTGGGGACATATGAGAAAGGACTGTCCAGAACTCAATGGTGGGGCAAGTGCTAATGTGGCAACTCATGGTGATGACTCAGACAGCAGTAGTGATGTCCTCGTAGTATCAGACAGACGGTCAACCAAAAGTGAAACGTGGATGTTGGATTCAGCTTGCTCTTTTCATGCGACACCCAACAAGGAGTGGTTCTCTTCGTGCAAGTCTGATGAGTTTGGTTTAGTCTATGTGGGCGATGACACAGGTTATCGTGTTGCTGGAGTAGGTGACATCAAAATCAAGATGTTTGGCGGAGTTGAGCGGATGCTTGGGAAAGTCAGGCATGTGTCAGGGCTAAGGAGGAATCTAATTTCGCTTGGTGTTCTTCATGATGGTGGTATGGTATTCCGTTGTGACCGGGATACGAAGACCATGAGAATCATGGAAGATGAGGTGATCGTGATGATTGGAGGGAGGACGGCTTCGTCTTTACAAGTTGCAAGGGAGCACTATTGCAGGTGGAGTCACGAAGACTGGAGTTGTAGGAGTAGCAGCAGGGTCTCACGGCGGCGGTGGGTCTGGGGCAGACTCGTCGAGTAGCTCTCAGTAAGCTACGAAGAAGACAACACAAGTCCGGAGTACATGAAAGTTTGACGCATGAACAAATTCAAGGTGGTGGAGAATATTCGCCAAAGTGGAGTTTGTTGTGTTTGTGTCGAATATTTTGTACTAGTTGGGTTATGCTTGGACTTGGTGTTGTAGTGTGGGTAGGATACTTGCAGTGTCGGAGTCGGACACGTTGTACCCTTGGCCTCTTATATATGAGGAGGCACCCCACGTTGTAACCCATGACGACTAGATAGCGACAGGCTCGCAAGGGGTGCCAACAACTTGTGCCGGCGCCCGGGTGGCCGGTGTTGTGGTATCTCGGGGAGGAGCGCCCGTAGTCATTGCTCCGGGGAGTAGGCGAGTTCGCGGAACCTCGTTAACAAATCTCGGTGTCGTCATTGTCTGTTCCTTGGTAGATCGACCGCGTACCTCGAATTTATTCTAACAGTTTGGTTTAGTTTGGTTTTTCGTTTTTCGGTTTTAAGTGGCCATCCCTAGATGCGATATCCACGATTGTGATCTAGTATAAGCTATGAAACTCGTAACCCCCACGGAAACGCCGCGTCGCAGCTAACAACAAGACCCGGGGTGGCCCAACCACCCACGGTTGCCCCACGACCCACGTAGGAGGTGAGCCACCACCATGTGCTTGGTCTTACGCTTTTTTTAGTGAAGTTTGGTCTTGACACTTGTCATGTATAGTATTTGAGAATGCATATGTGTTTTCTTTTCAAACAGATCATTCCATACTAGGCCAATGTTATCTCAAAGATAAGGGAATAATATAAGAAATGCAGCCAGAAGTTTGGTTAGGTAAGAATAAAAATTGAATTACTTTATCCAATAGATAATCTTTAGTTGAACATTTTCCTTTATAGACAAAACAAGGGCCATTTCCCGTGATAAAGAAAAAGAAAATAGAACAAAAGGGTCGTTGCTAGAATGGTCTAAGCGACCCATCAAGATAATAAAAGAAGGACCGCAAGATTTGGGGAACGTCCGATGTTTAAGCAATCTCAGCGAAACCCCTTAGGGCCGTCGAATCCCGAACGAATGCATGACAATTACTCTGCATAGAATGGCAATTTGTCTTACAATTTTTCATATAGCATGGTAATTTTCACTTCGGGACATGGCAAATCCCTTACAATGATATGTCAATTTTATCTGTTTTCACATGGCAATTCTAGAGTGTTCGCTGAAAAATCTTAAAAATCTGGCGTCAGTTTTTTAACGTTTCTGTAAAAGAAAGGGTTATGGAGGGGTTTGCCGGCCTACACAAAGGCAAAGTTATGGATTGTCATTCGGGACTTGAAACCAAGTAGTATCCTCTTGGATTATAGTAATAACTAATAACAGAAGACTGAGCTCAGGCGTAGCAGAAGAGCATACAAGCATGGTTGTGAGCACTTGGTATGAGCTGCCTGATAGATCAGTCTTGACAGATTCCATCATTTGTGTTCAGATGTCCAATATTACAAAGTTCCAGAGTATGAGCATACAAGTATCGATCTATTTTGTTTGCACTTTCAAGTGGTTATAAAGCTCCAGAGTATGCATCTCGAGGAGTTTACTCGGTGAAGACGGATGTGTTCAACGGTCAGCTTGGGCGTCTTAGTTGTTCTGGACTTCTGGTGATCATTAGGGGACGGAAGAATGCCACGCTCGACAAGCAAGGGGATATGCTTTCAAATTGGTTTCAAGCTAACGTGCTGCCTTTTTACAACGTGGATCAACATTGGCCATGCATGAGCTGGGCGGCTGGGCTACATCCATCTAACGCATTGAAAAAAATAGCACGTGTAAGATAATAAGTTTTGAGAACCAGCACAACCCTTTAGGGGTGACTTATCTCATTATATATAATGGTTGTGTTATAATACGTACATAGGTACAGAAGTTATACATAGTCTAACACCCTCCCTCAATCTTAGCCACTTTCTAAAGAACTGAGAAGGGTAAGATTGCGGCTACAAGCCTCAAACTATGGCAGTGGTAAAGGCTTAGTGAAGATATCTGCAAGTTAATCCTTAGACGAGATAAACTTGATCTGAAGTTGCTTCTGTGATACACGTTCCCGTACAAAGTGATAGTCAACTTCAATGTGTTTCGTTCGGGCATGAAATACTGGATTTGCAGAAAGGTATGTAGCACCGATGTTATCACACCAAAGAATAGGAGGCTGTGGTTGAGACAAACCCAACTCCTGAAGCAAAGACTGCACCCAAATAATCTCTGCAGTAGCATTAGCCACAGCCTTATACTCAGCTTCAGTACTGCTACGTGACACAGTAGCCTGTTTCCGAGCACTCCGGGCGATCAAATTAGAGCCAAAGAATACTGCATAACCCCCCGTGGATCGCCTGTCATCTGGGCTACCAGCCCAATCTGCATCAGAGAAGGCCGAAAGGACCCTAGAGGAAGTCGGCCGAATATGCATACCAAAAGTCAGGGTGAACTGAACATAACGAAGAATGCGTTTAACAGCAGCCCAATGAGTATCTCTGGGAGCCTGAAGATACTGACAAACCCTGTTAACAGCATAAGAGATATCTGGTCTCGTGATCGTCAAGTACTGAAGTCCACCAACAATGCTTCTGTACTCTGTGGCATCCGCAGGAGACAAAAGCTCACCATCAACAGCTGTTATCTTGTCGGTAGACGACATGGTGTGGTGGTCGGTTTGCACTTCAGCATGCCGGCTTTTTGTAACAACTCCAAAGAGTACTTCTTCTGCGTAAGGACAAGACCAGTAGCACGAGAAGTGACCTCAACTCCAAGAAAGTAGTGAAGCTTCCCAAGATCTTTGACCGCAAAATCAGCACCAAGAGAGCAGACAAGAGCATCAGCAGCATACTGAGAAGAGCTGACAAGGATAATATCATCGACATGTACCAAAAGATACATAGTGACTTCTGACTTCTGTAGAAGAAATAATGAAGTGTCAGCAGTGGACGGCACAAACTCATGAGCACGAAGGGCAGAGGCAAGGCGGGCATGCCAGGCACGAGGAGCTTGCTTCAAACCATATAGTGCTTTGGAAAGACGACAGATATAGTCAGGACGATCAGGATCAGAGAAACCAGGCGGCTGTTTCATATAAACCTCTTCCTCCAAAAATCCATGTAGAAAAGCATTCTGCACATCAAGTTGACGAAGGGACCAACCACGAGAAACAGCAATGGAGAGAAGAAGCCGAATAGTGGTAGGCTTGACGACAGGACTGAAGGTGTCCTCATAGTCAAGACCATGACGCTGCCGAAAACCGCGAGCAACAAGTCGCGCTTTGTAACGCTCAATAGATCCATCCGAATGCTTCTTCACTTTGAATACCCATTTTGAGTCAATAACATTTACCTGTGGTGGTGGAGGAACGAGAGTCCATGTCTTGTTACGAAGGAGAGCATGAAACTCCTGCTCCATAGCCTCTCGCCAATGTGGAATGCGCAGGGCAGCCTGATATGAGCGAGGCTCAGAAGATGGATCCGCAACAGCAGCAGCCAAACAAGCAGCCAACCAAGCAACCGTACCATCCGTACGTTCCTTAGGTTTGAAAATGCCACTGCGACTGCGTGTATGTGGTCGAGACACAGGAACCACCGAGGTCGACGGAGCAGCCTACAACGGGCTGGAGGACGGCGACGTTGACGAGTCAGCCGGTGACGAGGAGCCAGGCACGGTAGCCTCAGACTCAGTCGGCGAAGAAGGCCGGCCCACCGGCGAAACCGGCAGAGCAGACGAAGCAGCTGGCGACTCCGGCATCCCAGACCGGGCCGATGGCGAGCTCGGCATAGTGGGCCGTGGCGCGGCCGGTGTCGCGGGCAGATCCGCTGATGAAGGCGACGTGAGGACCCGAGCCGCGGGCGAAGACGGCATGACGGGCCGAGCCACGGGCGACTCGGCGGCCGCTGGCGAAAAAGGCCGAGCCGCTGGAGACTCGGCGATCACTGGCGTAGCAGACCGAACAGTGGAGATGCTCGGCGCGACGGGCTCGTCGGGTGACCATGCATGGGCACGCGAATCGATGCCATGCAACAGAGGGCGATCGACATGCCCACCAGAAGACGATGATGATGATGGTGAATCCTCCAACAGCTCCAAACGAGCTCCACGTCCGGTTCCTGCACCATGGTTAGGTAACAGCAAAGGAGAGTATGCAACATCATCAAATTGGTCAGAAGCAACAGAGGATGAATGCAGGGATGGTGGTTCGACAGTGGACACAGGAAGGTTGGCAAAGGGAAAAACATGCTCATCAAACATGACGTCCCGAGATATATAGACACGATTAGTGGGAACATGAAGACATTTGTAACCTTTATGAAGAGAGCTATAGCCAAGGAAAGCACACTTCTTAGAACGAAACTCAAGCTTGTGCTTGTTATATGGACGAAGATGCGGCCAGCAAGCACACCCAAATACCTTGAGAAAGGTATAATCAGGTTGTTCATTAAGGAGAACCTCAATGGGAGTCTTCATGTTTAAAACACGAGTAGGAGTACGATTGATGAGAAAGCATGCAGTGGTGAAAGCATCACTCCAAAACCGAAACGGAACAGATGCATGGGCCAAAAGAGTAAGACCAGCTTCAACAATATGACGATGCTTACGTTCGACTGAACCATTCTGCTGATGTGTATGTGGACATGCTAAACGATGAGCTATCCCAAGCGACTGAAAGAAGGAGTTGAGGTTGCGATACTCGCCCCCCCAGTCCGACTGGACATGAACAATTTTGTGCTTGAGAAGACGTTCAACATGTTTTTGAAACTGAACAAAAATATCAAACACATCAGATTTGCGTTTAATAAGGTAAAGCCAGGTAAAGCGACTATAAGCATCAACGAAACTGATATAGTAATTATGACCACTGACAGAAGTCTGAGCAGGACCCCATACATCTGAAAACACAAGTTCTAACGGATGTTTCACCTCACGACTGGACTCCGAAAAAGGAAGTTGATGACTCTTCCCCTGCTGACAAGCATCACACACTGCTACATCTTTATTACTAGACAAACTAGGAAGCTCATGACGACGCAAAATATGACGGACAATAGGTGTGGCCGGGTGACCAAGACGAGCATGCCACTGTGATGGAGAGACCCGAACTCCACTGAAAACGCGAGCGACACCAGGATGCTCCAGACGGCAGAGGCCCTGGCACAACCGCCCACTAAGAAGAATGTCCCTCGTGCCCCGATCCTTAATAAAAAGATCAAAAGGGTGAAATTCACAAAGCACATTATTATCACGTGTGAGTTTAGGAACTGAAAGAAGATTGCGGGTCACAGATGGAACGCGAAGAACATTGCGAAGCTGAAGACTCCTATTGGCATGTCTAGTGAGAAGAGATGCTTGACCAATATGAGAGATGTGCATACCTGCTTCATTGGCGGTGTGGATCTTGTCGGAGCCATGATAGGGTTCACGAGTGTGAAGCTTCCCCAGCTCGCTGGTCAGATGCTCTGTCGCCCCAGAGTCCATGTACCAGTGTGGATCGATGGAGTAGGACTGAGTGTGTCCCTGGTGCTTCTGCGGCGCGGGACGATCAGCCATGGCGACCTGACGGGCATTGTTGCGTGTATCTTTGCCGTCATTGCCAAGACCAAGGAAGCTTCTCTGGAAGCGCTTATGACACTTGGAGGCCCAGTGCCCATCGCGGCCACAAAGCTGACACACACGTGGACCGCCAGCCCCCGGTAAAGTCGCAGTAGGTGGGGGGCCGAGGCGGGCGACGGTGGCAGCCCCAAGGGAGACCGGGGTGATGAAGAAGAGCGGCCACCCTTGGTGGCGACGTTGGCCGAGAGAGAGCCAGTGCCCCTGGTGCGGCGAGTCTCGACCCGTTGCTCAGTGAGAAGAAGCCGAGAGAAAACCTCATGTGCCAACATGGGTGTCGAGTTACCCCGCTCGTTGATGATCTCGACTAAGGCATCATACTCCTCATCAAGACCATTGACAATGAACGAGTTGAACTCGGAGTCGGTGAGGGGCTGTCCAATGGAGGCCAATGTGTCGGCAAGGCCCTTGACCTTGTTGTAGAACTCAGTGGCCGTGGAGTCAAGCTTCTGACACTCTCCAAGCTGACGACGGAGTGCAGAGACACGAGCCTGGGACTGCGCTGCAAAGGTGCGCTCAAGGATGGTCCAGGCCTCATGAGACGTCTTCGCGAAGACAACAAGGCCGGCAACTGCCGGCGAGAGCGACCCCTGGATGGAGGAGAGGTTCGCCTGGTCCTGCCCCGTCCAGACGCGATGGGCCGGATTGTAGACCAGACCGTGCACGCTGTCTACCAGCGCGGGTGGGCAGGGAAGCGATCCGTCGACGTAGCCTAGCAGGTAGTGACTCCCCAAGAGCGGGAGAACCTGCGCACGCCAGAAGATGTAGTTGTCTGCGGAGAGCTTGATGGTGATGAGATGACCAAAGTGAAACGGCGGCGGCGAAGACGATCGCATCGAGGAGGCTGCCTGGGGTGCAAACACCATGGAGGCAGCCGGAGGCACCGAAGCCGATGCGGGAGGAGGCGGGACCGCAGCCAGGGCGGGCGCCGCAAAGCTCGCGGCCGGTGCGGATGCCGCAAGGCCCGCGGCCGGGGCGGACGCCGCCAACCCCGCCAGCGGGGCGGTGTGATCCGCTCGCGGCAGGAGCGACGGGACGACGCCTGCGGAATCCGCAGCGGACGGTGGCGCCGCGGTGTGGACCACGAGGTCACGCCCGAGCGAGGGCGCCGGCGGCGTGGAGAAGACGGAGCCGATGCTCCTTGTCCCGATCGGAGCCGGAACGGAGACGGCATCGAGCGGGAGGTTGAGCAGAGCCGCAAGAGAGGCCGGGAGGAAGCCCACAGCAGTGGAACCGGTGGTGGCGGCGCTCGACATGGCGGCGGCGCGATCGGTGGCGGCGCTCGACATGGCCGGGAGGAAGCCCGCAGCAGTGGAACCGGTATTAGGGTTTAGAAGCGGAAGCGATCGTAACCTAGCGTGATACCATGTAAGACAATAAGTTTTGGGAACCAGCACAACCCTCTAGGGGTGGCTTATCTCATTATATATAATGGTTGTGTTACAATACGTACATAGGTACAGAAGTTATACATAGTCTAACAGCACGCTATAGTTTATTGAGAATTGTCTCGCTAAATATATCGGTGTACAACGTCTCGCTAATAACATGCTATAGTGATATAGCACGTTAATAGCATATTTTGAGATCGCCGCTATTTTGATGTAGCGCTATTTTTTCATTGTCTCTAGCGTCTAGATGACGTCTCCTACATGCGCTTCTGCTGGCATGGAGTAGCATTCGAGTTTGCGCTTAATCAACTGCATTCCTGGGGTGACCTCGATGGCCACGATGGAGACGATGCGGCGTGGTAGATTGAGCACTTCGTCCATGTTGATAGGCTTTTGAGGGAAGTACCTGGTGATGATGACCG
Source organism: Triticum dicoccoides (assembly GCF_002162155.2). Classification (NCBI taxonomy): domain Eukaryota; kingdom Viridiplantae; phylum Streptophyta; class Magnoliopsida; order Poales; family Poaceae; genus Triticum; species Triticum dicoccoides. The sequence continues at coordinate 161,288,477 of NC_041381.1, forward strand.
TCGAGATGCAAAATCTGCCGGCCCCGTAGTAGGCAAGGGCGGCGGTGTGTGCTTCTCTGAAGTATCTGGCAGGCCAGACCAGCCGGGAGGGGATGGCCTCCGGCCAGGACTTGATGATCACCGGAGGCCTAGCCTCTACATTGCAGGCGCAAAAGTGGCTATCCCTGGAGAAAAAGCCAAAGAGCAGCTGCCGGCCACTGCCCAGGAAGTCTGGGATCAAAAGGGCCCGGCCCGTCACGGGCAGCTTCCAGGTGCCTTCCCTGAGCCACCGGCGGCAGGCCATGTCGAAGGAGAAAGTGCCTTCATCCAAGAAGGAGACCCAGACGCGTGTGCCCGCGACAAAGTAGCCCGAGATGTGCCATTCCCTCCGGCCGCCAGGGCCTGGCTCGACAGGAGCGACGGATCCGGGATGGGGTACCAGGCCAAGCGACCACCGGCGTCGTCCGTGTTGCTGGACAGAAGCTCGGCTTGGGGAGTGTCGTCGAGGTGCGGGTAGAAGGACATGGCAAAGAACGTACCATCTGCAACAGGGACAAGGAGGATATCGATTTTGCCGGACAACATGTCCGGGCCGGTGGAGGCGGAGCGCAAGGCGGTGTCGTAGAGTAGAGTCCGGGACAGGGAGGTGGCGGCAACGATGAGGTTGCCGGAGACGGTGATGGCCATGTTTTCCGTGGGTTGTACGCTGTTGAACTTGGCAGCGGGGTCGGGAAGGTTGAGAATCGGTGGTAACTCCTGGTCGGGTCCGCCGGAGAATAGACGGTCGTGGTTGTACTCGAAGATGAAGTTTCCCTTGGTGGGGTGTTCAACCACCAGCAGGCCTCGACTGTGGTGGCTCTGCGCGGAGGCCATCGACATCGATAGACAGACTCCTCCTTGCGTTGCCCTCGGTGGAAAAGGTACAGACTTCTTTGGGTATCCGATGACCTATATACACAGTTGGAAGGGAGGGGGAGGCTCACGTAGAGGACACGGTTTCGTTCCTCGGCGGACACACCTTCGTTATTTTTCCTTGACCAAAAACCACTACCGCCTTCATTTTATTTCCTTGCAACCTTGCACTACTGACCCTCTATCGTAGGTATAATTACTAGCAATAACTTCCCAGACATCACGTGATTCGAGGAACAAAGAAATCATATTATACTGTCGGCGATGAAAAATCGGACCAGTCACGCCCCCAGGTCCTTGTGTATCGCCGGGTTGGGCTGAAATAATAGCTGGTGAACCCGAGCCGAACCCAGCCCCCCGGAGGGCGCCTGGGGCATCGGCCGAAGTGAAAAGGCACGTGGGCCCGCTCTGTCGGCGACGGATAAGCTTTTTCCTGTCGTCCCCCCCCCCTTTCCTCCATTTCCTCATTGCTTCCCCCCTTTATGCCCCTCCACTCCCGCCATTCTCCTCCCGCTCACCGCCATCGGGCTGCCATGCCGCCGAAGAAGTATTCGCCCCCTCGCTCCATTGTCGTTACCGATTCCACCCAGCCGAAGCAGAGGAAGCCGAGGGCGCCGATGGCAAAACCATTGGGCATGTCCAACGCCGAGTGGAGGGCGGAGGTTCAGCGCCGGGAGGCTGTCACCACCGACCGGCGGAACAGGCTCAATGCCAAGAAGGCTAGGGCCGCGGCCGCGTCGGCGGCAGCGGCGGCGGCGGCGGAGCAAGCAGAGGCGTCTCGCGCGGAGATGATGAATCCGCCCAGCCACAACCCACAAGCTACATGGAGCCAACAGAGCGTCGCGTCGCCAGCCAACTTCTCGCCGCCGTCGTTGCCGCCCTGGGGGTACGCACCATCGTATGGCTACTCCGACGGCGACACACATGGTGGATTCAACCCGAACATCACCTTCCCACATGGCGCGCCACCACGTGCCTCACCCGTCGGTCTGAACCCCGACCACCAGCGCACTCCCTCGCCCACGTTCACCAGCCTCCACACCTAGTACAACTACTCGCCACCGGCATACTTAGCCTCGCGGTCATTGAAAAGGCCATGTCGAAACCATTGGGCTATCATCCAGACGACCTGCAACAAATGGCATGGGATCGTCGAGGAGATCGCGGCTCGCCTGGAAAGCGGTGCCAACGTCGAGGTCAGGTATGTCCAGCCGCCGGAGATGCTCTCACTTCTTTCATCGTGTACGTCGCTGACACTTGTTCTTTGGCTGCGCAGAGGTTCGGATGTTCAACATGTACCACCAGGATATATAGCAGCAGCGACCAAGAGTTCAAGTTCCTTCACATGTTCTCCCGGATCGAGTCGTGCGAGAAGTGGAGGGATGTTCGGCTCACCCTCGCCAAGGCCAAGAAGACGTACAAGCCGGACGCGCCCGCCCCGGGGGCAGCGGATGGGTGCCTTGATGGCAACAAAAGAGCCAAGACGGTGAGGGACACGACACCGGCTGCCGAGCGGCTGCAATCATCGGTCGAGCAGTGCATCGACGACGCCAAGAACAACACCGCAAAGAGAGAGGAGAAATCCGATGCATGATGGTCAGCGTTGATGAAGAAGCAGGACGTGAAGCTAGACCTACTCTGGACCAACGTCGTCGTGAAGAAGAGGAACACCGATCTGGCGTTCTTGATAGGGGCGGACATGTCGACGATGGACGAGCAGGTCAAGGCGTGGTACCTGGCAGAGCGCAACCTCATCTTGAATCAGATGCCTTCGACCATCGCGCCTACGCACACGCCCACGCCGACCCCAATGCCGACTCGCAGCCCGAGCGATGAAGCCACGCCGATGTCGAGCACAGAAGCCACACAGACGCCAACCAGCCCGAGCACAGAAGCCACGCCGACTAGTCCCACGCCGGAGGAGCCCTTCGTTTGATGCATTCCTTTGCCTACGCGTCCTTCCTTTTTAAATGCCGAACTTTTCGTGTCTGTTTTGATCGCCAAAGTGTGGCATGGGTGATCGCCAAACTGTGGCAGATCATCGATGATCGCCGAACTTGTGGCCTTTTTTGGTAGCGGGAAAGACAAGTTTGAATTTATGTGCGTCTTGGAACGAAAAAGGGGGGGCGGCTGGGAACTGGATCACCCCAGGGCGAAAAAACCACCGGCACAAAGGCCAAAACACAATTGCCGGTTGCGCTAGGGGGCGAACGAGTGGAGATGCTCTGATCACTCTAGCGAAATAACCTTTCCCGCCGTGCAGTTTGTTTCCTCCGAGGTTTTCGTATCCATAGAATGACTACCGTTTAAGAAGAATTGGGTAAAATAAAAGTCCTTCAACAGTTCCCGTAAATGTGCAAAATTTTGACGAGATCTTGTAAATTATCTCAAACTTTCGCTCCATCAGCGGAAAGATGGCCCTTCGCGTAAAAATACCATCTCAGCTAACAATGACATGCGTCCGCCGCACCGCCGCTACACCCACCGCGCCGTCGCCGCCGACCACTGCGCCACCGCCATCGTCAGCCACGCCACCACTGACCACCGACCACCATTGTCCGTTGTGAGCCGACATCGGAGTTCATCGTCACCTTTACGCCACCACCAAAAACCACTTTTAGAAGTTCTTACAGAAACTGATAAAAGACATCCCATGGGAACTTTCTTTAGACACCATGGAGAGTTTTTCACAGGAACTGTTGGAGATGCTCTACAAAGCAAAATATGTACGCAACGTTACCAAAAATTAGCTTGCAGTGTAACTAAAACTACCTTTTGTTCCTATAGTTTTACTCAGGTGGTAAGTACCACACGTCAGGTGTGTGGCACTTTGGCCGTGATGTTTTTCTATGGCAATTCTAGTCATGCAAGGATGGCAAATTCCAATAACACACAACATATTTCTATCAAAAATAAACCGAAGCATGAAAGTTGCCATGCTTGGCAACTAAAGTTGCCATCCTGGCGTAACTAAACTTGTCATAAAAATGTTCAGAGTTGCCATGTGCTTGTACCTGACGTGTGGCACTTATCGGGGTCCTATTTTTATTTTCCATGCACTAAAAGTAAGTTTCGGTTTACCAAGAATTTTGCTTCGTTGCCAATTGAATTTTGCTTTCATATCGACTTAGCATGAACATGCTTTGTTGGTTCATATAACATGCTTCAAACGACCTAAATATCATAGTGATTCATATTCTCATACTACATGTTTTCTTCATTTTACAGATTGGCTTCAATGTGTTATCCATGTGTTTCCTTACATGATTTATACATTTTGATTCCCTAATTCTCATGTTGTCGTACGAGAACTAATTAAATCTCACCTTTTTTAGGGGACAGTTAAATCTCGCCTAGCTAGTGCATCATGATTCGTTCGAACCCAAAACAGACTAACAAGAAGACACAAAGGCCCACACAAGTTGGGCGGGCCTCTCTATCCAGAAAAAGAGAAGACAAAGCAACACTGCCCCCCTCCATTAGGGCTGGACCAAAAGCTCGTAGCTCACAAGCTTAATGAACACTCGATAGCTCGGTTTGTTAAGCTCGTAGCTCACTTCTTCATGAACAGAGCCAAACACAGGTTTCAACTCGTTAAACTTAGCAAGCTAACAAGTTTCATAAGTAGCTTGTTAAGCTTGCTAATACAACACATCACATATTTTTATGTTATGTGGCAACATTCTTGGAACCTCAACTATCTATTCGATCTAATCTATCAAACCTAGCCCAGAGGTGACAATTACTATCATACCCACTAATGTGGTCACTTTCTTACTTCATAAAAAACACATCAGAACTAAAGCAAGAAAGGGTAATGTCCGTCAACGAGTTCTCGGGAGCGCTCGTGAGCTTAACAAGCTATTATGAACAGACCCGATTAGAGTCTTTTGCTCGTTAAGCTTAACGAGCTTAATGAATCGAGCCTTAATGAGCACGAGCTTAACGAGCCGGGTAGCTCGTTAATCCACCCCTACTGTTGTAGGGTCAAACCCTAGGTTGTATCTTTTCACACTTGGAGGGGGAAAAGGAGGAAAACACTCAAGAACACAAGAACAAAACTCTCAAACAAACCGAAATATCACATCCACTAGAGGGGCATACATGAGATCCACAAGATTACAAGATCAATCCAAGGGGAATATCACTAGGGTAAAGGTCTTCTCACTAGGTGAGGTCTTGCATCCGAAGAGGATCTTCTCCAAGAGGAGGGCTTGATCTCCAAGAGGAGCTTCTCCAAGTGGAGGTCTAGATCTCCTAAAGGAGGAAGATGAGCAAAGCCCTCTTTTGTGTTCTAATATCTTTGCTAACCCTACAAATGAACTAGGAGATGCCCTTATATAGTTTAGGGACGAAATGAGGGAGGAGGGGGATACAAGGGCAAAGCCCCGAGGAGGCACGCAGGCCCACGGTTTCGTCCGGGCACCCGGGATCATGGGGTCCGGGCACCTGGACCGGTCAGGGCCATCATCAGGTTCGGCCGGGCACCCGGGGGCGAAGGGTCCGGGCACCCGACCCGTGCAGGGGCTCGGCTGGAGAGTGGCCCGGGCACCCGGGGCCCCAAGCACGGGCACCCGGGGCCCCAAGCACGGGCACCCGGGGTGGCGCCAAGCGGGCGGTTGGGAGGGGCCGGGCACCCGGGGTGGCGCCAGGCGGGCGGCTGGGAGGGGACGGGCACCCAGGGGTCCCTGGCCCGGGCACCCGATGGGGCGGTAGGCGGCTGGGAGCAGAGGGCCCGGGCACCCGGAGGCCAAGGGACCGGGCACCTGGGGTTCGGGTGGCCGGGCACCGGGCACCCGAGGTGTCCAGGGGTGTCTCCTCCTTGCTTCCTTCTTCATTCTTCTTGTCCTCTCCTTCCTCCTCTTGCTCCATGGGTGCTTGGGTCTTCCTCCGTGCTTCCTCACAATGATCTCCAATGTACCTAAGAACGCATAGTGTATCTCTTTGAGGTAGAATCCCATTCTCAAGTGAAACCGAACGAAACTCGAAGAGGAGAGAATCAACCTCGTTCTCGATGGCGCATACACGTGCTCTTGTCATTGGTCCATTCGGTGCTTGTGGTGGTGATGGAGTGTCGGTGCGAGTAGTCGAGGGATGCTCTGCATCACCTACCCTCCACTGACGGGAGATCCTAGTCGGTGTTGTAGGCGCCCGTTCGAGAAGTGGTGCCTACAGCGACCAACAACGGGCCGCGGCCCATTATAACATCGCTTCCTCACTCTCTCTGGATTCGTTTTCGCTCACTCGTTGAAAAAAAATTGTTCGCTCTATCAGCTCGCCTCGTTGTATTTTTTTTCCACACTGCAGCGCTGCTGGTTTAGGAAAAAGACTGACCTTCGTTTTTTTATGATTTTGAATATATTCATGAAATAAAAAAAAAGTTCATAGAATTATTAAAAATATTCCTGGGTTAAAAAGTTCACAAAATTTGGAAAAAATATGTACAAGTAAAAAAACCACGAATCATGAAAAAAGGTTCATCGATTTTGAGAAAAACATCATCGAATTTGAAAAAAATCATCGATTTTTTTAAAAAAAATTATCAAATTTGAAATTGTTCATTGATTTTGAAAAAAAATCACTAATTTTTTTTAAGTATCACCGATTTCCAAATAAGTTCATGAAAAATGAAAAAACTTCATCAAATTTTAATTTTTTCCATTAATTCAAAAAAGTATATGAATTTTTAAAAAAGTTCGTCAAATTTGAAAATATTTCATAGAATTTTAAAAATCATTGATCGAATTGGAAAAAAGTTCATCATTTTTGAAAAAAAAATCGTCGATTTTTCTTAAAAAATCATCAAATTTGAAATTTTTCATTGATTTCTAAAAAATTCTCTGTTTTTTTAATCACCGTTCCAAATAATTTCATAAAAATTGGAAAAAGTTCATCAAATTTGAAGTTTTTTCATCAAATTCAAAAAATTCATGAATTTTTTAAAAAGTTCATCGAATTTCGAAAACCTTTCATCAAATTTTAAAAAAAATCATCATTTTTGAAAAAAGAATCATCGAATTTTAAAAAAGTTTGTCGTTTTTCTTTTAGAAAACACGAATCTTAAAAAAAGGAAAAAAGAAAACTCGAATAAAACATGACCAGCGAATCGGTAAAAAACTGGTTTGGGAAGTTTCTAGAAGCTTTCCAAAACCGGGGTATTCCCATCATTGAAATGTGGCATAAAAGAAATAAAAAAGCTTAGAAAGCACTAGTCCTCCGTTGGCCTAGTGGTATGCTCGTGGTGGTCGCGGGTTCGAATTCTGGGGCTGCATCATTTTTTGAATGTTGGCCTAGCTAACGAGCGTGCAGGCGCCGGTTTGCAGAAAAAACCTTAATAGGATTTGCCTCCACTAACGGCATTTTCACCGTGAGCAGGGCCTACCGCCTCTTCTTCACTGTCAATTCCAGCTTTCGCCATTGCCAGAGCGATGCGGAAGTATAGAGCCCCCTCCCTCTGCAAATTCTTCATGTGGCTACTTGAGTACTTGTTCATCAATGTGGCTTCACGGCTGATAACATTCATTTGGCCGAATAATGCAACGTCCACTGCTGATTCTCGCAACAAATTTAGACCAGCATGTGCGAGCAGGCTAAGGCTGACTTCCCTACCACACCATAACTTTTCAATGACTCCTACAGCTCGGTCCGGAGGTTTTTGAGGCTATCAGGGAAGACTCGAGAAGTCAAGAATGTGGAGAGCTACGAGCTACTTTTGTCTTCATCTCTAGAGCAGTGCTGGTCGCAGTTTCTTGAGGGGGTAATTTTCTTCCCTGTTATTTTTGTTGCATGTTCCTCTCCTACTTCAACACAATGTCACAATCTCGGTGACGAGTTAGACATCCGTCCATGACTGTAACCCTTTTCTGTACTTAATAAAGATCGGTCTCTGGCCTATCGAATAAATTGAGATCACGATACATAATTTTAGGCGAGCACAGGGCTGCAGCTAAGCCCCCGAGTGGAAGGCTGGCTTACCACTCGGTAGGATTTTTGTAACTTAGGCGAGCACTGGGCTGCAGCTAAGCCCCCGAGTGGAAGGCTGGCTTACCACTCGGTAGGATTTTTATAACTTAGGCGAGCACAGGGCTGCAGCTAAGCCCCCGAGTGGAAGGCTGGCTTACCACTCGGTAGGATTTTTACAAACTTAGGCGAGCACAGGGCTGCAGCTAAGCCCCCGAGTGGAAGGCTGGCTTACCACTCGGTAGGATTTTTACAAACTTAGGCGAAACGGATTCACAGCTAAGTCACCCACTGAGGGGGAATTTTATTGGACAATAAAAAGCGACAGAAATTATGGAGGGACTATGACACTATTATTTTGAGGTCCATGAACTACAGAAGTACTTTATTGCAACTCATCCGAGTGATAAAACTTAAGTGTAAAATGGGCGGAGTAGCTCCGCGTTCCAAGCTCGGGGCTCGTCGATATTATGCTTGACGTTGTAAAGACGGTACGCCCCGTTGTGGAGAACCTTGGTGACGATGAAGGGGCCTTCCCAAGAAGGAGCAAGCTTGTGTGGTTTGTGCTGATCCACTCGGAGAACCAAATCTCCTTCCTGGAAGGCTCGACCTCTCACATTTCTGGCGTGGAAACGACGCAAATCTTATTGGTAGATGGTCGACCGGATCAGAGCCATCTCCCTTTCTTCCTCTAAAAGGTCGACTGCGTCTTGCCGCGCTTGTTCAGCCTCTGCTTCGTTGTAGATTTCAACTCGAGGAGCATTGTGGAGAAGATCACTCGGCAAGACTGCTTCAGCTCCGTAGACCAAGAAGAATGGAGTTCTTCCAGTCGACCGATTAGGTGTGGTCCGCAGTCCCCAGAGTACTGAGGGAAGTTCGTCGACCCAAGCTCCAGCCGCGTGTTTGAGATCACGCATCAGTCGAGGCTTCAACCCCTTAAGAATCAGTCCATTAGCTCGCTCTGCTTGTCCATTCGACTGCGGATGGGCGACTGAAGCGTAGTCGACCCGTGTGCCCTAGGAGTTGCAGAAAGCTCTGAATTCCTCTGAGTCAAAGTTCGACCCATTATCCGTAATGATGCTGTGTGGGACTCCATATCTGAATATTAGTTCCCTGATGAAGCTAACAGCAGTACCGGTGTCAAGGCTCTTGATTGGTTTAGCCTCGATCCACTTGGTGAACTTGTCGACTGCCACCAGTACATGCGTGAAGCCACTTCGTCCTGTTCTCAAAGGACCGACCATGTCCAATCCCCATACTGCAAAAGGCCAGACGAGTGGGATGGTCTTCAGAGCTGACGCAGGCTTGTGTGACATATTTGAGTAGAATTGACATCCCTCGCACTTATCCACTATCTCTTTTGCCATCTCATTCGCCTTTGGCCAGTAAAATCCGGCTCGGTATGCTTTGGCCACGATGGTCTGAGAGGACGCATGATGACCACAGGTCCCCGAGTGAATATCATTGAGGATGAGTCGACCTTCTTCTGGTGTTATGCACTTCTGACCAACTCCAGTCGCGCTTTCTCTGTATAATTGTCCTTTGATTACGGTAAAGGCCTTAGATCGACGGACGATCTGTCGAGCCTCTTCCTCATCCTCCGGGAGCTCTTTCCTCAGGATATATGCGACATACGGAATCGTCCAGTCGGGAATGACCACCAAAACCTCCATGATCAAGTCGACCACCGCTGGGACTTCAACCTCAGTCGGATCTGTGGCACTCTTGGGCTGTGGAGTTTCTTCGGTGAAAGGATCTTCTTTGACTGACGGAGTGTGTATATGCTCCAAGAACACACCACTCGGGATGGCTTCTCTCTTGGAACCTATCTTTGCTAGATCATCAGCTGCTTGATTTTTCAGTCGGGGTATATGGTGGAGCTCCAACCCCTCGAACTTCTTTTCCAGCTTCCTCACTGCACTGCAGTATCCAGTCATGGCTGGGCTTCTCACGTCCCACTCTTTCATCACCTGATTGACCACTAAATCCGAGTCGCCATAGACCATCAGGCGACGGACGCCGAGTGAAATGGCCATGCGCAACCCATATAAGAGGGCTTCATATTCTGCCTCATTGTTGGAGGAATCAAAGTGAATCTGGAGCACATATCTGAGCTTATCTCCTCTGGGGGGAAACCAGGACAACCCCAGCACCGGAACCATTCAACATCTTCGAGCCATCAAAAAACATGGTCCAATGCTCCGAGTGAACTTCAGTCGGCTGCTGCTGTTCAATCCACTCGGCAAGGAAATCTGCTATTGCCTGGGACTTAATGGCTTTCTTTGCCTCAAACTTGATATCAAGGGGAAGAAGTTCAATCGCCCATTTGGCCACTCGACCAGTTGCATCCCTATTGTGCAAAATCTCTGATAGTGGAGCGTCGCTGACGACTGTGATGGAATGATCAGAGAAATAATGAGCAACCTTCTTTGTGGTCATGTATATCCCATATACAAGCTTCTGATAATGAGGATATCTTTGCTTGGATGGAGTCAAGACTTCAGACAAATAATACACTGGGCGCTGAACTTTGAGAGTTTTTCCTTCTTCTTCCCGCTCGACCGTGAGCACAGTACTGACGACTTGTCCTGTGGCTGCGATATAGAGCAACAGAGGCTCTTTGCTGATTGGAGCAGCAAGCACCGGCTGGGTGGAGAGCAGAGCTTTTAGCTCGGCAAACGCTGCATCAGCTTCTGGAGTCCACTCGAACTTGTCTGTCTTCTTCATCAGTCGGTAAAGAGGTAATGCCTTTTCACCGAGTCGTGAGATGAATCGACTTAATGCGGCCAAGCATCCAGTAAGTATCTGGACGTCGTGCACTCGCACAGGGCGTTTCATTCGGAGAATAGTGCCAATCTTTTCTGGGTTAGCGTCGATTCCCCGTTCGAAAACGAGAAAACCGAGTAACTTGCCACCAGGAACTCCAAATGTGCACTTTGATGGATTGAGCTTGATATCATACCTTCTGAGGTTGGCAAATGTTTCGGCGAGGTCAGCGAGCAGGTCGGAACCTTTTCGTGACTTGACAACAATATCATCCATATAAGCTTCCACATTCCGACTGATTTGAGTGAGTAGACACTTCTGAATCATTCGCATGAAAGTGGCTCCGGCATTCTTGAGGCCGAATGGCATGGTGATATAGCAGAAGCACCCGAATGGAGTGATGAAAGCTGTTTTTACCTCGTCGGGTCCGTATAGACGGATCTGGTGGTACCCGGAGTAGGCATCTAAAAAAGATAGCCTCTCACATCCCGCGGTCGAGTCAACAATTTGATCTATGCGAGGGAGAGGAAAATGATCTTTTGGGCAGGCCCGGTTGATGTGCTTGAAATCAATGCACGTTCGTAGCGACTTGTCCTTCTTAGGAACCATGACGACATTAGCGAGCCACTCGGAGTGGTATATCTCTCGGATAAATCCTGCCGCCAACAGTCGAGCCACTTCTTCGCCAATGGCTTTTCTCTTCTGGACGGCGGACCGCCGAAGATGCTCTTTGACTGGTTTTGCAGATGAGTCGACTCTTAGGTGATGCTCAGCCAGTCCCCTGGAACACCTGGCATGTCAGCGGGCTTCCATGCAAAAATGTCCCAGTTCTCACGGAGGAACTGGATGAGCGCTTCTTCCTATTTTGGGTCGAGTGTTGTGGAGATGCGGGTCGGAGCTGCTTCGGGGTCGGTCGGGTGAATGTGAACAGGCTTCGTCTCACCGGACGACTGGAAAGCAGACTCTGTGGCGGGCTTCTTGGATCGCAGCAAGTCACTCGGATCTGCGTTTTGCTTGTATTCTTCGAACTCGACCGCCGTCACCTGGGAATCGGCGATCTTGGAGCCCTTCTGAAAGCACTCTTCTGCCTTTTTCCGATCACCGGTGACAGTGATCACTCCTTTGGGGCCGGGCATCTTCAATTTGAGGTACACGTAACATGGTCGAGCCATGAACCGTGCGTAAGCTGGTCTCCCCAAAATGGCATGATATGCACTCTGAAAATCCACGACCTCAAACGTCAACTTTTCTTTGCGGAAATGCTTCGAATCACCGAACACTACGTCCAAAGCTATCTGGCCGAGTGACTCGGCCTTCTTCCCGGGTATAACTCCATGAAAGCTCATGCTGCTAGTGCTCAGTCGGGACATCGGAATGCCCATACCTTTCAATGTGTCCGCATACAATAAGTTCAGCCCACTTCCGCCATCCATCAGCACCTTTGTCAGTCGAGTGCCTTCGACAACTGGATCGACCACCAAAGCTTGCCTCCCAGGGGTGGCAATATGAGTCGGGTGATCAGATTGGTCGAATGTGATGGGTGTTTGAGACCACTTCAGATAATTTGCCTTTGCGGGGGCAACCATGTTCACCTCTCGGTTAATCACTTTCAGTCGACTTCTGCTTTCCACATCTGCAAAGATCATCAGAGTGGAGTTGATATGCGGATATCCTTCCTCACTGTCCTCCTTGTCTTCGGCCTTGTCCGACTCCTTCTCCTTGTCCTTAGGCTGTTTTCCCTGAAACTGCTGGATCAGGAGTCGACATTGGCGAGTGGTGTGCTTCGGGTAAATGATATTTCCCTCTTCGTCTTTCTTCGTGTGAATGTGACATGGCATATCCATCACGTCGTTCCCTTCTTTATCCTTTACCTTCTTGGGGTTCCAGGATCCTTTCGGTTTCCCCTTAAACTTTCCTTGAGTCACGGCCAGAGCCTCTCCAGGAGCTGCCGGTTCAGCCTTCCGCTTCTGTTTCCGACTGGTGTTTCCTTTTTCCGACTGACTCGGCTTATGCTTGCCGCTTCGGAGTCGGTCTTCTTCTTCGCCGTTGGCGTACTTGGTAGCAATCTCCATCATCCGACTCAAGGTCATGTCACCGGTTCGACCAAACTTCAAACTCAGTTCTCTGTTCTTGACGCCGTCTTTGAAGGCGCAGACTGCCTGATGATCGGACACATTCTCCACAGTGTGGTGCAAAGTGATCCACCTCTGAATATACTCTCTGAGAGTCTCATTAGTTTTCTGCACGCAGACTTGCAGCTCTGTCAATCCAGCTGGTCGCTTGCAAGTTCCTTCAAACGTCCTGACGAACACTCGGGACAGATCTTCCCAAGTGTAAATGCTGCTAGGAGGTAACTGAGTCAACCATGCCCTGGCAGAACCTTCCAGCATGAGGGGCAAGTGCTTCATGGCCACTTCGTCGTTCCCACCACCAATCTGAACTGCCACTCGGTAGTCTTCAAGCCAAGTTTCAGGCTTTGACTCACCAGTGAACTTGCTGACTCCTGTTGCCAACCTGAAATTGGGAGGGATAACTGCGGCTCTGATAGCCCTGCTGAAACATTCAGGGCCGGAAATATGCACTCGACTGCTTGTGGGTACATCTCTGTCGAGTGCACCTCGATGGGCTCTGTTCCGGTCGACCAACCCTTGCACGATAATGGATCGCGCGTCGAAGCCTGGTTCTCTAGGGTCGACTGGAACCCTACGCCCTGTACTGTACTGACGCCTATCATCTGGCTGCCGAGGAGCGTAAGACCCACCCCTCGGAGGGGAATAGGACACTTGACGCCTATCATCTCGGTCGAGTCTGTCGCCATATTGATCTCGCCGATTCTCGCGCCCTTCACGCCGCGGAGGCGATCTGGGGCTGTGAGCCGACTGAACCGTATTCACAGTGACGGATCGACTGTGAATTCTGTTGCGCGACTGAGACACGGCTGAATTCTGATCTCCTGCTGCCCGGAGCAGATCCCTGATCTGCAGCAAACCTCTGCCAGCTTCCGACTGCGAAGGCTGGATGGACTCTGCTATACGGGTCGCAGCTGCTAAATTCTGAATTGGGGTTCGATATACCTGAGTCGGCGGGAAGAGTTGACGTCGACTGGTGTCGGGAACTCGTTGCCGCGCGCGCTCATCGAGTGCTCGCTGAAGGTTCTCCAGTCGAGTGCGCTCGGCCAAATTGGCCAGACACGCCTCCTCCAAGGCACGAGCCTCGGGGGTTTCTCCTGCGATGGGAATACGCAGGGGATCCTCGTTCCTGCGGCGAAGTTCCTCTCTTTGCAGAGAGTCAAGTGGCTCGGGCTGGTACTCTTCGTAGCCTCGTGTAGGGTCGCCGCCGTCACCTGCTCCACCACCACGGGCGAAGCCAGGGGGACTGTGGGGCCCGTCGACCATAAGGATTTCCGCCGCTGGATCACTGCTACCGCACTCGGATGCAGTCTCTACGGAGCCAGTCGACTGATCGAACAAGCCGTAGAAAGGTGCGTCGGGCTCGATTGCCGCAACTTGGGTGGTGGCCGATTGGTGAGCCACCGCGTGCCTCACCCATCGCTGAAGCCTCGACCGGCCTGAGCGCTTGCGCTGGCGGGAGACCGGGAGGGTGGACGATAAAGGAGCCGACCGATACTGGGTCGGCGGTTGCCGCAGCAAAACGCCACGGACACATGCGCGAAAATGCGTCGCGCCGCGGACGGGGAGCGCATCCACGTCGAGTGGAGCCTCCTGGAGCCATGCGGAGTCGTCGGCGATGAAGGTGAGAGTGCCGAGACGGATCTCTTGACCCCCGACCAAAACTCCAGCAGACACCATGATGAAAGTACTCGGAAGAATTGCAACTTCTCCACAAAATCGCTAAAACACCTGCCCCACGGTGGGCGCCAACTGTCGTGGTTCTAAGCCTGACAGTAGAGTGGGGGGTAGGTATTGAGAGGCAAGGTCCTAGCTATGGAGAGGTTGTAAGCACAAAGGATGTACGAGTTCAGGCCCTTCTCGGAGGAAGTAACAGCCCTACGTCTCGGAGCCCGGAGGCGGTCGAGTGGATTATGGGTATATGAGTTACAAGGTGCCGAACCCTTCTGCCTGTGGAGGGGGGTGGCTTATATAGAGTGCGCCAGGACCCCAGCCAGCCCACGTAGGAGAGGGTTTAAGGTGAGTTAAGTCTGGGGCGTTACTGGTAACGCCCCACATAAAGTGCCTTTACTGTCATAAAGTCTACTTGATTACAGGCCGTTGCAGTGCAGAGTGCCTCTTGACCTTCTGGTGGTCGAGTGAGTCTTCGTGGTCGAGTCCTTCAAGTCAGTCGAGTGTGTCCCTCGTTGGTCGACTGGAAGGCGACTTCTTCTAAGGGTGTCCTTGGGTAAGGTACTTAGATCAGGTCCATGACCCTACCCTAGGTACATAACCCCATCACCAGCCAAAAGATTCCTTCGGATCGACGCCATCCCACCAGATCCGCGGAGCCAGCACACGGGGACAACGTCCACGGCGGCCGGGAGCCGGAGCCAGCTCGGAACGGAGTAGATCGGACCGCGACAGCGCAACACCAGGATTGGCGAAAGGCCAACGAGGAACCACCGCCCACGCAACTAACGACCGCCGCCCGCACGCTTGAGGGCTGGCCCATATGCACCTGCCGGCGCCGCCCACCGCTCCGGCCACGCTGCGCGCCATCGGCCCTCCATGCGAGGTGGAGCCGCCAGGACCCCGTCGTCCGGGATGAATGAAAACCTGCTAGTTCCGTATACAGCAGAGGAGGTTAAAACGGCCTTGTTCCAAATGTATCCTATGAAGGCTCCGGGCCCCGACGGATATCCGGCTCACTTCTTCCAAAGGCATTGGGCGCATGTGGTACTGACGTGACACAGGTGGTACTTCGCATTCTCCATGGTGAGGAGAGCCCGGAGGTAATCAATGAAACTAGTCTAGTTCTAATCCCAAAGGTAAAAGATCCCACTCAGCTTATGCAATTCCAGCCTATAAGTCTCTGTAACGTTCTATAGAAGATTGCTTCAAAGGTCCTGTCCAATAGAGTTAAAATACTCTTGCCTGACATTATCTCCGAGGAGCAATCTGCTTTTGTTCCAAGAAGGTTGATCACTGACAATATCATCACGGCATATGAATGCTTGCACTGAAAAGAAACAAGGCACAAAGGAATCGTTTTTGTGCAGTTAAGTTGGACATGATGAAAGCCCATGACAGGGTCGAGTGGGACTACCTAGAAGCTATTATGCTCAAGATGGGGTTTGCACCAACTTGGGTGGCTCTGATCATGAGATTGGTGAGTTCAGTCAAATTCTCAGTCTTGTTTAATGGGAGTAAACTTGAAGAATTCTTTCCATCTAGAGGGATCCGACAGGGGGACCCAATTTCTTCATACCTATTATTGCTTGCAACGGAGGGCCTTCCATGCCTCTTAAAAACTACAAATGAATCATGACACCTCAGTGGTATTCGAGTAGCTCCATCGGCTCCGCCGGTAAGCCACTTTGCTTTTTGCAGATGATAGCCTTCTGTTTGTTAACGCCAGTCTTGATGGAGCAAATGAGTTGTCCTCCTTGTTAGACTCTTACTGCAATGCTTCGGGTCAGAGAGTAAACCTCTCAAAATCTTCGGTTTTCTTCAGCAAAGGGTGTCAAAACAACCTCAGAACCGAAGTGAAACAAGCACTCAACATAACTAATGAGTCCCTATCAAAAAGGTACTTGGGGATGCCATCTGATGTTGGCAACAGCAAAAATGGTGCCTTCAAGTTTCTGAAGGACAGAGTGTGGAACAAAGTCAAGAGTTGGCTTGAAAAAATTCTTTCTATGGGAGGGAAAGAAGTCCTCATCAAATCAGTGGCACAGGCTGTTCCGGTATACTCAATGTCATGTTTTAAACTTCCCCGTGGCTTCTGTGAGCATCTGAACTCGCTTATACAAAAAATTTGGTGGGGCAGTAAGGATGGAAAGAGGAAGCCGAGCTGGGCTTCTTGGAGTACTATGACCAGGACTAAGCAGTGCGGGGGCCTAGGCTTTCATGATATTGAACTATTCAATCTAGCTCTACTAGCGAGACAAGCTTGGCATATTTTGGTGGACCCAAACACCCCAAGCACAAGGATTCTAAAGGCCAAATATTTTCCTACGGGAGAATTCCTTCATGCCGAGCTTGGTTCTTCTCCATCCCAGGTGTGGAGGGCCATACTTGATGGGAGAGATATACTTTCGCAAGGCCTTATATGTCAGATTGGGGATGGGCAGACAACGCAAATATGGCATCATAACTGGCTCCCACGTGCTCACAACATGAGGCCGATCATGAGCAGAGTACCCAACCCATCGCAGCTAGTTGGAGAGATGATACAGATGGATGCTAGCTGGGACCACCAAACTGTTTTGCAAGTCTTTTTACCAACTGATGTAGCGGCAATCTTCTCAATTCCCCTATGCACAAAGCAAATAGATGATTTCTGGTCTTGGACTCATGAAAAGAATGGAGTTTTCTCAGTCCGCTTGGCATATAGTATGCTAGTAACTACAAAACACAACCGAGAAGCTTGGTTGGAAGGACGCTCAGATTCTTCCAACTCTGAAGGCGAGCAGAAGTCGTGGTCCAAATTATGGAAGGTAGACGTGCCTTCTAAGGTAAAAATCTTCCTATGGAGACTATCCCAACAATCTATCCCAACAACGGACTTGTTACACCACCGAAATATGTCTACTGTCTACAGTTGTGGGTTATGTGGAGCTACAGATTCCTGGCAACATTCTCTTCTGCACTGCCACGTTGCTCGCTCGGTTTGGGCATTGCAAGCACCTGAGATCTTTCAGGTCCTATCTGAAACGACCGAACCTGATGCAAAACGCTGGGTTTTTTCTCTTCTGGACTCACTTCCCACGGCGGAGTTTACCCAGGTGTTGGTTACTCTCTGGGCTATCTGGTTTTCTCGACGACAAGCCTTACATGAACACATTTTTCAGGGTCCGATGTCTACCCACCAGTTCATCATGAAGTATATCCCATAACTTAATGAATATAAGCCAGTTCAGGTGAAAAGCACAATCCAGTCACCAGATCCTGCATCAGGAAACCTAGGTGGATCAGGCCACCAGAGAACTTTGCTAAGATCCGGGTCGACGGGGCGGTTAATAGAGCAAACGATGAAGGCTCTTTCAGTGCTGTTTGCAGGGATGACGATGGACATTACTTGGGTTCTTCGGTGATCAGATGCACCAGCCTCACTGACCCTGCTACACTCGAGGCACTGGCTTGCCGGGAAGCTCTTGCACTAGCCCAAGATTTATCCTTATCTCATATAATTGTTGCCTCGGACAACAAGGGTGTGGTGCAGGATATCAAGCTTGGCATTGGAGGGATGTATGCAATCATTGTAAAAGAGATCAGAGAGACGATGGAGCTCTTTCAACAATGTTCCTTCATCTTTGAAGGACGGGAAACTAATCAAGAGGCACATAGCCTTGCTAAGCTCGCTTTTGGTCTGGATTCGGGACGCCATGTGTGGCTTATAAACCCCTCAGATTTGAATTGTATCCCTATGAATATTAATCAATAAAGCAAGTGTCTTTAGACTAAAAAAACCTTCATGGTTGGCCATTTGTGTCTTTATAAAAATAAAAACAAGAAATGTGGCATTAGAATGCAACAAAACTCCACACATATACCACGCTTAGTGAAAGTCGCCGGCGACACAAAGACACGCCGATAGATACGTGCCAATGGCGGCAACGAGTCCCGGAGAGGGAGAGGCCGCAGAGGGCAGGAGCGGGGAGCAGTGAGCATGGCGAGCCCATGGGACAGCCCTTCGAGCAGCCTGTGGGGCACGCTGGGGCAGGCCTCCAACGTGGCGCAGCTGGTCGGCGTGGACGCGCTGGGGCTGGTCTCCATGGTCGTGCAGGCCGCCCTGGCGGCGCACCGCCAGCGGGACGCCTGCGTGCGGTTCGCGCAGCACGTGGAGCTCGTCGGCGGCCTGCTCAGGGAGCTGGAGCTCGCGGAGCTGATGCGGCGTGAGGCCACGAGGCGGCCGCTGGAGCAGCTCCGCGGCGCGCTGCGGCGGTGCTATGCGCTCGCCACGGCGTGCCAGGACTGCGGCTACCTCCGCCGCCTGCTGCTGGGCGCACGGATGGCCGACGAGCTCCGCGCCGCGCAGCACGAGATCGACATGTTCATCCGCCTCATCCCGCTCATCTCCCTCGTCGACAATTCGACAAACAGTCGTCGTGCCAAGGTAGGCGTGTTCCGGCTTGTCGCCGGTTAGTAGTAGCAATTTTCTTGGCGCTTATGTGGAAGTTCGTATCAAAATTGAAGCCCATGGTAGTAGGAGTATGTGATTGGGGACAAACACTGATTATGGAGTTATTTTATTTGTAAAATTCGTCGAACTGATCTGTTCAAGTGATCCTCGGCATGATATGAATTTATAATTATGTCCGAATGGGAGTGTAACTACAAATTTGGTACTTCCAGTACACAATTCGATGTCAATTTAGCAATTCTGATTTTGTTTATAGGGCGCCTCAATCACAGAACCTCTGCTGGTTGATTTTAAATTGGTAATATTTGTCACTTAATCATCCTGATCCTTGTCTAGCAGGCTGAGGAGGGGGTGCTCAGTGTTGTCACAGACAGTTCAAGTAGTCACATCAGATCAGTTAATTTTCGTTGTGTATTTTATCATCGTTTTTTGAAATTTAAATCCAAAGTTTTGTGGCGTCTTTGACCAAACAATAACGTGGGAGGTTAACCACTTGTTATCTGACAAATTGACAACTGCAAACCAGATGACTGTTGACCATATTAGGTTGACTAGTGCCACCGCTTGGTTTAGATTGTAGAATAAAATCTGGTTCAGAGCTACATGCTATAAACCTACACCATATATGTAGATTAAATGTCTGAAATGTAAGTTGTGCATCAGATCAATGACTTTGTTTGACTTTAAATACTATCAGCTGTTTGACTTCAAATATACTATGTTTCGACAAATTTCTAGTTTATTTGTCATTAAGCATCCTTCTTATATCCCTTTCTAGGATTTTTTTTCCTTCTTATATTGAATCCCTGTGAAGTCAAGTTATGTAGCCGTGCCATAATTTAATTCAATAAGTTATACAGACTCAAATGTATGAAATTTGCCACCTCTTAGGAGTGTGTTGAAACCATCTCCAGCAAGAGCTTTGGAATTCTCCGAAATACGGGTTCAAGGAGCTACTGAACTCTGCATTGTTGGAGAAAAACCATCTGTGGGTAAGTAGTTATTATGAATTTCCTAATGCGCTTAAGCATGAACTTATGTATGGAATTAGTAGAGTGAAGTTTCATGCCAATATTTGTTTTCAAGGATTTTGAATTGCTTTGTTATGTCTGTGTGCTGCTGCAATACCCTGCTGCTCATCTTTTTGGATATATTGCAACAGAGATTAAAAAAAAGTCCATATGAATAATTTAATATAAAAAGTTATACACGTGCATACTTGTTCATGACAAACATCGTGTCACCACTCACCACATCAAATTTTACCGTGTCACATGTCATGGTGAGAGCACTAGCTAGTGGAAACAAACATTCATCACATATTTTCCTCTGTTATTAACCAAATGAAATATATGACGTTGAATGGTAACAACATCATCAATATCTTGCATGACTTCGTCTATTATAATCTCCATTTGTTTTCATATGATGGGAAGTCCCTAATTAGGATGAGTTGATGATCGCTAGAAAAAGCAAACTGAGGCATGCTCTCAATTATTGTGTATTCTCTTAGCCATGTAAAGGTTTTTTGCAATCCCATCAGTGACATGGATAGATTATCCATGAATCAGGAAAAGTTGACCTGCAAGAACAGAAAATCTTCAATATTGAAGAACTCGCTGAGCTTTGTATCCGTATAGAAGAAACTTGTGTGGGATTTGCAAAGTTCAACTTCTTTCAGATCGTGGATGCTACAGACAATTTCTCAGAGAGGAGAATACTTGGGTTTGGTGGATTCGGTACAGTTTATAAGGTAAATATGTGCCAATATCCAAACTAACTAACAAAGTGAATACCTGTCCTCCTTGTCTTCCCAATAAATAACTGATTTCTGTTGATAGAATGTTATTTGAACTCCCTAAGTAACCATTGCAGGGTCAGTTGCCCAACGGACTTATGATTGCCATCAAAAGACTTGATCAGCATGCAACGATATTTGATTTCGACAGTGAATTGCAGCTTGCAAAGCTTCAGCATACCAATCTGATTAGGTTGCTGGGGTGGTGCATTCATGGGGAAGAAAGGATTCTTGTCTATGAGTTCATGCAAAATAGTTCCTTGGACCATTACATATCTGGTACATTTTCCGTATCATCAGAGATATTTTTCAAGCACACCTCCTTTAATTCCTAGTAAATGTGCATGAATTCAAAACATCTACAGTTAAATGGAAGGCTACAACAGATCTAGTTTTCACATGATTCTTTGTTGCTCGAATCATAAAAACTATTCTAGTTTGGTTTAGAGAAATTCGTCAACAGTTGATAAAGTTGCAATTTGATTATCTTTTGCAGACAGAACAAAAGGGCAATTGCTAGACTGGTCTAAGCGATTCAAGATAATTACAGGGTTAACAGAGGGCCTTGTTTACCTGCATAAAGGTTCCATGTCCTGCCTTGTCCATAGAGACTTGAAACCACATAATATCCTCTTGGATTATAACATGAGCCCAAAGATTACTGATTTTGGGTCAGCTAGGACACTGAGTTCAGATGTAGCAGAAGGGCACACGAGTAGGCTCGTGGGAACCAGGTATCAGCTGCCTACAATATTAATAATCACATATTCCCATCATTTGTTTTCAGATGTCCTAATCTCACAGTCTTCACATCTTTTGTTTCACTTTTCAGTGGTTACAAAGCTGCAGAGTATGCATCTCGAGGAGTTTACTCGACGAAGACAGACGTGTTCAGCTTTGGCGTTTTGGTTCTGGTGATTATTAGTGGCCGAAAGAATACCATACTCGAGAAGCAAGAGGATACTGTTGGTGATCTTGTACGAGATGTGAGTGAAAGTACATTTCAAGCAACATCTTTCCGTTCTCAATATTAGAAAATAGACTTACTTTAATTTTCAACTAAAGTGGTGAGTTTTAACCTATACCATTGCTTGACAACAGAAGTTGTGAACTTCTCAAATAGGGTGTGTAAAAGCAAGACTATTTTTTTATACCTGGCACACACTGCATGCCAGTTACATTGCATTTATTTAAAGTCAAATGTATTATATATTTCAGGCCTGGCATATGTGGATGGACCAAAGGTTGCATGAGCTTGTGGATCTGTTGTTAGGGGACGGATATGAAGTCGCTGAGATAACGAAATGCGCTCAGGTGGCACTGCTTTGTGCTCAGGAAGATCCAGCAGAGCGGTCCACCATGACAGATGTTGCGGCAATGCTGAACTCTGAAAGCACAAGCTTACCAATGGTGCCTAAGCAGCCCGCTGCGCTGATCCATGGGTGTGCCGACAGAGGCACGACGCCGACATACATGGGCCAATCAAGCAGGACAATAGAAGTAACCATAACGAGTTCAGCTCCAATGTCGACCAGAGTTCGAAACATTCTAGACCCGGAGGTTTGATATGATGGAGAACATTCAGTAGCATATATTAAAAAAAAAATGTGAGCGAGGATTATGGGCTTTTTACGGCTCAGGTAGCGTACATATTCGAGATATCAAAGATCAGTTTTGTGGAGTGAAAATAAACATGTGTGTGTGGTTGGTACCAGCTACCAGACTGATTTTCCATGGGCTACATTGTAATTGAAACGTATGATGTTTCATGTTTTTTTGCTGCTACTCTAGCCAGTTCTTAGTGAAGTTTAGCATGTTTGGGAACAGTTATTCGCATGTCCTTTTATACGGACATGAGAACAACTGTTTGCAAACCAAAACTGATACTTAGCCGGCACATTCAACTTGAGAAATGAGAAATCATCAAACTTCAACTTGACAAGCAGCTACCACAGAGCTTAGAGTTAAGATAAGGATCTGTAGCTGCACACACTACGAACACATCAGGATCTCGAAATAAGTGTTGTTCAAGATAAAGTTCTGAACTCTGAACTACAGTATTACAGTGGACACATCAGGATCTCAAAATAAGCGCTGTTCAAGATTTTAAAAAAAAATTCTGAATGCACCATGCTGGTTAAGATGTTTAACTCTGAACTGAAGGCCTGAAAATTAACAAAGCATAATAAGGAAAACAATGCTACAAGCAGGCATTCTTCTGATTTTGGCACACCGCCAAGTGAACCCAATGCTACAAGCAGGCATTTTAGATTTCTTATATACTCTTTTTAGAAAAAGGAGATTTCTTATATACTGGCAGGAGGGATTTATGATTGTGCTTTCTGAGGAATTAGTTATGCCTGCGCCGACTCGGGTTCAGACATTCGTGCCAAAATTGATTCTGCCATCATGTTTAATCTTGCTCTTCTGGGCTTTAGCCTTTATGCAAGCAGAACTCATTTGTGCTTTCTCTGAGGCGTTGGAAAGGTGGCAGGCAATTTGAATCCGAGTCTCTTGCCGCCAGTTTTAGCTATGCATGCCTGGGCCGACTCGGATTCAAAAACCAAAGTCTCGACTTCGACTCGGATTCAAATTGCTTGCCGCCACTTCTTTCTCTCCCGCGTTCTTATTTTCTTGCTCGCCTCGTTTCCCCAACTCCCGATCCATCTGACCTCGCCCACCGATCAGCCTCCCTCGATCCATCTTCCTCTCTCTCCCAACGCCGGGTCGTTGCTCCTCGATCAACTCCGCGGCCGCGACCATGGCCGGCACCACGGTGCTCCCGCCGTCTCTGCTCCCGCGCCGTAGTGCCGCCGCCGCCACCGACCTGCACTCCTGCTCCTCCCGCGTGCGCGTGAACCCCGCCTTGATGGCCAACCCCGCGGCTGCCAAGAGGCCAAAGCGTCCCGGATCCGTGCGCGGCGAGCAACCGCCGCCGGCGAAGCGCGTACGCGGTGCCTGCTCCGGGGGCGAGCTCCATGTCGCCGTCCCCGCCAACATCAAGAACGGCAGCAAGCTTCCGTCTCCCAGCAGCGGCAAGGATCCGCTCCACTCCTCCGCAATCAAGAACCAGGTCGCCGAATCTCCGGAGAGCACGACGCAACCGAAGCCGCAGATGAGCATGCGCGAACTGATCGAGAAAGCTCGCCTCACCATGGCTCGCCTCGACAAGGCTCGATCGGCCTCCAAAGAAGAGGCCAGTCGTCAGCAGGAGATCGAGCGCAGCAGAGCAGAGGCCAGGCGAAAGGTGGAGCAGATGGCGGACACCGTGCAGTTCAACGACCCCTGGATCCATTACTCCGACGTGACCAAGTCCCCCGAGGAGCTGCTCCAAGCAAGACAGCACGCATGGCGTTATCAAGCTCGCCTTCTCGAGATGGCTCGTCGACGGGACTTTGCGCAAGCGATGCAAATCCACGGATGAGCGCTCGGGTGATCGAAGCAAAGGAAGAAATTGCATCAGAGGAAGCAGAGGAACCAATTCCTTTCTTGAGTCCGTGTGGGTGAACCTTCGAGTTAAGCTAGTCCTTCCTAAACCATTCACATGTGAGTTTCATTTAATCTTTGCATCTCTAGATTCTGCACTTAATCACCAAGATTTCTAGTGTTCTTTCAATCCCTTTCAGTCATTAGTAATTTTACAAGAGTGTCAGCAGAGTCTCCATCTAGCTAGGCAGCAAAAACCTTGTTAAAATGTGTACGGCATAGTTACACTACATCCACACCTGGTCCTAAGTAAGGGTTTAAGTAAATAAAGGGCATTTTCAATAAATCAAAGTAAAGCAGATGAGCCTAAAAAGGAAGCTCATGTACTGCAATTCCGGCACGAGACAGAGCGTAAAACGCACTCGCCGCAAAATAAAAAACGCCCTTTTCTACCCGGCTTGTAGCAGGAAAAAAAGAGTAGAATTGAACTTGTCGATACACACAGTAATCATGTGAGCTGCCTAGCGTCTGGAGACTATGCTGACTCTCCTGTAAAATTAATCTTGGCTGACTTGGATTCTTAGGCATTGGCGTCGTGGTGAGTTAAAGTTGCAGTTTCTGACGAGTAGCATTGGTTGGTGAACTCTTGTGTGTATGTGTGAGTGAAGCTTTGAGCTAAGAAAGTCCTTGATGTACCGACTATCAAGTCATACTGTAATCAATTTTGGATATGAATGAGAGAATTGTCGGTCTGAATTTTGCAGAGCATTTGAGTAATCTTTTCGTATCTATTTATTCTTGTATGCTTCTGTGGCTTCTTAAAGCATTCTGCTGCTCTAGTCGGAAAAGTGTGTACTGAGGCACAGATCCAATGGATTCATCTCTGATTTCACAATACTTCGTTTGAGTGGTGATGCACATGTTTGAAAAAGAGTAACTAGTCAAGAATGTGAAAAAGGTGGCATCATATTGCAGCCATCTGTCAAACTCTACACCATCCTTGAAGAAGGTCTCTCGTTCAGTCGCTTGGTGTTCCTTTGGCTCTACAACATTGCCTGTCACTGCTGCTTCACCTAGCATGAAGAAGGTGACTCCAGTTTCAACTCTGCGTGCTAAGGGGAATGCGGGATCTCAGCTGCAAAATCCCGAAGCAAAACCGTATTGTTGTTGCTTCACCAAACAAGCAACCAATTCCTTTCTTGAGTCCGTGTGGGTGAACCTTCAAGTCAGCAGTTTTTCAGTAGCTGAGAAAATCAGAGGAGGCAAAGGATAAGATACAAGTTGCAAATGTGCAGGAGAATTTCACTGGCATGTTTTCTAGTAATGCGAGTGAGATTCTTAATTTGACCATGAATTAGTGTGAATTACGATCACAATTGATGATTTATGCAAGGGATTCGGTTTATGTAAAACTATTGGATCACAATTATGATCAGTCTGATGTATGCAAGCATCTGCCACTAGATCTCTTTCTATGTTTTCATCTGATGTGTGCATCTGATGTATGTACAGCTCGTGTACTTCCTATCTGAATTTTGCAACTGCTGCAATTTTCGTTCAGTACAGTTGCTGTATATGCCAGACCAGTTTCATGTGCACACTGCAGAGAAAATCAATACTTGACGGCAATGGTGTTTACTTCATTGATTATCATATTCATTTACATTGATCCACTGAGTTAAGGGAATTACAATGCATCATCTGAATTCAAAATCAACTCAACTACAATGAGAAACGTTGGCAACATCCAGAGGTATTGCAATTCTTCCTCCTCTGTAAAGGCCAGTAGTTTGTTTGTATCTTGTGTTCTAATAAAGGGGCTTGTGTGTAAGAGCCAGACCTCTTTTTAGCATAGCTTGCAACGTCGAGATGATGTAGACACAAAACAGTCATGTTTCTGGTTGTCTGACTTGTCGACGCTCTGAACTTCAGGGTTAATAGCACTTGTCATCATCAGTTAGACGAACTACCAGTTAAAAACATATTATGATCAACTTGAAGGGTCAAAACTTGGCCAGCGACACCATCCATCTCTGCCTCCATTTGGCCATCACTAGTCATTTATCTCCAATTCTCAAGGCAAAACTTCCAGCAAGACATTCAGAATACTAGCGACCGTGGACGTATGGGACTAGTTTTTCTCGATGTTTTTTTAAACGAGCGTTGTTCTCCATGTCACTATACAAACAAGTCATTCTTCATTTCAGTTTTTTTTCTTTTATTTGTTTTCTTTGCATCATCGTAAGTGATTTGATCCGAAAACAATGCTCGCAGCCATGAACTATGTAGCACTATTGATCCTGTTTTCTACTGCATCCAGAATAGTGATCTCCGAATCTCACCTGGACCAATCAAGTTTCTGAGATCATAGATGGCAAACCAAAACTTGATAACCATCAAACTCAACTAGACAGGCAGCAATCACAAAAGATTGCATCAGTATTCATTGCGCTCCTGGTGGAAGATTATGTGTGTACCATCCCCAATAGCAATCAGAAGCCATTATCCTGAAATCGCAATCTGTCATGTTACTATGTTAGAGTCCCTTTCCTCGAAGATTGACAGGGTCATAGGCATTTCACATTTTTTCTGAAAATAAGCTCATGGGATTCTGGTAAATAACTAATCCTACCACCAAAAGTCTTCAGGGCACTCCAAAGTCCGGATACATCCGAGTCACTCATAAATAAATCCTTATTTGTACATTGCATTAATCACAGTACTGAGTGTAAAAATATTGAACATCACTTATTCATCGCGCCTAATTTCTAGAACAGGTCGATCGCTTCGTCTGCACAATTATTTCTACAAGGCCTCCAAGAATTATGTTGTACTATATGGAAATGCTCACTGCTATTCCACTTTCGGTCATCTCATGGAACATTTTTCTTGCAGCAACAGTTCTCCCAGCACGGAAAACCCATCCAGTACGATGCCATATGTAACAGTTCGGGTGTAATTCTCTTACGCCAGATTTCTTTGAACAGAGTCGAACCATTATTGATCTTTCCATTTTACAGTAGCAATCAGGAAGTGTACTGTAAGTAACAACTTTATGCTCCAACTGATTCCATGGTATTGGCATCAAGTAATCTGAGAGTTTATCCACCTTGCCGGCTAAGCAACATCCATTGACCAGAGAGTTAAATAAAAGGACACCAGGTCTCTCACCTATGTGTATAACCAAGTGTAAGATATCGTGTGCATCCATAACCCTTCCTTCGATGCATAGACTCTGTATTACTGAACTGAAGAACACTATATCAGGACTAGGAATACCTTTGTTTATCATTTCAGAAACCAACTCCTTAGCTTTAACCAAATCATCATTTATACGAAACCCCCTAATTAGGGACTGATAAACAACTGTGTCTGGTTGTCCTCCCGTACAAATCATCTAAATAAATTTTTCCATAGCATCGACCAGCCTACCCATGCTACAAAGTGCAGCTATTACAGTTGCGTAGGTGAATACATCCGGAGTCATTCCTTGTTCCTGCATATCTAGTTTGTGGCCCATAGCAGTCATAGAATCATTAAAATTCTGCAGCTTGTTTGCTTCTTCCATGCTTGCAAAGGGAAGCAAACGAGTTGTAAGTAAAAACGTCTGGTATAAGACCCTGGCTTGTCATTTCTCTGAACATTTCAGCAGCGCCTTCACCGCCCTGATGTGGAATAATCCATGGATGATGCAATTATATGTCCCTTTATTCGGTCGAACGCCATTATCAATCATCTGCCGGAGGTACAACTCTGGGCAGCCACCTCCCTGTTTCGCCACCAACCACCGTGTGGAGCAGGTCGAGTGCCCCCTGGCTCCTTCTGTCCTCGCATAACCTCTTAAGAACTACTGTATGTTGCATGAGACGGCATTAGGCACACAGCCGAGGTCGGGCATCCTATGAAGCAGCACGTCGACGTCCTCGTCGGTCCGCTTGGCGTAGCAGAGGCACTTGAGGAAGTTGTTGGCGACGACCTGGTCTGTCTTGAGGCCCGTCCTGAGGAGACGGCCGAGGAAGGCGAGCCCAAGGTCCGGGCGACGCGCGCGGCAGCAGCAGTCCATGAGGATGCCGTAGGTGTACACTGCGGGACGCGCCACAAACGGGCCGGCTTCCGCTCGGTGCATGCGGTTGAAGAGGGCGACGGCGAGGGCGGGCCCATCTGTGACGCGGGACGTACGCGGAGGACGTGGAGCGGGCGAGCACGGGAAGGAGGCCGTTCAGGGAGCGGCTGGGGACCGGGGTGTCCCGCCGTAGCAATTCGCCGAACAGGCGATGTGCGTCTGGTCGGCTGAGCGTGCCGGCGGGGACGCGCTCTGTGGCCGCGGCGAAGGCGGCGCGGGGAGACCAGGTGCGCGAGGGCGGCGAGGTGGTGGAGGAGGAGAGGCAGCAGCAGCAGCTGATGCGGACGCGGCGCGCGCACGCCGTGGTGGAGTAGAGGCGTGTCATCGGGAATGGCGTTTCAGCAACGTACGCCCGGAGCACACAAGCTCGAGGCCGGCATGGGGGAGGAGAAGATGCGGGGCGTCACTACGCCAGCGTGTGCGGGCTGGCGGGGAAGGCGGAGGCGAGGCATCACCAATTCACGATGGAGTGTGGTGTCAGCGAATGACCACATAGTTGGTGTCGGACACTGTCACCGCTCCTTCGTAGAGCAACTCCACCGCAGAGACCCAAGACGTCAAAAGAGATACTGTATACCGAAAAAAGGTTTTCTCCGCTTTGTATACAAAGCAACCAACCGAACCATACAAGGATAGGTGCTGGGCGGAAGTAGCACAGTCACGTTCAAAAGAAAAGACAGAGAAAGAACAAAGAAACAAATGCCGACAACGACGGATCAACAAAAACGAAGAAGCCTCGCGACCACTGTGCCCACCAGGATCTTCCACTAGGCTCCAAGACTCCGGAGCGCCGGCACCTATCAACACCTCCAAGAAGGATCGCAACGATGACGACCCTGCTGCCAAGGGTTTCCCCCGGTACACAACGAGGCGAGAGGAAGGGTAGCACCCGACGCCCTCCCGGAAGGTCAGGTGTCGCCCACAGGCGTCACCGCGCCGGTGTCGGACACGCTGACAGGGGTTTCCCACGATCCCAACCCGCACCTCGGGAGCTCCGGATCCAGCCACCAGACCAACCACTACCCTGCGCCAACGCGGACATGAGGCCCCGACGCCGTCTCACCACGGCACCGCGGAGTGAGGACGGCGTGGCGAAGAATCAGAGCCGGGACTAAGGCATTAGCATCGTCGGCACGCGGGAGGGCCCCACCTCCACCGTCCGCGACGGTAGCCGTCCGGACGCAATAGCAGGAGCACACCAGGCCCATGGTCGCACAAGCCCGGCCGAGCCCTCGTGGGCCCGTAAAGCTCCCGCCTTCGCGCTGCTGCCGGCACGCCGTCGACGCCGATGCCCCACATCCGAGCTGCTCCTCCTCCTCACCGCGCCGCAGACAACGAGGCCACGCCGGGGAGCCGGCCCGCTAGGACCCAGATGGGGCCCGCCGGGTCCAGATATGGGTCGGGGTCGCGACGAGGCCACCCAGCACCACCACGTCGCCCCGCCGCCAAGGAGCGGCTCCGACACCACGCCTGCCGCCGGCCGCCGCCGCAGGGCAGCCGGACCGCAGCCACACTGAGCAGCACCGCTGCCGCCTCCATTCCCCGGGAAGGGAGCACGCGCGCGCAGGAAAGGGAAGGCCCACCGCCGCCAGAGCCACCCGGGACAGCGGCGGGGGCGACCGCCGGCGGCGGCGAGAGGAAAAAGGGGAGGAGAGGGCCCGCAGAAGAGGGGCACGAGCTCCGCCCCGGCCACCTCCCGGGGAGGCGGCGCGAGGTGGGTCCGGACGGGAGAGAGGGGAGGGAGGAAGGGGGCGGAGGTGGGGCGCGGGGCCGGCGGCGGCTGAAGGGCCGGCGGCGGAAGGAGGTGGGGAGGGGGAACCCTAGTCGCCTAGTCGCGGGAGCTCACGGGCCGTTCGGATGTGGACTCTTCTGTTTCCTCTTATTTAGCGCTCTCGTTGGTAAGATCTAAGAAATGACAGGATACAAGAGAGAAGGGTTTTCCTCTTGTTATGGTCGAGGGTTTATGGTCGAGGGTTTTCCTCCTGTAGCGAGAAACCTAGCCGCCGCCATAGGAGAGCCGCTCCTTCCTGCGCCGGCGACCATTTGGTCGTCGGTGGTGAGGAGGGGTCGCTGGATCCCGCACATGTGAATCGTTTATAGCTTTAGGTTTTAGGGCCCAAGAAGCTACGTCTTGGCTTCGACGGCGGCGACGACGATGCTGAATAAAGAAGCTCCGGATTATTCTCCGGCGAGGCGATCGTCTCTATGGTCCGTGAAGGATCTAGGAACCAGTCTATTCAAGCGGGGATGTCATGGCAGCGGCGGCATCCTTATGGTGGACATGTGTCCTCGAGCTCCACCGTTGCTACGACATCTGCTCCAATGTCGGCGCGGAGCTTGAGAGGTAGTCGAGGAGCGGATGCAGATTGTGGTCTGCATCGACGACACCTGGAAGATGGAACGTGTGTTGGGCTCGTGGTTCGTGGATGGCAGGTATGATTTTCCTCCTCCGATGTCTTAGTCATGTGGGGTGCCGGATCTGGAGTTCGATGGCATGTCCGGGGTGTTGCCACGGTCTGATTCGTTCACCGACAATGGTTTCGTCTTTGGTGAGCCACCTTGGAGGTATGCAAAGCTGTATATCAGTGATGGAGCCGCGTTGAGCTCGGGTGAGAAGGTGATCCGTCATTGTTTCTTTTGGTGGCTGCTATGGTGGTGCCGGAGGCAGGTAACGGGCGTTGGTGTCAAGTTCAGAGACGTTCTGCTATCTTTTCAGTTTTGTCATGTCGGTCTTTATGTGACTTGTACTTTAATCTTTATGATATGAATGAGACACATATTACCATGCAAAAAAGACCCAAAATGTCCCGTCTGCGTCCGTTTGGGTCAGCGCGGTCAAAAGTGGAGGCCCACGCGCCGACCCAAACCCAAAATGCGCCCGCTTCGTGTCCGCGCCGACGCATTTGCAGCCCAAATGCGTTAGCGCGGACGCGAAGCGGATGGCTCGCGCGCCTTCTTGGTGTCCGCTGCATCCCCACCCGACGGCCGTCCAACTACCCCGCGACCAGTTTAGTCAGCTTTATTTATGACGACCACCCACCTCGGGCCTACGTGTCAGCTAAGGCCGCCGTCCTTCTTTAAGCCAACAGGGCGGGGGGCCCGTCCTCATCCGCTTCCAGAGAGCCCTTGTCCCCATCTCGCCAGCCCCTGTTCCCCGTTCGGTGGCAACCCTAGCCACCCCTAGCCAAGCCAGATGGGGCCCTTCTCCTGCGCCGGCAACAGCAAAGCCAAGGGCAGGGCCCTCGCCACCCCTTCCCCCCTCCCCCCGCCTCCGTAGGCGCCAGCTCACCGGCCGAGGCAACGCATCAGCATGCCAGTGCACCAGGTGAAGTGGCACTAGCAGCACCGCGTTGCTCTACCGTACCCCGACGTCACCTTGCCGCATGACTGGCATCTGGATCCGGAGAGGATCCCGGTGTCAGCCGTGCCAAGGCCGGCTAGGGCGCACGTGGAGGAGGTGCGGCGCCAATAGGCCATGCTGACGCCGGAGCAGCGCAGCGACGCCGCGTACGCCCTTGACTCGTCCAACTGGGCTTGTTGGTTCGCCCTCTATCACGAGAAGGCCAGCGACACGGCGTTCGCGAAGTCGCCGTAGCTTGCCGCCGCCCCCTCATCGTCCACGACGAGGACCAGGAGGCGGAGGCCGCATACCAGGCGGCCATGGC
This sequence comes from Triticum dicoccoides, assembly GCF_002162155.2. Classification (NCBI taxonomy): domain Eukaryota; kingdom Viridiplantae; phylum Streptophyta; class Magnoliopsida; order Poales; family Poaceae; genus Triticum; species Triticum dicoccoides. The sequence continues at coordinate 161,320,362 of NC_041381.1, forward strand.
GGCTGTCCTCCGGGAGAGTGAGGAGGAGGAGCGGCGCATAGTGGATCAGCGCCCCGCTGGTCTGGTACTGGGCGACAAAGATACAGGAGGCAGCATACCTCGAGCAATGGCGCCAGCAACGGCTAGCCGAGGAGCGCCGCCACGACGAATACCTCGAGCTGCTCGAGCGCGACGCGTCGAGGAGGAGCAGAGGCGAGGCCGAGGAGGAGGCGCGCCAGGCCGCGGCGACACAGGCGGCCGCACAGCCCGCAGCCGACATCGCCGCGGTCTGGAACACGACGTTCCCTTGGGCCGGCCCTACACCGACGCTCATCGACTTCACCGGCCCCGACGTGGACGACGACGACGCCTAGGGCAGCGCGTCGCCTCGTAGTTTAAGTTTTTTTAATGTTTAATTAATGTAATGTGGACGCGTGGACTCTCGCCGGCCTTCGTGGCCGGCTTTAATGTTTAATTAATGTTTTTTATTTTCAAAATGTTTGTGCTTATTTTTTTCGCGTGCCGTCAAAATGGGTCGGGCCAGCGTTGGGCGCATGCGCTGACCCAAACGCGGAAGCGGACGTTGGTGTCCGCCAGGCCGATCCAAGCGGACAAAAAGTGGACAAAATCACCGTCTATTTGGGTCGGCGCGTTGGAGTTGCTCTTAGAGCATCTACGACTGGGCGTTCTAAACATGTCTCAAACGCCCGGGTGGGCTCACCTGTCACTGACCGGTCACGGCCGGCGACCGAAGCGACGCTGCCCCCAGTAGGGACTCCGGCTCCGGCGACGACTGAAAATGACATAGAATTTCTGGATAGCATAAAAGGATACTTGAATAAGAATTTTTCAATGAAGACCTTGGTGAAGCTGCTTATATATTGGGCATCAAGATCTATAGGGATAGATCAAGACGCTTGATAGGAATTTCACAAAGCACATACCTTGATAAAGTTTTGAAGAAGTTCAAAATAGATCAGTCAAAGAAAGGGTTCTTGCCTGTGTTACAACGTGTGAAGTTGAGTCAGACTCAAAAGCCCGACCACTGCAGAAGATTGAGAGAAAATGAAAGTCATTTCCCATGCCTCAGCCATAGGTTCTATCATGTATGCTATGCTGTGTACCAGACATGATGTGTGCCTTGCCATAAGTCTGGCAGGGAGGTACCAAAGTAATCCAGGAGTGGATCACTGGACAGCGGTCAAGAACATCCTGAAGTACCTGAAAAGGATGTAGAATATGTTTCTTGTTTATGGAGGTGCCAAAGAACTCGTCGTAAATTGTTACAACGATGCTAGCTTTGACACTCTAACCCGGATGACTCTAAGTCACAAACCGGATATGTATATATATTGAATGGTGGAGCTGTCAGTTGGTGCAGTTCCAAACAGAGCATCATGGTGGCATCTACGTGTAAAGCGGAGTACATAGATGCTTCAGAAGTAGCAAATGAAGGGTTTTGGATGAAGGAGTTCATATCCGATCTAGGTGTAATACCCAGTGCATCGGATCCAATGAAAATCTTTTATGACAACACTGGAGCAATTGCCTTGGCGAAGGAATCCTGGTTTCACAAGATAAGCAAACACATTAAGAGACGCTTCAACTCCATTCATGAACAAGTCAAGTATAGAGATTTGCAAGATACATATGGATCTGAATGTGGCAGACCCGTTGACTAAGCCTCTTCTGCGAGCAAAACATGATCAACACCAAGACTCCATGGGTGTTAGATTCATTACAATGTAATCTAGATTGTTGACTCTAGTGCAAGTGGGAGACTGAAGAAAATATGCCCTAGAGGCAATAATAAAGTTGTTATTTTATATTACCTTATTCATGATAAAGGTTTATATTACCCTAGGATCATATTTCCAGCCGGGTCATACCGCGGGGTATATCCCCGACATTAGCCCCCAGCTTAATTTGGATTTATCCATGTTAAACTGATCTACAATATAAACACAAAAAACAAACTTGATAGCTTGTGCTTCGGGTTAAATTTTTTCCTGAACCGGCACCTGATCATCCTTAAGTCCTTGTTCATTTCCTCCTAGATGCGTGTCCATGATCTCATAGCAAATCTCCTTTAGCAGATATGTTCCAACTTTTGCCAATGCAAAAAATCTGGGCACTTCTTCTAAAAAATCCGGGTCAATAGGCCAGCTTCATAATCAATATGATGACATTGGTTTCTTGTAGAGAAATATTATAAGAAATAACCCATTTGAGTCGGCCTTCAATGCTCTGACTTAACAAAAATATTGGTGTTTGAAATATTCAACTGATACCGGCTTGAAAATGTAGAACTTGCCGAGTTATGATTTCCAAAATTGTTGGGTTATAAAAAGTGATGATTCCGGGTCATGACTGTTATAGACACCCGGTCATGATTGTTGCCAACACCGGGTCACACCATTTGATCTACCTGTTTTGCTCAAAATTGAAAATTTGAAGACGTTCCTCTGTTATATGCATATTACATGTAGCCCCCAAGTCTTAAGAAGGGAGTGTAGTAACAGCTTAAGACTTGCTTCAATATAAATGTTGCAACCTTGAAGAAATCCTAGTTGTTCATATCAGTCACTAGTCAAAATTGAATATTCCACATATGTAGCCCCCAAGTGCTAGGTTGTCATGCTTGAAGCAACCTGGGACATGTAATTGCCTTATGCTCAAAAAACTTAACCAGTGTAGCCCCCAAGTGCCGGGTCATTATGCAATAATGAGCAGGGACTTTGTAAATATGATCATATAGACTTGAGTAGCATCATGTAGCCCCCAAGGGTCGGCTCAGTAAGATAATACTGAGTTGGGACTTTATATATACTTCATTGAAAATAACATCATATGATGTAACTCCCACCATGGGGCTTGAACCCACGTCCACAAGGTTAAGAGCCTTGTGCTCTACCAACTGAGCAATGAAACCTTCAATATAATGGATTAAAGCTTGTGTACTTTGAATTTTTAATAGGAGCAATTGGTAGCCCCCAAGGGCTGGCTCATTACAATATGATGAGTCGGGTGTTTCAATAAGACGACTAAAAAATGACCTTGCATTAGCCCCCAAGTGCCATGGTGCATGCTTGCAGCGACATGGGACTTGCATACTTGATGTAATCTTGATTTTAAATAATGTAGTCCCCAAGTGCCGGGTCGTAAGCCTATAGCGACTCGGGACTATTCCTTCATTGTAAAATAAAATATATCCATTGATAAAGAAATAATAGCAATTGCGCTAAAGCAACTTTGAAAGATGTCGGTGGAAAACGACACCTATATATGGGATCACAAGAATCCCTACTACGGTTGTGGGGCGCGGGGTTGTGAGAAGAGCAGGACTAGTAATTGACACGGGGATCGTTTACCCAGGTTCGGGCCGCGAGGATGCGTAAAACCCTAGTCCTGCTTGGTGGATGTATTGAGTGTTCTTGAGCTCTCGAACTAGCTACGGGTGCTGCGTGGTTCGAAAGAGCCGAATCCTTTTCCTGTATGCCATGGGCCTCCTTTTATAGGCGAAAGGGGCTGCCACAGTGGCACACAGGAGGTGGAAAGGCCTACAGTATTGTGAGCTTATCACCCGTATTACAGGACAAGATGCATTTAATGCATGGCTTAGGTGTCCCTCACTTTATCGGGGACGGGAGTGAAGCCCGTCCCGTCCGTCGCCGCTCCTCCTTGCTTCGACACACGCCCTGGCCAGCGATGCATGCGGTGCCATGTAGGCAGGCAAGCAGCTGAGGTGGCGCGGTGGTGGAGCCTCCACGAAGATCTGCATGCCGCCACGCAGGTGTGTGCCGAGTTGGCCTGGAAGCTGCATGTTGCCACGCAGGAGCCTGCCCAGTTGGTTGGGCTTGTAGCTGCATGCGAACGGCGGCGGGGAGTTGGTTGGTGCGGGCCTAGCAACGGCCCTGCTATCGGCTCTGGCAAGGGTCTTGTCGGGTGGTCCGACAAGGGTCTTGCCCGGTGGCCCGACAAGGGTCTTGCCGTGTCACGCCCAATATGCGACCCTATCCAAAAGGAACTCGAAGGTCCCACCAAGGATAGACCCGCATATTGAAACGCTTTTGCAAGGTGGATATCATTACATCAACATTACATAATAGATGGGGATACATACATAAGTCATACAATGCCACACGAATACAACATCATCTTATATAAGAGCAATATCCGACTACGGATGAAACATAAACAGAAACTCAAACGACATCCACCCTGCTAGCCCAGGCTGCCGACCTGAAACCTATCCCCTGATCGAAGAAGAAGCAGAAGAAGAACTCCAAGACAAGCAAACATCTCACTCGCGTCATGATCATCACATAAACCTGTACCTGCAACTGTTGTTGTAGTAATCTGTGAGCCACGAGGACTCAGCAATCCAATTACCATGGGTATCAAGACTAGCAAAGCTTAATGGGAAAGGAAGGGGTAAAGTGGTGAGGTTGCAGCAGCGACTAAGCATATATGGTGGCTAACATACGCAAATAAGAGCGAGAAGAGAGCAAAAGGAACGGTCGTGAAGCTAGAAATGATCAAGAAGTGATCCTGAACTCCTACTTACGTCAAACATAACCCAAGAAATTGTTTTCACTTCCCGGACTCCGCCGAGAAGAGACCATCACGGCTACACACACGGTTGATGCGTTGTAATTCGGATCTGGTGTCAAGTTATCTACAACCGGACATTAACAAATTCCCATCTACCTATAACCGCAGGCACGGCTTTCGAAAGATTATACCCTGCAGGGGTGTCCCAACTTAGCCCATGATAAGCTCTCGTGATCAACGAAGGATATTCCTTCTCCAGGAAGACCCGATCAGACTCGGAATCCCGGTTTACAAGACATTTTGACAATGATAAAATAAGACCAGCAAGACCGCCCGATGCGCTGACAATCCCGATAGGAGCTGCACATATCTCGTTCTCAGGGCAACACCGGATGAACACTACGTACAACTAAAACCAGACCTCGAGTTTCCCCGAGGTGGCGCTGCAAGTGGCTCTGTTTCGGACCAACACTTAGACAAGCACTGGCCCAGGGGGGCTACAATAAAGATGACCCTCGGGTTAATTACTCCCAAGGGAAATGTAGGTGGTGGTGAGGCAAATAGTAAAACCAAGGTTGGGCCTTGCTGGAGGAGTTTTATTCAAAGCGAACTGTCAAGGGGGTCCCATAAATCACCCAACCGCGTAAGGAACGCAAAATCCGGGAACATAACACCGGTATGACGGAAACTAGGGCGGCAAGAGTGGAACAAAACACCAGGCATAAGGCCGAGCCTTCCACCCTTTACCAAGTATATAGATGCATTAATTAAATAAGAGATATTGTGATATCCCAAATATAATCCTGTCCATCATGGGGCAATCTTCAACTTCACCTGCAACTAACAACGCTATAAGAGAGGTTGAGCGAAGCGGTAACCTAGCCAATCAATGGTTTGCTAGGAGGGGTGTCAAAGGTTAGAGGTTCATGGCAATTTGGGAGGCTTGAAGAGCAAATCACAGGTAGCGCAGCAAAGCGATAGAACGAAGCAACTAGCATAGCAATGATAGCAGTGAGATCCAGGGTAGCGGTCATCTTGCCTGAAATCCCGCAAGGAAGAAGAACGAGTCCATGAAGAAGACGAACGGATGAAGCCACGAAGATGAACCAAGCGTAGACGAACGAATCCTCACGATCGCAATGAAATGGGAACTATCGAAAAGAAGCACACAACATGGTAAACACACCACACATGAACAAGGCATGATGCACAACAAGCATGATGCGTGACAAATCTAGATGAAGCTACTCATGGCAAGAGATGATGCAAACAAGAGCAACACATCAAGGCAAGTTTAAATGAGGCCGGGAACAACATATAACAATTCCGGTAAGTCCTCATATGCAAATTTCGAAATTGGTCCAGATCTGAATAAACATTATGTTCAAGTTGTTAAACAGCAAGTTAAGATGCACCAAGATGATCTACACGAGATTCTAGTCAAGTTACATATGAAGTTCATTTAATTCGGAGCTACGGCCTAGAAGATATGAGCAAAACAAGTTAAACATGGCATTGATGCCAAATGCATCCAAACATCAAGCAAACACCTCAAAACAAGGATGCAACATGATAATACGAAGCTACATGCAAAATCAAGCAAGTTTCATATAGAGCACACTCAAAACGGAGCAACGGTTCAACACACACACATGAAACAAGTTATGGCAACAATCTGTCCAAAACAGCAACTAGGCATATTGCAAGCATCAAAACAGCATGCTACAACATCTCAACGTAAAAGCAAAAGGCATGGGCATGAAGTACAGGTAAAGCATAACAAAACATGAACACTGAGCTATCTCCAGAAATCACTAGAACATGCTCAAACACACATGGCAAGATTGCAAATAATAATAGTTCAGACTTTGCAGAAAATAACATCAGGTTGCAATGTTTAGAGCTATCAAACAACATGTTACAGAAACTTATCATGGCAAACAAAGGCATGGCATGAACCTACTAAATGCATAGATCAAATGTCCTTTACTTACCATGAGCCAAAAAGGATCAGAAAATATGATGGCACCCATGTAAACATAGCAAGTTATAATACAGATTCATACATGGCAGGAACAATAATAAGTAGGCATGTTGGTGAGCTTGAACCACTCACCACAGAGCAATACATGGCATGGCAAGGCAACCAGCAGTAAGAATACATGTTTATGAAGCTAAGCATGGCAAGAGCAAGTTCATCGGGTGCATGGATCACTAGGAAATCACATGGCAAAACTGAACTTCATGTTAATAGGCTGACAAACATCATTTAGCAACTTTGGAGCAAGATATGAACAATCTACAATAAGCTATAAATGCAACCAGGGGCATGGATGGATAGCTCATAACCATATGTACAAAACATTCTTACTAAAGTATCTCAAAATAAGCATGGATCTCTCTGTAGCATCAAGTTTACATGGCATAAAAATAACAGCAGAACAGGGACTAAAATCAGCAACATCATGAGGCCTAGTTTACATGCTTGTGCTAGTCACCACATTGATCACAAAAATACATGGCATACACCCCTGTAAAGATGGCATGGCATAGTTCAAAACACATGTAGACATCAACCTCATAGGATGCACACATCAATCATGGCAAAAATGACAAAAGAACATGTTATAACAGTTTCAGCAGATTAACAGCAACATGCACTCTTGCAACGATGATTCAAGCATCAAGATGGACTCAAATGAACATGATGCAATGTAATGAAATGAAGTACTCGTTGAGACGAACAATTTGACATATTACACGCACGAAACAGAGCTACATGCATGGAGATATGATGCGATGAACATGGCATGATAATGTCAAAATACTTCGGGGACTTGGTGGAAATTGGACCTCGGGGAAAGTCAACGCGGGCGGATTTCGTCGGAATCTCGCCGGAGAGAAGGGAGATGGCCGGAGACGGACGTGGGGGCGCCGGAAGAGGTCGGCGGAGGCGGGGACGAGGGGCTCCCGAGCGGATCTCGCCGGATCCGCCCCGGGGCAAGGCGCGGCAGAGGCGGCGGCCCCTGGCGGCGCGGCGAGGAGGCGAGGCCCCTGGCGGCGCGGCGAGGAGGCGAGGCCCGCGGCGGCGGACGCGGCACGGAGGCGGCGGCGCAGGCGGCGGAAGGGCGCCGGCTGCGGAGGGACCCGGCGGGGCTCGGGGGCCGGCCGGAGGGGCGCGGCGGCGGGGTTCCCGGCGCGGCGGCGCGGCGCCGGCGGTGGCCGGGCAGGGCGCCGGGCACGGGCGGGCAGACGGGCCAGGCGGCGGCGGCGCGCGGGCTCGCGCGGGCCCGCTTCGGGCCCCGCGGGCCGCGGCGGTGGGAGGCGCGACGGGACAGGTGGCGCACTGTGGTTGGACGTGGGGGGCGGCGGCGGACGTGTCCGGCGCCGGGCGGACGTGTCTGGCATGCGGAGGAAGAAGGGGCTAGGGTTTCATCCGTGAATTCGGGGGAGGTGGACTAATTTATAGGTATAGGGAGCTAGGAGAGTCCAAATGAGGCACTGTTTTCGCCCACACGATCGTGATCGAACGACCGAGAGCATGGAGGGGCGTTGGGCTGCAACACAAAGAGGCTTTACAGTTACCCGGTTAATCGTTGGAGTATCAAACGGACTCCAAATGGCACGAAACTTGACAGGCGGTCTACCGATGCTATACCAAGGCCGCTTGGAAAACCTCGGGCCATTCCAAGAATGTTTAACACCCGCTCACAACGAGAGACAAAAGGGGAATACCGGATGACATAGGAGTGTCCGATTGCAAAACGGACAACGGGGGAAATGCTCGGATGCATGAGACGAACACGTATGCAAAATGAAATGCACATGATGACAAGATAAAATGCAACACGCAAGCAAATGATATGGCAACGACGGCGAATAACTGGAGGACACCTGGCGCATCGAATCCGGGGTGTTACATGCCGTGGCGCGCTGGCGTCCCCGGCAAGGATCTTGCCGGGGGTCTTGTGGGTTTCTTTGGTAAGGATCTTTGGTGAGGATTGTTGCCTCTCAACCCCCATCTGATCTTGAGCATTCTATGTCTTCACAAAGATCTGCATGCCACCACTGAGGTGCCTCTCGAACCCTGGTCCAACGTGGTTATTGACATTGGAGGCCATGGGTTCAAGGGTGGCTCACTCTGCTGGTGTGGGTGAGCTGCCCCGGCAAGGGCCTTGCCGGGGCTGCTGAGGTTACCCCCGGCAAGGGCCTTGCCGGGGCTGCTGAGGTTACCCCCGGCAAGGGTCTTGCCGGGGAAACCTGCTTCGTCCATCTGCACTTTGTGGCCTTGTTCCTTGATGTTGCCTTGTTTGTCTCAAGCCTTCGGCTTCTCTCCGGCTTCCCGCCTTTGCCCTGCTATGCACGGCCATGGCGCGTGGCTCCGGCTGCCCGTGCACAGGTAAAGGGGTTAAAAGGAGAGCCCCTACTTTTGTACACCGACAGGAGCCCCCGGGCCTGGGCCATACATAAGCGCGACACGTTGTTGGGCCAGGCCCAGAACGATGCGCCGACAGGCGGGGTGGATTTTACCGTGGTAACTGCTCCGTCCGCTGCGCTTCCCAAGGACCCGCGTTGAACGCGCGATGCGGGGATTGCGCGTGCGTGCATGACGGAAGCATGCTGGCATCATCTTGTGGTGGATAGTAAAGAGGCGGCTTGCATGTCTCTTCGAGACCGCAGGGCTGCCGCTCATTTACTGCCCTCGCTTGGGAACCGTTGCTCCACGCGTCCTACTGCGCCCATCCCTTGCGCCATGTTCGCTGCATGCACGATGTAGAGCGAATGACAGGCACGCGGGATGTGGGAAGTCTCGCGCGCGCGTGGGTCGATTCCCACGCGCCTTCAATGGAGCGGGGAGGGCGGCTTGCTGTTATTTCAACGGGCCAGATTGTCCGAAAGGGGGCGGCCGAGACTCTCCCCCGCCCCTTTATAAAGAGGGGAGCAGGAGGAACGGCGCCTCTCAATCCTTCGTCATCTGCCTCTCCCCATTCTTGCTTCTTCCTTCCTTCTATCATGGCGAGGGGCCGTGGCGATGGAGTGCCACGTCAGGGACAAGCCTTGCGAGTTCTTCGTCAGGCTGCGCCAACCGCCGCGCTGTCGTCTTCGTCTTTCGACTCCATTTGCACGGGCGATGGAGCTGGATCCGCCGCAGGTGTTGCGGCTGCACATGAGGGGTTGTGGGAACAATGGCACGTGGGCCGATGTCGAGTTCCCCACCCCTCACGTCATGTATCTTCGCCGAGGGTGGAAAACTTTCGCCCGCATCCACAGCTTGAAGGAGGGTCTCACTCTCCATTTCAAACTAATGGAGAGTGGCCTCCTCTCCGTCAAGATCTTCGGGCACTTCGGGACCTGCGTAAGGTGCTGCATGGAGAGCTCTTCCGATGATGAATATTCCTCCTCGAGCGAGAGTGGCGAGGAAGACAACGGCAACGACGACGAGGGTACCGGGCGGCAGGATGACGGGTCCGACTAGGCGTCGGGCGTCGCTCTGGGCGGCACTGGCGACCCCATCATCCGTGTCGCCGGCTCCTTGAACTTCTCGGGGTCGTCTCCTTGGGCGGCTGGTGTTGGGAGGCTGCGGAAGAGGAAGAGGGTGGGCGGCAAGGCTGTCAAGTCGGAGTACGCGGGCACTGACGCCTTCGTCGCATATTGACGTCCTGCCGCCTCGTCTTCGAGCTCTTCCTCCGGCGCCGCCATCACCATCCAGCCTTTGGACGACCACCGAGATGTTCTCTTGGTGTGTTCTGCCACTCGTAGCTCGCCTAGGCACCCCTTTCGCCCTTCTGCTTTCTTGTTTCATTTCTTGAGGAGAGGGACAAGAAAGGGATTACGGGCATCTTATCTCTTTTTAGTCTTGTAAGCCTTCGGGCCTTTGTTAACTTTAGAACCTGTAATCCCCTTGCTCATGTTTTTCATTTCGTATGAACTGTACCGTTACGAGATGTTTTTAATGAAAAAGGGATGTTTGCCAGGTTTTTCGTTCGCGGGTGGAACCTACGACAAGGAGCGAATCCTCGTTATTTTTTTAAGATAAACGTTTTTCGCCCGGCAACAGGCCTTCCCGTCCCTCCACTTCGCTCGACCTTTCTCACGCCCTTGGCGGAGGCAGGGATGAGGTGGGCTTAGGCTCCTCGTTTTATTTCTTTGCTGCCGCGACTATAACCAGATCCGGACCCAAGAGATAATCCTTGGGTTCGGAAAAAAGGGAGCACAATAGCCTAGAAGTAAAACAAGGTTTCACATATCCCAGTCCATAACGAAATGCATGATAGAGGATAGAGAACTTATCTGGATTTGCAGCCCCCGACAACTTTGGCTTGCCGGGGTTCGGATGCTGGTCCGTCCCCTTTCTTCAAAATAGCTCGGCAAGAATACTTATGCGTCCTGCGAACCAAAGAAGACAGAGAAGAAAAAAGAGATGCGCACTCGACCTCTAAGCTAGGGGTTAGCCGCCGCCAAGCACTATCAACCCTAACCAAGGAAGAGACTCAACCTAGCATGCATGCTATAACTTAGGGCGCCAACGCTTCGTTTATTTATGCTCAGGGTCTACGTCTGGCTTTGTACAAAGGGTTACATGCCTTGCTGGCAAGGCTTGTACCAAAGGGTGGCTTGCCGGGAGGCCTGGCAGCCGCGCCTCATGGGTAAAACTTGTGGAGATGCTCGATGTTCCAGGAGTTGCTCACTGGAATGGCATCTTCGGTCTCCAGCTGGACTGCGCCCGACCTGGTGACTCATGTTACCCGATAAGGGCCTTCCCACTTCGGCGTCAATTTGTTGGAATTCTTGGCCGACTGAATGTGTCGAAGAACAAGGTCGCCTTCCTCAAAGCTCCGGGCATGGACCTTGCGGCTATGATAGCAACGCAAAGCTTGCTGGTAGCGTGCTGCTCTCACAGCCGCCCGAAGACGATCTTCCTCAAGGAGCGTCGCGTCATCTTGCCACAATCGCTCTTCCTCAAGCTCATCATAAGCAAGCACTCGAGGTGACCCATATATGAGTTCCATGGGGAGAACTGCTTCTGCCCCGTAGACCAGGGCAAAGGGTGTCTGGCCGGTGGCTCGATTTGGCGTCGTTCTGATCGACCAAAGAACCGCCGACAACTCATCAATCCAGCGCCTTCCACCCTTGCGCAGCCTATCAAAAGTCTTCGTTCTTAAGCCTCGCAGAACTTCAGCATTTGCTCTCTTCGCTTGGCCGTTGCTCCGTGGATGTGCCACGGAAGCAAAACAGACCTTGCTACCGAGGTCCTCAATGTATTGCATGAAGGCATGGCTTGTGAAATGTGTGCCATTGTCGGTGATGATCCTATTGGGCACCCCAAAATGGCACACTAGTCCCTTGAAGAACTTGATGGCTGACTGCGCCGTCACCTTCCTCACTGCTTCCACCTCTGGCCACTTTGTGAACTTGTCGATTGTGGCGTACAAGTACTCAAAGCCCCCGACAGCACGGGGGAAGGGGCCCAATATGTCGAGCCCCCATACCAAGAAGGGCCAGGAGAGAGGGATAGTTTGAAGGGCTTGAGCTGGTTGATGAAGCTTCTTCGAATGGAACTGACACGCTTCACACTTGGTTACTAGTGCCATCGCATCCTGGAGGGCGGTGGGCCAGAAGAAACCTTGCCAGAAAGCCTTGCCAGCAAGGGCCCTCGACCCTATGTGGGAGCCACATATGCTTCCATGTATCTCTGCCAACAGGTTTAGTCCTTCCTCCCGGGAGATGCACTTCAATTTCACCCCGTTCGGTCTTTTTCTGTACAATACGTTATCAATGAATTGGTACTGAGCAGACCGACAAGCTACTCTTTTTGCCTCTTCCTGCTCCTCAGGAAGCTCTCCTTTTTGGAGGAATCGAACGGTGTGCTACGCCCATGCCGGAGCCTGTGGCTCGACGACAAGGACCAAAGGCATCTCTTATGCCACGGGAGCGGCCGTCTCTACTGCCATGACCTTAGGCCCTGCCGGAGTCGGTTGCCCCGCGGCAGGATCGGCATCCACGACAACATCTTCGCCGGCGGCTCCGGGGAGCTCGGTGGGGAAGTACTTGCCGGGGCCTAGTTTCCTCCGCTTGTTCTGCCCGGTTGATGGCTCAACGGATGGTTGAGTTAACTAAAGCACAAAAGTACCTGGTTCCACAGGTAGCTTGAGGGCAGCGCTCTTTGACAGGTAGTCGGTGATGTCGTTCTCCGTCCGAGGGACATGCTCCGCTTGTATACCGTTAAAGTGCTCCTCTAGTTTCCTCACTTCATCTACGTATGCTTCCATCAACGGGCTTTGATAATCTTTGTTGATCTGCCTGACGACGAGCTGTGAGTCGCCCCTAACGATGAGCTTTTTGACTCCGAGGTCCGCCGTGATCCTGAGACCGGCAAGCAAACCCTCGTACTCGGCGGTGTTGTTGGTTGACATCTCCTGGGGGAAGTGCATCTGGATGACATACTTGAGGTGCTCTCCGGTGGGTGCGACAAGCAGCACACCAGCACCGGTGCCTTGCAGCGAAAAGGCCCCATCAAAGTACATGATCCAGTTGCGGCTCGTTTCCTTGCCGGGGAGAGTGGTCTCCTGCACCTCTTCGTTGGGCGTCGAGGTCCATTCTGCAACAAACTCCACCAAGACTCTGCTCTGAATCGTCGAGGTACTTTCGAACTTTAAACTGAAACTTGACAACTCCAGGGCCCATTCCACGATCCTCCCCATCGCATCCGGGTTATGCAGTATCCGCTGCAATGGGAGGCAGGTGACCACCGTGATCTCGTGTGCTTGGAAGTAATGACGCAGCTTCCTCGAGGCCATAAGAAGGCCGAAGAGCAGCTTTTGCACAACTGAGTACCTCAACCTAGCCCCCTGCAAGAGGGAGCTGACGAAGTAAACAGGGTGCTGCATCATTTTGTTCTTTTGCGCCACTTCACCCGGTTGCGTGGACCTTGTTGCACTGGCATCAGCCCCTGCCGGGGAC